>NC_063339.1:21282985-21530189 GCF_021869965.1 Rhincodon typus
TCAGCATTTTTGCTCCTATGATGCTGCTTGGCCTGCTGTGTTCATCCAGTTCTGCACCTTATTGTGATGGCACTTACCTGGTTGTGTAATGATTTTGAGTTTTTGAGAATGTGATAAGTTGCTATGTAATGGTAAGTTTGCTCTTATTGCTGTTTCCAAATAGATCAAAACCTTTAGTTTAGGACATCAACAAAACAGCAAGCAGTAAGCCACTCCTACAGTACGTTTAACATGATAAAACATCTTTGGACATTTCAGGAGCATCATGATGCAAAAGACACAGAAGGTGATATCAGGTCAGATGATCAAAAGTTGAGTTAAGGAGGTAGGTTTGAAGCAATGTCTTGAAGGAGGTAAGCAAGTTGTAGAAAGGGGGAAATAGAACAACAGTGTTTCTAAGCTTAGTTTCCAGGCAGTTAAACTTCTGGCCTCTCGTGGTACATTGATGAAAAGAGGGCAGAATTAGATGAATGTAGAGACATCAGAGAGCTGTGAGACTGGAGGAGATTACAGATATACAGAGGAGTGAAGCCACGGAGAGATTTGAAAACAAGGATTAGTACTTTAACCTCAAGCTGTTCCTTGACTGAGAGCTAGTGTACATCACTGCGTTCTGCATGATAGGGAATGGGACTTGGTATGGTTTAAGGTACAGATAGCCAAATGTTAGATGACCTCAAGTTTCGGTCAGTTAGAATTTAGGAGAACAGCCAGGAGTATGTTGGAGTAGCTAAGTCCAGAAGTGATGAAGACAAGCACGAATAAGAGTTGCAGAAGTCAATGAACTGTGATGGGATGAAGTTGGGCAATAGTATAGATTTGGAAATAGGCAGTCACAATAATGTTGTGAATATGTGGTCAGAAGCTGATCTCTTGTAGTAAAATCTGATGTTAAATTTGCAATTAGACTAATTTTGGCTCAAACTTTAGCCAGGGCAATACATGGAGTTGATAATAATATCTACTCTTCGAACTCCACTATAGTCTGGTATCATCTTTCTGACAATACATATTGCACAGGCAGATACAACAAGTGCACAATCACATTGCAGATAACATTGCATGGGAATAGCTGCACCAGTTGTATCTTCCTTATAACATTCAAGGTCCTCTACATTTGTGTTTCAGAATGATGTGTTGTTTTCATCAAGTGTGCATGCCACCAGTGAATGTTATGCCTATATACTATGTATGTGCTGACACATAGGAATTGTACTGGGCAATTGAATAGCTCTTGCTCATGGAAGTATTCATATTCCTGCCTCCCCAGTGATTGAAGAGTCAATGCAAATCAAAGAACCCAGTTACATTTTTATGCACTAATAGCTGAATAGTACATCGTGAAAATTTACTGGGAGCTGTGAGAAGTACAACAATTGAGACAAATGATGTAACCCATGATAAAAATGCAGGGAATAATGGTGAAAATATGACAAGGAAGTTTTTGAAAAAATAAGTGCAGGGTGGTTTTGAGAAACAGACAGAATGAGACAGCACAGAGAGAGAGTGAGTGAGTGAGATCATGAGATAAATTGGAGAAAATTAGAAAAAGGTGTCTTCAAATTAATTAAGCACACTTGGAAAATAAAAGGAAATTTTTTTAAGAAAAGTGAATGGAATGACTTGGAAAAATCATGGAGAATCAATGTATTAAGTTTGGAGGTTAATAATTCAGAAATTTGCAACAGCAAAAGAACAGAAAGAGAACGAAAAGCAGATTATGGTATTTACACAAACTGAGATACTTCTACTGCAGCTTTGTACTTTATTCATTATTCTCCATTTTATCTACTGTATTTTTGTCTCTGTCTACCTAGATTATTTTTATTTCTATCTCTGCTCTTTCATCCTCACCTTCCCTGTTGTTTCCTTCATATGTCAATCGTATCCTTGGCACTCATGGTCAAAATGATTGGCAGCGGTCAGCAAGATGTGAGCTGCAGACAGAAGAAAGAAAACATTGCTTGTGGAAGATCCTGGAGATGAAAGAGACAAAGGGAGAAAAATAAAACAAGCCGGGTAATGAAGCAGGAATGATCCAAGTAGCGTAAGAGAGGGCTGACCCTAACAACCAGAAAAAAAGATACAAATTAAGGCAAGTTGGAACAGAGGAAGATTCTAAAAAAATACTAACAGCCTGGAATGTAGTTGGGACAGATTGCTCATGGAAGGAAAAAGAGATTATACAGGTTAGAAACAGTGTACAGGGAGGCTGTTATAAGCAATGTTCCAGTAGGAATGTTCAGCGCTGAAGGAATCCAATCACCATCTGTGAAGTAAATGGGACCGATGTATCTTCTTTCTGTGTTTCATAGCAGTGAAATAGCAGAACATTCAAATCTTCACTTCCTGCAGGAATGCAGTCAAACAGAAGGAGAAGCTTATACGGAGGCCAAGTATCCTTTGGAAATGTACAGTGCTGGCTGACAATCAGAGCACTAGCCAGTTAAATTTGATTGTACTCTGTTTCAGGGAATTTCTCATGCACTATTTACTCTGCAGCTACTCGATTCAATCAACCTAGAGGGAACGTGGCCAATAAACAGAGGCACTGGAGCACTCCAGTTCACATCAGTTGTAGAATGGTACCCAAACGTTAACCATTATAATCTTGCACAGAAACAGAAAAGCTTGCTTATGATTTAAGATTGTTGAAAGTATGTTGGTCCACTGAGGTTCATTTTATGAGTTCTTAAGGAATCATGAAGCTTTATAGTTATGAACTACAACTGCTTTCAGCAAGAAAATCTTTAAATAAGGCGTCACACTCAACACAGTAACAAATAATAAAACAAATCAATCAGATCTTCACTACTTATAGTAGATTTTGCATTTATCTGAAAGTAACTAAGAGGATGCTCTAACTAGTATGAGCATTGATTTGTTTTAGCCTTAGCACAATGCAAAGACTGATTAAATATTCTACTTCGGATAAAATTTCTAATTAATTCTTAGTGAACTAATTTTTTTGTCCCATATAAACAGGAAATTAGGGATGCATATAACAAGGGTGCTATAGTAATCATGAGTGACTTTAATCTACATGCAGATTGGATAGACAACATATGTAATAATATGGTGCAGGTTATTGCCTAGAGTTCAATTAAGATGTTTTATTAGGCCAGTGAGTTAAGGAACAGGCAACCTAGATTTGGTTTTGTGCAATAAGAAGGGGTTAATTAATAATCTTGTGTGATATCCTTTAAGGAAGAATAACCATAACTGAATAGAGTTCTTCATTTGGATAGACAGTGGAGTTGTTAAATCCAAAGCTGTGATCCTAAATCTAAGAAAAGGAAATGACAAAAGTATGGAGTCATGAGTAGGCTGCAATAAATCATTAAATGAAACAATGATGGATAGGCAATGGCCAGAATCTAAGGAACAAATGCATGTATTTCAACAGTTATGTAATTCTTTCACATGCAAATATACAACAGAGAAAGTGACCCAACCATGCCCGACAAAAGAAATTAAGGATAATATTAGATCCAAAGAGGAATCATAGAAAGCTACAAGAAAAAGTAGCAAGCCTGAGGATTGAGAACAGATAAAATTTCAGCATAGAAAAAGTAAGCAATTGATTAAGAGGGGGAAAATATGAGAGTAGGCTTGAAAGGTGCAGAAAAGCAGACTGTTAGAACACCTATAAGTATGTAAAAGGAAAAGAATGGTGAAGACAAATGTAGGTCCTTTACAGTCTGACACTGGTGAAATAATAAAAATAAGGAGCTTTTAAGAAACAACTGCAGTTCTGCCTTCACAGAAGTAGATACAGAAAACTTCCGATAAATGTTATCGAAGCAGGGACTATTAGGCAGGAGAAATTGAAGGAAATTAGTCATAACAATAAAAACTGTGGCAGTAAATGACTGAAAGCTGATAAATCCCCAGGTCCTGACAATATAAATCATTGAATACTAACAGACTGTATTGGTTGTCATCTTCTAGAAGTCGGACGAAGCTTAAATAGTCCTGGCAGATTGAAGGGTGGCAAATGTTTAAATACTAAAATGTTTAAACTGATTAAATAAGAGGGAGGGAGAAAACAAAGAATTGAAGACCCTGTAAGTTTGGTTGAAGGAAACATGCTAGAGTCTATTATAAAAGATGCAATAACAGGATGCTTAGATGTGACCAGCAGGATTAGATGAAGTCAAGACACGCTGAAGAAATGTCAATGGACTTGAAATATCAACTCTGTTTCCTCTTCTTAGATGGTACCAGACCTGTTAAATTTCTCCAGCAATTTTGTTTTTGTTAGTTTCAACATTCACAGTTCTTTCTTTTATTTTAGATAAAGTAAACATGGCTTTATGAGAGGGCATTCATATTTGACTTGCCTACCGGAGTTTTTTTTTGACGATATAACCAGTGGAATAAATAAAGGAAATAAAAACAGTAGATGTGGTGTATTTGGATTTTCAAAAAGCTTTTATTCTTACATAAGAGTTTAAAGACTAATGTGTTGGCATGAATTGAGAATTGGTTATTAGACAGGAGAAAGAGTGTAGGCATGAAATGGGTCTTTTCAGAGTGGAAAATAGTGACCAGTGGGCACCACAGGGATCAGCATTTGGGTCCCATCTACTCACTATATGTATATTGAGAGAGAGAGAGAGAGAGAGAGAGAGAGAGAGAAAAATGATTTGGATGAGGGAATTAGAAGCAATATTTCCAAATTTGCCAACAACACATGACTGGGAATGATTGTCAGTTGTGAGGAGGATGTAAAGAGACTTAAGGGAGCTTTAGACAAGTTCAGTGAGTGGGCAAATATATAGTAGATGGCGATAATGTGGGCAAGTTATCCTTTGGGTTTGAAGAATAAAATGGCAGAATATAATTTTAACAGTGATAGATTGGGAAATATTGATGTATAAAGGGAATCAGGTGCTCTTGTACATCAGTCACTGAAGGCAAGCATGCAGGTGCACGAAGGATTTAGGAAGGCAAATGTTATGTTAACCTTCATTGGAAGGGGATTTAAGCCCAGGAGCTTTTTTGCTCCAGCTCCACATTGGCTTTGAGTATTTTGTGCAGCTTTGGTCTCCATACCTAAAAGATATACTTTCCATCAAAGGGCTTTAACAAAGGTTAACCAACCTGATTCCCGGGACAGCAGGATACTCATATGAAGAGAGATTAGTTCAACTAGGCCTCTATTCACTTGGGTTTCAAAGGATAAGTGGGAATCTCATCGAAACATATAAAGTCTGTCAGGGCAGGGCAGACTGGATGCAGGGATAATGTTCTCCAGCCTGGGGAATCAAGAACAAGGTGCCATGGTTTTGAGATACGGGTGGACCATTTAGCATTAAGATGAGGAGAAATCTCTTTACTCAGAGGGTGGTGACCTTGTGGGTTTCTCTACCACATTAGGTGGTGGAGGCTAAATTGCTGAATACATTCAATAGTAGAAGTAGACAGATTTCTAAAGGCATCAGGGGGTTGGGGGGTGGGGGGAGCTGGGGTGGGCATGGGGAGAGTGTGAGTATGAGATAGAGGGTCAACCATAGTTAAATTGAACAGCAGAGCAGGCTTGATGGGCTGGAAGGCCTCCTCTTGTTCCTAATGTCTATGTTTCTGAAGATGTTGAGCGATCCTGAGAGATGGCTCCATCGTAATCAGTAGCCATTGCCTGATTATCACACATTCAGAACAGTGGACCAGCAGGAGATTTGACAATGAAACTCTAAAGCAGAATTTGATCCCCTTCTCAACCGATGCTCACGCATGTGCTGCTTTCAATAGGAGAGATGGTAAAATGACAAGTGACAAATGAAAACATGTGTTTTAGCCACCCTGATCCATGGTCTCTGAGACCATATGTAGCTCATGGTTACTAATGACATCAAGTAATATGGGAATAGTATGCGAATTTGGTAGATGGTCAGCCCTAGTCTAGAATAGTGGGGTAGTCTTGAGGAACTGAATCATCTGCTCCTGCTCCAATGTTCTTTTGTTTCTCCTACTGCCATCCAAATTGATCCTGCAACTGAGCACAGCAAAGGAATAGGCATGGTCTTTCCTAATGATTACTGCTCAGAATTGCTCCGGACATATATCTACTCAATGATTCAAAGACAGGAGGAACTGCCGATACTGGAGAATCTGAGATAACAAGGTGTAGAGCTGGATGAACACGGCAGACCAAACAGCATCAGAGGAGCAGGAAAGCCGATGTTTCGGGTCTGGATCCTTCTACAGAAAATTTTCTGAAGAAGAGTCCAGACCCAAAACGTCGGCTTTCCTACTCCTCTGATGCTGCTTGGCCTGTTGTGTTCATCCAGCTCTACACCTTGTTATCTACTCATTGAGCCATTGCATAACCTAGCATAGGCTAAAGCATAAGGGTAGCATTTGAATGTATCTTTTAGTAAATATAGTGTGTGTGCTGTGCATTTCTGTGACGACTGAAATACACGAATTTTAATGTAATAATGACTGCTCATACTAAAGTTTAAGTCTAAAGAGATAAGGACTTTTGAGAACAGGAAAAGCCTAATTAATCAAATAAGCCATTTCTTCCTAATTGAACATCATCCATCTGCCCACCTTCAAATCAGGAGTTAAGTATTCTTCCATTCATTAGGTGTAACAATTTTGCAATTGATGTATTCAACATAAAATCAAATGGGAACAATTTTATGATTTAATTTACATTGTTTTTACACACAAGCAGCAGAGAAATAGTCATCACATCCTCCTCTAAAACTTCTCTGTCCAAAAAGCAGGAACAAAACAATTATTCTTTCCACTTCAGTGATCCTCCTTGGTAAACATGTGCACAATTTTCTTTATTCATCAACAGAATTATGGTGCCACTGGGTAGGCAGCATTTATTGCCCAGAGTTAAGAGTCAACCACATTACTGTGGGTCTAGAGTCCCATGTCGGTCAGACCAGGTAAGGATGGCAGTTTCCTTACTTAGAGGACATTATTGAACCAGATAGGTTTTTCCCGACAATCAATTCATGGTCATCATTAGATTCTTAATTCCATTTTTTTTTCCTCCTTTAAATTCCAATTCCACCGTCTGCCATGGTAGGATTCAAGCTCAGGTCCCCAGAACATTATCTGGGTCTCTGGATTACCAGCCCTGCAATAACACCATTAGGCCATCCCCTCAATTACAAAGAAAGAAGAAAGAAAGAGATACTTGTATGTACCATCATTCACACCCTCCTGGTGTATGGTTTGGCGAGTATCAATTGTTAGAGCAACAAACTGAGAACTGCTAGGATTTGGAATCATTACTTGTAAAGGGGGCTTGATGCCTGTTGTATTTGGAAATGTGAAATGTTTGGGAGTGCATCTTCAATCTGCTACTGTAGAAGTGAGTGACAGGTGTCACAACCTGAACTACATTAGGTCTGGGTGTGGAGATCACTGGACAGATAGTGCCATTTCATGATAATCAGGTCATATTGGTAACAATGGCCCATCAGAATGATGCCAGGATATCTTATAGTGATGTCTGCCCTATAAGGTGTTTGTGATGTAGGCCAGGCCAGGTAGGAATGGCAGTTTCCTTCCCTAAAGGACATTAGTGAACCAGATGGGTTTTTCTGACACTTGACAATGGATTCACCATCATCATTAGATTCTTAATTTCAGATACTTATTGAATTCAAATTCCACCATCTGCCATGGCGGGATTCGAACCCAGGTCCCCAGAACATTATCTGGGTCTCTGGATTAACAGTCCAGCAATAATACTACTCCCCTATATAGCAGTGCCATGCATCTGCTATTCCTCATACCATTGCTTAAACTTCCTTCCTAACAATACTGTCCCTACAACCCAGGAACAGCAGTGCTTCAAGTAGGCAGCTCAACATCACCTTCTCCAGAGCCGTTAGGAATGGGACTGTATGCTGGCCTAGCCAGTGATGTTCTTATCCCATGAGCAATTTTTAAAAAGTCACAAACGCAAGGCCTTTCTATAGGGAAAGTTAATTGGAAACAGGTAACTGGTAGAAAACCCAAAGTTCCACTTCAAGAATCCTTGATAGTGTGAAATGATGGCCCTAGGCATTGATTATCCTACCTAGAAGTCACTGGAGGAAAACAAAAACTTCTTGCGTATGCTAGCATGCACTGCCATGAGAACATGTGGCCAGCAACGCAATAATAAATTCATAAATTCCTTTGCCAGAAAGAAAAAATGAACACCAACACATGGAGTGGAATCTTACAGGGGCCTGAATGACAAGGCTCTGGTGAAAAATGTGGCAGAATCATGTGAAAAGTCCAACAAGGAGGAATAACTTGTTTTTAACTAAGTTCTGGGTATTGGGGTGAGATTATTCTCACGAGGCAGCTGTGAGTTGCCTATTAAGGGGGATTATTCCTTGTTAACTATTCTATTAACTGTTGGTCTTGCTTCAGGTACATATAGCTTCATGTCGGACAACCCACCATGAACAAACTGGTTGTCAAGAATTCTCAACATGAAGGTCAGAGCAGGTACCTGGTGAATTCAGCTTGCTGCTTGCTCTAAAGGACTTCCATGTTGGATATTGAGCACCAGCATCTCAGAGCATACTTCACGGGCACTAGCCACTAGCACCTCATGTCTACATCCATTGGCATCTGACATGTGCCAGCCTCCACAAACTCTCTTGGCACATCTTCAATCCACTTACAGTGCACTTCTGCACTTCAATGCTGCAACTCAGTGTGCAATTGCAACTATCATTGCAACGTTGCTGCAAGGACACTTTGTGCTTTGGGATATATACCCAGTTCATGGAGTAGACCAGGCTACATCTTGGGCCTGTTCACTCGATCTTAGTGCTTACTCACTCTTGAGCCAACCTGGATGCTCACAGCATCCCTTCCTTGCATTGCTTTACATGCTTGTTGTCCCGTCAGCCAGAGATATCAACCTCACAACACTTATCTATTGTCTTGCTGCCTAGCACAGGCACAAAGCCAGAAAGCTTGTCATGTTTGTCATCAGCCTTCAGTGAAGTTAAGGGAGATAGACTTCAGTCTTGGGGTCCCAGCACAGTGCAGCTTTTAATACTAGTCCAAGGGCTTGCACACATTCAGTCAGCCACTCAGCGGATGAGCTGGGAATATCAAACTCAGTGTCATCTCCTCGTGATGGGTGTAGAGCCAAATTTCAGACAGCACACCATCCACCTTGACTCTTTCAGCCCTGTTCTGAGTTGTTTTCCTCCTTGAATGAGAAAGAGGTAGATATTAAGGAATATGAAAGAGGGTGGCATAGATGTTATTTTTGCTGCATGTCAGGAGGTGTTCTGAGTGAATGAGTAATCAATGCAGAGGGCATACAGGGTTAGTGCTGTCAGGTGTTGGAGTCACTGACAGCAAGTGAGAGAAGATGTTGAAGCAATAATGAGATGAGTGAAGTATTAGCCTTGGTGAGACATGGGAACAGATAAAGTGTGAGTGGAGAATATAATTGGCAATCATCTAACATTGCTGTGCTTTTCTCTAGATGTCTGAGACTACACTGACCCAGCAGCAGCCTTGGACCAGGTTAGCATGGTCTGGTGATATGACCTTGGCTATCTGTCCTGGAGAAAGAGGACAGCCTACCCCTGCACCAATCCATCCACTAGGATCTCTGTCTGCAAAGCGGACACCAATTTTTTCTTGTCTGCCATATCTAGGGTAAATGTCAGGAATTATGTGGGGCTGTTCAGATTATCAGCATTTGTCCGGGGGACCTATGGCTGTTCTATTCTGGGTTATCCTGACAGTGGCGTATTGTTCCATGTGTGGCAAGTGATAGAATGGAGCTAGAGTTAGACAAAACAGGAGCTATCGGGGTTGGAGAAGGTTGGTAATCAGGGAACGTTGGTAAGATGCAGCAAGAGATCTCATGGAGAGAAACCCTCTATGAAACCCAACAAAACTGACACTTGTACAAACAAATGTAAGATTCCACCCACAGCATCTTCACAAGAGCCTCTTATGGCAGAACCTGCCCCTCAGATTTGGCCTCTTCAAAGGGGTGTCATATGAAACTATCCAATCTGACATGGATTTGTTTACTGCACGTCCATCATTTTTTGTAGATACTTGGAAGTTCTGAAGACATTCCAAAATCTTTTATAGCCAATTAAGCATTTTCTGAAATGCAGGTACTATTGTAATGTAAAAAGGACAGCCAGCAGTTTGTGCACAGAAGATTTCTCCAATCAGCACAATCATAATGATCAGATAATTTGTTTTTAATAATGTCTGCAGGGTAAATATTTTCCATGGGATTTTTTTTTATGTTTACTTGACAGGGTACTTTGAATTCTAATTAACTTCTCACATTTGGCTTTAACTTGCATTCTTGAGTGCTGTAATCCAATTATTGTGATATGTTTTTTTTTTCCCTTTTTTTTCATTTAAGTTTTCAGATCTTATTCATTTATTTGTCTTTCCTCCAAAATAATTCCAGTTACTTGCAGTTCAGTGCAGTTCCATGTAACATTAATGCCTACAGCATGTGAACACACTGAGCACATTTTGTAAACATTTCAATTGTCCAACAACATCAAGAATATGTCAAGCGCAAAATAAAACAGGACACTTCAACATGTTTTTTTGTGCAGACATTTCTGGCAGAGTTTCTCCCTGAGAGCATTCTCTAGCAATTTCCTTACCAATCTCCCTAAACCCAACTTTTTAGGGTAGGCCGAAGTGTAAACTGTAGCTTTCCTCTGCCTATTTGCTTCATTTTCCATTTCATGTGCTGCACTTTTGCTTTTTGTCATTCTCACCTTCCTCTGATTAGTAAATTACCAACCATTTCCAGATCCTACACTAGATTTGACATTCAGGAATATAACACCCACCTTTGAGTTGATCAATAGAATCCTCAGTCTGTGGGGGCATTTTTGACTTTGGCCGATAATGCACTACAGATGATATTGACTCAGCCATCCATTAAATTAAATGGAAACAGACATATTATCAATGTTGAATCAATATTCTCCATTTTAAACTATCACTAACTTTCAGAATACATCCAGGTGCCCCTTATGTGTGGATAGAGCACTGTAATTCTTTTAATAAAATTAACCAAACCTATTCTTGGAATCTATAGTGGTCTTTCATGGGACAGCATTTGTAGGTTATAACATCATGGGTTGTAAATGCTGATATTGTTGCTCTTTAATATTTTATTGTAACATATTATAATAGAATCTGTATAAATTTAATACTAATTTGGTTGGATAATACCACAGCTAGGTGCTGTTTAAAGAAAAAGTATTTTTAAGATACAGCTTCCCAGCGAGAGCCTCAAGGAGAATCTGATCCTGCATTCAAATTGTATTGATGAAACAATAACAGCACGTCAGTATGTAGCATATGTCCCAAGATCACAAAGGAAATTTGCAGGCAGTAATTGATTGTGAAGTGAGAGAACAGGATATTTTCTGATCAGAGGGCAGTGAAAAATAATGTTCTCAGTGAATCAATGCTAACGTGCAATTATTGTCTGTAGTAGCTGAATGTGAATATAGGAAGAGTATATCCCAACTCATTGTGGTGATACAAATTTAGCACATATAGGAAAGAAAGGTGCAAAAATGTAAATTTATATATATATTGAATGACTAGGCAGACAAGTCACAGTTGTAGTCCAAAGAATGGAAGTGTGAAGTAGTTGAGTTTGGACATATGAATGTAGTGTGGATATTATAAATAGGAAAAAAAAACATAATATGCCAAATGCAGAAGTCATGCAAAACATTACAACAGCAAAAGTGATCAAAAGGCAAATGTGATCCTGGGGTCCATCATAAATGTTATGGAAGAGAAAAGCAGAGAAGTATACAGAATGATACATGTAGTTTTGAGCAGGAAATCATAGAAAGCATATACTTACAAAACATGCATGTCACAATTCATCAGGATGATGCATAGAATGCAGAAT
Source organism: Rhincodon typus (assembly GCF_021869965.1). Taxonomy (NCBI): domain Eukaryota; kingdom Metazoa; phylum Chordata; class Chondrichthyes; order Orectolobiformes; family Rhincodontidae; genus Rhincodon; species Rhincodon typus. The sequence goes on from NC_063339.1 coordinate 21,294,897, forward strand.
TGAAGGGGTTGGATGAATTTGAGTTCCATTCCCTGCAGCTGAGAAGATTGGGGATAAGTTGGATAGTGGTGTAAAAAATGGAACCCAATTGTAAATATGAAATTGTTTATGCTCTTAGCAGGGGAGTTCAAACATAATTTGAGTTAAATTGGCTACAAGCCAATTTAAAGTTTGGGACAATGTGGATTGCATTATACCAGGAGGGCACATTTGACAATTTAAGTGCTTTGAGGGAAGATAGATTATTATTGAGGAAACAGCCGTAATTATTAGAGGTGGAGAAGTTAGGGTAATTAAGATAAAAATGGCAGGTGATATGCTGCTATGAGTAAGAAAATGGTTGAATCAAGTAGCCCACTCCAGTCTGTATTGACAGAAAACAGACAACCAAGAGTCTCATTTCTCCCAAGTCCATGCTAAGTACTATTTTAAAAATACATTTAACCCCTATGTTTTTATGTTATACATGCAGTGTGCATACTATAAATACTATAGCAACATCATAGTTCTTAATGAAATATCTAACTAAAATATTCTCTTCAAAAAAACTAATGGAATTGAGAAAAAAAAACTACTTAACCCACCTAACCCAATTTCCCCAGTGCATATACAATCTGACCTATCACCACCTCCACTTAACCCAGTTGATTTCCCAAAGAAAGGTTTCACAAATCTTTTCTGAAAGAAAATGAAGTAATCTTACATTTATTTAGTAGTTTTCATAACCACAGATGCCTCAAAGCACTTACAGGCAATTAAGTACTTCTGAAATGTTGCAATGAAGGGAACAGTGCAGCCAATTTGCTCATAGCAAACTCCCACAGACAAGAATGTGCTAATCTGTTTTTGCGTTGTTGACTGAGGAATAGATTATTTTCAGGAACCAGAGGATAAAATTCCTGCTCTTCTTTCAAATATTTCCATGGGATCTTTTACATCCACCTGGGAGGGCAAACTGTGCTTTTAACACCTCATCTGAAGATGGCACTTCCTTAGTCCTGCATTGGAGTGTCTGCCATGACTTATGCTCAAAAGTATTCTGAGATAAAGTACAAATACCAGTCAAGGCTTCATAGTCTGGTCTGTGCACTGTCACATTGTGAATAATCAAGAGAGACCAATAATAGGCAACAGAACAGAGAAGAATGTAAAACAGAAACCAACAATTGAGTAAGAGTATTTCAACGGTAGGCACTGGGTTCAAAAGTTTAGAGATTGACTAATGTGAAGAAGCTGTTGAAGCAGTTACCATTCCAATAAAACATTACAACAAAGAGGAATTCAGAACTGCTTCTCAGGTGAAATCGGAGAGACTGACTTCTCCCCAATATGTTATGAGATTGGCACATTATCTACACTCCTTTCTTGATGTTTAGATGCTGGAGATCTGTGAACACTGATGGGTGCTATCCTACAGCAAGGTAACTAGCGAGGGCAGAAAATAATCCGATTCCCAAAGCAGGCCTGGACTGGGGATTGGAAGCTATCCCAGACAGGGAAGATTTGGTCTTTGTCAGGCTGGCAGTGGGATAAAATGTTTTGTAATATCCTAGGACAGATTTGGTCCTCCTCCTGGCCCTGCAAAAATTTAAAAGTGTACAATTTTTGAGCATCCTTTGCTGGTCCCAATGATTAAGTCACTCAACGCCCGGTAAAAAAGAAGTATGAATGGCGACTGCACATTTTGTTCTATTAGTGCATGAACATTGAAATAATGTTCCTAAAAAAGGGTGCAATCAGGATTCCTATATTTAAGCAGTAACACATCTCAATTAGACTGGATAAAAACCAAAAGAACTGTGGATGCTGTAAATCAGGAACAAAAACAAAGTTGCTGGAAAAGCTCAGCAGGTCTGGCAGCATCTGTGAGGGAACATTTTGGGTCCGGTGACCCTTCCTCAGAACTGGAGTTCTCATTACTCATTTAGGGGACCTCCCTGAAAATCCAATAGGTTCAGCGTTAATGATGTGGCAAATGTTTTCTGAACCTATCATATTTTCCATTGACTTTTGGGCAGTATGGTATTATGGTATGGTGTAAATCATGATGATGTAACTGACAATATGATAATATAACAGGCTCTGATATCTGTGCAGAGAAGACACCAAATGAGAATGAGCTTGTGGAGAGACAGGTCTAAGACATACACTAAGGAGTTGTATTTGCTAACTATGTACTGATGTAAATAAAGGATAATGTGAAGGAGTAAGCAGAGTTAGGTACAGTATATACACAGATACATATCCTGACTCACATCAGATTAACATTTCAATAGAGATAGTAAGAACTGCCGATGCTGGAGCCTGAGGTAACACAGTGTGGAGCTGGAGGAACACAGCAGGCCAGGCAGCATCAGAGGAGCAGGAAAGCTGACGTTTCGGGTTGGGACCATTCTTCAGAAAATTTTCTGAAAATATCTTCAGAAAATAGCAAGAAAAAAGCAGAGTTAACATTTTGAGCCCATGACCCTTCTTCAAAACCCATTGAGATGCTATAGTGTAGAGCTGGAGGAACACAGAAGGCCAGGCCGCATCAGAGGAGCAGGAAAGCTGACATTTCGGGTCGGGACCCTTCTTCAGGTCCTTTTCTAGAGTTTTCTTTTGTTTCTAATTAAAAGCATGTTGGATACAAAAATTTTCTTTTTTGTTTCAGTGGTGCTTCAACATTGATGTAGTATAATGTACCTTTTCACAGTATGTATTTGAAGACAAAGTTTAAAATGAGTTTTTAATAAATTGCCTATTCAGTGACTTGTCTTTTGACTACTTTAGTTGGTTCAGTAGCATTGGCATAACTAGTTGCTTCCTGTGAACAACACACATGTATGCAAATATATGGTTCATTAGCTTGTCTTTTTGGGCAGTATCTTTCCTGATTTCTGTATAGAGTGATTAATAAATTGTAAAAAAAAAGTAACTGCAATACTTTCATAGAGTTATAGAGCATGGAAAAAGACCCCTCAGTCCAATGGTCTATGCGACCGCAGTCCCTAACTAAGCTAGTCCCACCTGCCTCCACTTAGCCTATATTCCTCCAAATATTTCTTATTCATGTACTTATCCAAATGTCTTTTAAACATTGTAACTATACCCACATCCACCACTTCCTCTGGAAGTTCATTCCACACAGAAACCACTCTCTGTGTAAAAATGTTGGCCCTCATGTCCTTTTTAAATCTTTTTCCTCTCAGCTTAAAAATATAGTGCCTGGTCTTGAAATTCCCCACCTGCCATTCACCTTATTTATATGTCTCATGATTTTAAAAAAGACCTCTATAAAGTCATCCCTCAAACTCCTACGCTTCAGTCAAGATAGCCCCAGCCTCTCCCTATGACTCAAACCTTCCATTCCTGTCAACATCCTGGTAAATCTTTTCTGAACCCTCTCTAGCTTGCTAATATCCTTCATTTTCAGTTGAAGTTAGTATTAAGTTTCAAGAATGTCGTTTTATTTTCTTAACTTGAAATCTACAATAAAAAATGTACATATCCAAAGACAAAAAGGATGAATGTGAGCAGGCACAGAATGAAGGTTGGGAGCGAATGAGAGAATGAGAATGAACGAGAGAGGGGTAGAGAGAGAGAGAGACAAAAGAAACAACGAACATGTAGCACCTGCCACAAGTCACAGTATTCGGCATTACAATCCAACAGAGCAGGCGTGTTCAGTTGTATTTCTGCCAGGTGAGGAGTAAATGTTATCTGACTATTTGAATAAACAAAGCGGCGTTGTACTGGGTTGAAGCCCCTTCCCCTTCTGCTTGCTGACAAAGCTAATTTCACCCACTCTCCTCTCTTCACTATTTACATGATAATGCTCATTGCCTGCTGGTACAGTTACGACTCTAGAGGTTACAAACAAGGGGAGTTCAGCACAGTACACGATTGCGCTTGTGGCGAAGGGAGAGAAATGAAGCCAGTTTTTAAGAGTTGTTCCACACTCAGGCAAGGTTACTGCGCGGAGGGAAGGGGCTGCTCAGTTACCGAGCTTGTGACATCCTCCTCCCACAGCATGGCACCGTGTAACTCGACTCCACCTGAGAGCTCATTGGAGACAGCATTGGCGAATCCCCCAGCTATGCAGGGCCCGGAGAGTGGTCTGGAGGAGTTGAGTTACATTCGTGGGTTAGTGAGATCAGCAAGTGGGCGTTTTCCCGTTTCAGACTTAGCGAGTGCAAGGGTGCTTGAACTTCATTCCGTTCCCAAGAACTCAACAGGTCTCCCTGTTCTCGAACGGGTAAACTGGACCGCTGTGGAGCTGCAGCTCACTGGAATCAGTGTCACCATTAACGGTAAGCACTTACCTCGCCCTGACTCGGAGTTGTAGATTGGCGTAAACGAGGCAGAGGGAAATGCTTCTGGGGTGTAGCCTGCAGCAGGGAACAGGCGTGATCCTCGTTCGTGAAGCGTGAAGTCCAGTCGCTTCGAATTCAGGCAAAGGAACAATTTTCAGATACAAATAAGGATGAGCTTGCTGTTTGACACGCCGGGAGGGTCTTGTGATTAAATCATGTACTCTGTACTAAACTTTTGCTAAGTTTGCACCAAGCGATCTCAGATTCAGTGAATCTCAGTGGAATTATCGGGGGCACTTAACGTGGCATTTTAGGGACTGTTGCTAAAAAAAGTGTTGGATGAATGAACTCCCCTCTTCACCGCCCCTATCAGTTTCCTGATTCCTCATTCTTCCTCATTCGTGTCTTCGCCTCTTGTGTTCACTCCCTCTCTCTCCCTCACACACACACACACACACACACGCACTCCTTTCACGCCGATCCCCTCACACTTAAAAGATCATTAATTCCTTGAGGCTCTGATTTTTCGTCCAATAGCCGCATTTAGCACACCGGCGAAAGGTCGGAATGCTGGCAGAATCGCTCAGTAAAATCGCAGCACTTGTTGGAGTTACCAGTTCAGGTGCAAGTTTTATTTTTTTTACACGTCGAGCCGATCGAACACACATGATATACTTCTCAAAAATTACCTGGCTGCCTGCCTGTCTCTTCTCCCCGTTCTTATTTCACACTTCAAAAAGATCTTTTCTTTCCCCGTCTTCTAAGTCCTTGTTTGTTAAATTGAATTGTGACAATTGTGTTTTATGTTCCACCTTGAGAAACAAGCGTGGAGGTAGAGGAGTTAATTGTTGCTATAATATGTAAAAATAGAATGACAGAGCAAGGCATAGGTTCACCTAACTTCTGTTTTATGTGAAAAATTACCCAAACTCAAAAGTTTTAAACTGTCTGAATTATTACGTGTTTGCATCAATGCCTGTTTAAGCTTTTCATATGTCGCCCTCTGTCCTTTCCATTTACTAACACAATTCTCCCAATGAGCCAATATATCAGGAATGAAGAAACAAATGTTTCAGTTTTTAAAGATTTTTTTTTTTTAAAACTAGCATTTTTGTTTAAGTGGAAGATTTTCCTTTGCCAATATCTACGCCCTTTAGACCCTGAGTAAATGCTGAAAGAAATGTCTTCATTACTGGTCCCAACTGACCTGTAGAGTCAGGATATGAACCCTGACTTTAAAAGTTGGGATTTCTTTTAACGTTTCCTTATTAATGTGACCTTTCATCTCTGGTCTATCTCTTCACTCTAAAGAACATTGTCTAAGAAGGAAATCAATCTTTCAGTGTGTTCTCGTACATAACCAGATGAGCTTTGGCAACTGCAGTTATCTCTGCTAATTGAACTGGTCGAGAGTTTTCGAGGTTGTTTTTTTTTATCCACGGGAGAAAAGAGAATATAGTAAAGCTCTTTAAAATTGCAAAGGGTTCGGTGAGGTAGACAAATAAATAAATGTTTCCAAAATTAAGGATCAAAAATGTGCAACATAGTCGCAAATTAACCCAATAAGGAGCTGAGGGAAAACCTCTTTAATGGGGAAGTGGAGGGTTCTGAGTGAGCACTATCGATTCCTCCCAGGAGAAACCAGATAAGGAAGAAAATGGATCTGATGTTGGGATGGCAGAAGTAAAGTGGGAGCATAAGTAGCAGCATCGTCCTGTTGGACCGAATGCCTTGAGGTTCTGTGTAGTTAATGTTCGATAATTTAGTGTAATACAACCAGCGGAACATGCGTTAACCTGACGTAAAAAAAGAATAACCCGTGCAGAAAGTGACATGAGGAGAAAATGACACCAACTCCCCGGTGAGAGAAAGCAAATAAATTGACTCACAGTGTAACCTAAAGAGGAAACCACATTTACAAAATAAATCCAGTCTAATAAATATTAACACGAGACATAGCAAAAAGTCCTGGAATAAGAGAAACGTAATGTCTCCTCGGAGAATTAATTTCATTTACACCAAAGTTCAGACATAAACCAAAAAAACCTTCAAATTTCAAAGCCAAAATTTCAAGACCTGACGTGGTGGGATTTGTTCATTTTGTATTCAATGCTTATTAATGGGTTTCAATGAATTAATTCTTTGCAAACTAAATATCCATAATGATTCATTGTAGCAATTATAGATTAAATGCAAAACACTTTATCATTTGGGGTGACATTTTGGCTTTTTTTTCAAAGTCGATCCTACACACATTTAAAACCGCCGGGCCCTTCAAGCTTATTTTATTAAAGCATTTTGATTGTGCACGTGGGCGCCATGCGCTATTTGATGGAAAGCAAAATCCATCCTTGCCTCAGCCTTTCTTTAATAAATGATTTCAAGTTTTATTTTCCCCGCAGTACTTTTTCTTCCCTGTTTGAAGCAGTTTCGCTCATTCCAGCCTGTGTATAACACTATAGGAGTCAAGGATACAGTTCGAGACTGTATGGTAGGATGAGACCGAATGATACTGGGAGTTTGAGAAGCTGCCTGGGAAATAAATGATCACCTGTCGTGTGCTGTACTTTTGCTGCTTTTTATTCGTGTTTGAGGCCTGCTAGACAATTTAATGACTATAAAATTTGCTCCAGTGTACATTGCTTGGTGATTACCGTGTTGAAATGTTGCTTTCCCTTCCCACCATTCACTGTTGTTGACTTGTTTATTCACGTGTCCAACAGAAGGGACACATTCCAGAAGCAATATGGGGCGCTACTTTCTGTAAACTTTTTTTTGGAATCTCACCAGATTATTCCCCACCCCTCCTCTTCCTCATTGTCTCCCACGGGCCTTTATGTCAGACGCTTATATATTTTAGGAGCCCGTGCCGCTTCTCGTTGACAATCCTATTGATCCGAATTCTCAGCGGTTTGTCCTGTCAATGGGCTTATCTCACTTAGATAGTTGGCAGCAGTGAGCACTGATGATTAAGCCATTTATCTGGCGATGGAGCTGGAACTGGCTGTGAAATTCGCGATGTCTGGGCTGAAGACAGCGAACGGTATCAGGGAGAGCGCTTTTCGTGTTACTTTCACAGGCACAGGGCATGTTTAGGAGATAGTGTTACTCTCTGGCAGAGGGCTCGCTAAAAGATGGGCTCTGCATCCCGCTATAAGGCCTTATACAATATCTATATACCTAGCAGAAACCACATTGAATCCTTCTTGCAGCTTTATCACTGTAACACAAGGCAACAATCTAGGTGATTTAATTTGTTCACTTAACAATAGTTGGATTGTTGAGTAAAATAAATGTCACATGTACAAGCTTTTTTTTGCTTATGGCTCATTAATTGAAAAAGTACGGCCCTGAAATTGTACATCTTAAACTTTCAAAGGTGTATTAGTTTTATAAAACAGTTGCCGTAAATGTAACACATTAATTCCATTCACTGGTGCAAGCCTTTGTTCACATCAGAAGCTTTACGCTTGTCGTACAGTCAGAATACCGTTTGAGATATGTACATGTGCAGACGGCAGCTGGCAACCGTCTCAAATGTTTAACATTGCTCCACTGCCAACACAGCCTGTTCCACTCTCCGATATCAACACTTTTGCTATTGTGAGCGTACCGTTTACCGGGATGATAGCGTTACATGTGTAGGAATTTAAAATGAGAAATAAATTAATCATATATCATGACAGAAGGAAATTATTCAGGTATACCTGATGCATAAGACAAGTTGAACCACCAAATGCATTACGAATGAGAGTGGTTCATGTACAGATTCGTTTGATATTCATTTAACAATAGAGTCAAAGGGAGTTAGATTTCCACTGTACAGAAAGAGGCCATTAGCCCACTATGCTCATGCTGGTCATCGACAACCATCTGTTCTAATCCTATGTTCCAGCACTTGACCGGTAGCATTGTGTGTTATGACTTTTCAAGTGCTTTTATAAATACTTCACACTTTCAGTCAGAGTTCTAGATATTCACAACTCTCTGGGTGAAGACTATTCTTAAATCCCCTCTAAGCCTCCTGCTCCTTACTGTAAAACAATGGCCCTTGGACATTGACTTCTCTACTAAAGGGAAACATTTATCCCTGTCTACCCTTTCTATGCCCCTCAGGTCTTTATACACATTAATCAACCCCCCCTCAGTCTTCAAGAACAACTTCAAACATTGAGAAACACAAACACTCTGATGTACAACATAACAACAAATGAAAACAACCCTAGCCTATCTAGTCTCTTATCATAGGTGAATCACTCCAGGTCAGCTAACATCCTAGTGAATCTCTTCTACATCCTCTGGTGCGAGCACTGAAACCTATGGTATGCCACAGAATACCAGTTTCCAGTCACAAAAAGACCACCTTCAAACATCGCACTCGGTTTCCTGCCACCAAGCCAATTTAATTCTAAATTGCCAAATTGCCCTGGATTGTGTGTGCTTTAATTTCTTAACCAGTTTGCCATGTGAGATCTTATCAAACGCCTTACGCAAGTCCATGCAGACCACATCAACTGTATTATGCTCATCTACACACCTGGTTACTTCCTTGAAAATTCAATCATATTTGTTCAACACAAGTGCCCCTGACAAAGCCATAGTTTTGATATCAACTCATTAATGGCCTGAATGGGTTAATTTTGACTCAAAACAGTTTTAGTTTGTTTCCAATATTTGGAATATGCAGCTTAAAACTAAAATTTATTCTCTCATGTTTATGATTGTAGAGCATTAAAGTCATGCATTAGCATGCACTTCTGGCAATTCAATTTCTTTGCCATGATCCAACAAGCCCCACTGCGATTGAATACAAACAATATGCCTTTAAAATTGGATGAGGATCCATCAGATTCTCACTCCGAACAACATTGGGAGACTCACAGGATATTCAGTTACACTTAGTCTATGTCATTTCTGTGAGTTTCAGGGTTGCTTCCTGAAGACTGGAAAGCCTAATTGCTCCTTAAGATGGCATGGGATGGGAAACCCATCTTGGCTCCTGGCACTAAGGCAGGTGCTGCAACTTGTGACCTGGAAGAAGACTCACTTTACTGGTGGTTGGGAGTACACTGCATGAGATCAGGCTGTCTGGTTGTGCCAAAGCTGTGTGGACAATCCATGCTTCACCATGGGCCCAAATCCTCTAATGAAGGGAATAAAATCATTTCAATTGTTTAGGTCTTCTCTTACCCAGGCATAAATTTGAACAGCATTAGGGTTTTAGGAAGGACGTTAAAGTATCGCCTCCTCCAAAGGTTTGTATCCAAAAAAAGACTGCATTTTCTGATGCAAGTAGTGTCAAGGAAGTATCCCAAGAGCAAGCTCCATCCAAGTAAATGGCCTTCCCAGTAGCCCTATAATCCTACATGAGAATCAAAACTGGAAATCACTGACAGGCATGGCCTACAGCAAATATCTGAATAAATACCCATAACATTTCAAAATATATGGCCTTCCATTGGGGAACAATGTGAGAGATTGTGTTATATCTTGACTTCACTTCTAAGAAAAAACATGTTTGGTGCATAAAGAGCATTTGTTCTCCTACTGTTCACTCCAAGTCAAATTGAATTTTCCCTCACCCTATCCTCTTTACATCCAGGTGTTAGGGCAGAGTTTTTCTGTTCCTTGGCCCCCTGGTATACTGAATTCTGTAGACAGCAACCAAACAAACACCTAGAGAAAATTGCCCTTTTTACCCCCAATTCATTCCAGAGACAGGAACAGGAAAAATCTACTGATGTGATCATGGGAAATTCACCATCATTTACAAAAACATTTTAAGAAAAGAAATACTGTTGTTTGGGAATTTTATACTGAGCAATAAAACACATTTTGCTGTGCTTCCCAGGTCAGATTAGACTGTGAGTAAAACGTCATTATTTCTGCACAATGTTTTTCAATCTGGCAGAGGAGCCTGAAGGTATTCTGATGACCCTTTTTGCATTGTCCCTGGTATCTATTTTCTGTGAGCACTGATTTTGTGTCAATTAGTGCTTAATTATCCTATAATCCCCTAGCAACTGACTGACAGAGACAGAGACAAAGGTCATGAAAGGTGCTTTATGTAGGTGGACAGTTGAACATTTCATCCCATCAATTTACAATGAAAGACCAATGTCAGTTTACCGCATCACACAATCCTATTATTTTTCCATTCTCTGATAATGAGGGAATGGAAAAAATAATAGGATTGTGTGGTGTATTAAAACAGATGGAGCATTTTTCAATTTTCACCACACATTGGCAATATAAAATACTCGCAAGATGTGGTCTACACTAAGTCCTTTTTTTAAGTTGCTTCTTTCAATATTGTTTCACTTCATCGTCATAGATGTAAAGGTGTCAGAATACATATTAAACCTCAGGATTTCTACTTTAGCATCATTATATGCCATCACTGACAGAACAAATGTGTCTCAAACAGTGCCAATTTGGAGTAGCCTCTCTGACTATCCAAGATGCTCTTCCATTTGTTGAGACTTTCTTATGCTTTCTGACTTTCTTATACACCACTTCCATCCCACATGTATTTCCTGTTGCTTACTTGCTCTCTGTCATCATGCCTATCCTGAGCCCTCACTCACTTTGAACATTAGGGAGTGGAAAAAGCAAGTGGGAGAGTCAAACAGGCAAGCAGCAATAGGGAGTTTGAATGTAGGAGTTAAGTAGAACTAGAGTATTTATTTTATATTTTTACATTGACTATATTTCAAAAGTTATTTCATTACTGACATTAGAATGTAGCCTATTTCAAAATGCAGGGCATGTTTTCATGCTGTTTTATGAAAAATGTGCTATTGAAGGTAACTACAGCCTTTATATTACATGTCATTGTAATAATCAGATTCATTTAAAGTTGTTTTATTTAAAACTGCATCTTTAAGGAACACAACTATAGCTTTAAGCAAGGCTTACTGAAGTAGATATATGCAGTGTAAGGCTTACTTAATATCGTCTATTCGTCTTTGCATCAGAAAAGTACCCTATAACTCAATCAGTATCTTTGTTTCTGCTTGCCATATGGGGAATCATAGACCCATGAGGAGTCTATGAATGACATTACCAATTTGTTGTTTTTAGTTACCCATTATCAACATTGAGAAGAGGCTTTCAAAAATCTCATCAACCTGAGGTTTGACCAGAGACGAATGATTCTTAATGTGGCATGTTAGCTCTGTACAACTCAATTTCCAGAGTGCACTACTTCTGAAATATATATGGTTCAATAAAGTCTTGTACTGTGTTTTAAATATGCCATAATTTTAAATGTTAATCAAATGTGAATTCAATTCTAAAATTTTTAACATTCTCTACTCGTTTTTACTTGAAGTTTTTTTTCAACAGTAACATTATAATTATGATATATGCTCGCATTTAACAAGAATATACATATTCAACCTTTTAATTTCTTTAAGATCTTGCATTATATCTAATTGATTCCTATAAAAACTCCACATAACCAAAAAAATGTGGAAAGGATGCTCCCAAATAAATTTTTCAAGGCGAGGTGTAATTCGAAATATTTGTCAACTCAAGCTGAATGAGTCCCACTGACAACAATTTAGGCTTCTTTGAGCTTCCCATAGTCTTCAGTTAACCCAGCTGTAGTTACTAACAGGGAGAAATGAGCTTTATTGTTCAATTAGTTTGGGGGATTAAACAAACAAACAAGAGAGAGTTTCTTGAGAACCAAACAAACAGGATTCTGAAACTGCTTGTGTTGGACTTCAATATTACTCACAACCTCATTACTTTTCAACTCTTCCATTAACAGATAAAAAGAAAAGCCCCATGATGAAACCAACTCCTGAATATTGTACAAGAATAGCTTGCTGTCTGATGGCCAATTTCTGATTCATCACTAGCCTTCAATTGCTTGCTTATCTTGATATCTTTCCCTGTTTTACTGATAATTCTATTATCATTGATGATCTGAGCATTTCACTTTCATTCTTTCCAAATTACTTCCATACTCATGCATTCGTAAAAAGTAGAAGCAGGAGAAGGATATTCAGCCTCTCAAGCCTGCTTCGCGATTCAACAAGATCACAGTTGATCTGCCCAAGACCTGAACTCCTCTCTCATGCCAGCTCTACTTCTTTTTTAAATACTTTCAGTGATTTAATCTGCAGATCCCAGGATAGAGAATGACAAACATTTACTATCCTCTGGCAGAAGAAATTCCTTTGCATTTCAGTTTAAAATGTGTGACATCTTATTCTGTAACTATGTCCCCAAATTAGAGCTATCTCCACTACTGGAAACATCTGCTCAACATTTACCTTATCAAGACCTTTTAAGCCTCCTCAGAATCTTAATTCTCACTCTTGTTTACCAAGATTCATTGCCTTATCTAATTACTCTCATTCTTTCTTTCCCAGAACAATAAACTGTCAATGTTCTTACTTTTCCTTTTCCATTTCCTTTTATAATTTGGGGGGAGGGAAGGGCTTTAAGATAGCTCTCTCTCTATCTCTCATTTAACAGTGTATGTTAAAATAGAATTCCAGAGACTTAAGCACATAATTTAAGCTCTACTGCAGGATTTATTGATTTTTGGATACATTATTAACCAAACATCATCCTTTTTGGGTGGATGTGAAAGGCAGTATTTAAAGAAGAGCAGACAGTTATCAGTATCCTGGTTAATATTTGTTCCTCAACTAACAATACTAACACAGATTACCTGGCCATTATCTCATTGCTGCTCATGGAACCTTTCTGTGTACAAATTGCCTTTTGCATTTCCTATATTACGGGAATGACAGTACTTCAAAAATATTTAATTGATTGCAAGCACTTGCTATGTCTGTCTTATTTTAGATCAATACCATTGTTTATGTGTTCCAGCAATTTTCTTTAAATATTACAACAGCTTCAAATATTTCTCTTCTAAGAGACCATTAGGTAAAAATAAGCTTAAGAGGCAGCCAATCTAAAATGGCCTGTGAAATAATTATGACTTGACAAAAATTTACCCTCTCCCTGAGTGACATCATGTTTAAAGAGTAGCAAATCCAGGTTTGATTGGATTGCATTCTTCCTTTGGTTGATTTTGCGAAATGGCTCGGATTAATTTATAACATTTGCACCTTTTATATCTGATGCAGTCTCTCCAATATGTTGTATGTACGTTGAAAAACAGAAAATCAAACGCAAAAAAAGAAACAGGACCAAGCAGCCCATGGCATTTCCTTGTGTAAAAATTCCCTTTCCCTACGACCACATGTTTCTTCTAATTATATTGACCTGTCCCATTCTCATATTACTTTGCTATGTTTTCCTTCACCAGTATATGTAATCTCTTATCATCTTGAATGATAAGTTTCTATTTCATTATGTGAACAGTTTATATGCTGGTTTTCAATTCTACTCAGCTTGAAAAAAGAATCTCCCTCATTGAACAGGAAGATTCAAATGTCTGGCCCATATTAAATTCAGAATCATGTCTACCTGATGGGGGTAGGGAAGGTCAGTGAAGTTTCTTTGGGCTCAAACTAGTTTAAGAATGATTTGCCTGGAGCTGAGTTGATCAGCTGTGGCATCTCAGCAATCCAATATCGGAGACTTGTAGGAATGCTGGATGACTCACCTGCAAGACTGACCGACTCATGGGACACAAAATGGGTGGATTTTTCACTCGGGGGACTAGCATTCTTCCAACTTGGATCTAAACAAGCCTGTCAGCAGAGGCCTGAACATTTTCAAGCAGATAAACAGCAGGAACATTACCAATGTTCTGAATACCTTTTCACTTCTAGGCAATTACAGCCCAGTGGAACCCCTGTGTCACCTCCAGTCTTCATCAATTGGAGATCCATGTTCTCTCAGCTTAGCTAAGTGAAATGTTTCCAATTGTGAAGAATGTAGGCCAACTGCAAAAATAAATTGCAACAGTATAATTCAATCTTGTTAACATAACAGTGCATATCAATGCAAGATATGGCTGCGGAGGCCAAGCCATTGAGTATCTCAAAGACAGAGATATATAGGTTTTTGATTAGTAATGGGATCAAAGGTTATGTGGGAGAAGGCAAGAGAATGGGATTGAGAAACATATCAGCTGTGAGCAAATGGCAGAGCTTACCTGATGGGCCGAATGGACAAATTCTGCTCCTATATCTTGTGGTCTCATATGTTATGGCTGACCTTCATTGCCACCTGGTGTCCCAATGTCTAATTTTTAAAACCATTAATGGTTTCAGTCCCTCCATATTTTTCTATTCTTCTCCAGCCATATTCTTCTCCATTCTATTCTTGTTCCAGCTTTGGCCTCATGTGAGAAAGAGTTAGAGTTAAGGTTAGGTTTGAGTTTGGGTTTAGGGTTAACCTAACCCTAACCCATTCATGTTGCCACATGATTTACAGTAGTACTTTCAGACCTCAAAGTCCCAAACTCCAGAATTCTGTTCTGCCCTTCTCAAACATGTCCTCAACCATTTAAGACCTGTTTAAAACCTATTTCTTTGATCATGTTTTTAGTTGCTCCTCTTTCTGCCGTACAGCGCTCATTTTTGTTTGCTTATGGCTGTGTGAAGTGCTTTGTGATGTTTTTCTACATTAAAGGCACTACATAAATGGAAGTTGTCACTGTTATTTATGTTATCAATTGATTCAGATATTGATTTCCACATGATGTTCCCTCACAGGCCTTGAAACTATTGAGAGAAAATTAGCTCACAAATGTTCAATGACAAGTTTCCTTTCCAGTGCTTCATAGAGGGGAGGACCAGCACTGAGTAGTGACTGGTTTAGGTTTATTGACAGAAATCATGGCCAAAAAGATAGCTTTTGAAAATACATTTGAAAGTAGAGAAAGGGTAACAAGAGGATGGGATTTGCAGAGAGAGTCCCAAATATACGATCTAGCCTTTTAAAGGTGAAGAGGAGTGGCCAGTAATGTTTGAGTCGGGAAGGGCCCTGACCCGAAACATCAACTTTCCTGCTCCTCTGATGCTGCCTGGCCTGTTGTGTTCCTCCAGCTCCAACACTTTGTTATCTCTGCCTCCTTAAAAGCATATGTTAGGTGTGTGATGGAAGACTTTCCCTTTTTATGGATAGGTGCAATTCCAGCAATACTCTAGAAGGGCAATAACCATCTTGATTGGCATCTAATTCACCACCTTATACATTCAATCCTGCCATCACCAGCTCATTGTGACTGCAATGTGTGCCATCCACAAGATAAACTATAGAAACTCATCCAGCCAACTTTGACATGTTCCAAACTCATGACTTCCATCTAGAAGTATAAGAGGTGAAGGTGCATTAAAACCCTGCTAACTGCAAGTTTTCCCACGAGATCACATTTCATTGTGGCTTTGAAATATATTCCTCTTTTTTCATCATTAGTGGATCACAACCCTGGACCTCTCACCTTAACAGTATTTTCATCTTGTATGCTATAGCCATCTCAAGGGCACTTTAGGATGATTAATAAATTTTTGGCTTGCCATTGATGCACATGTACCCATGAATGAAGCAAGTAAACTTGGAAGGCCAGTAAAAAGAACTGGAGGTGATAAAGTTAGATTGGCAGTTTGACTACTGGTGGAGGAGAGGTTAAGTTAGTGAATAAGCATATGATACAGATGAATAAACAGAAAATATTGGTGATAGGTTCAAAAATTAAGGCAGAAACTCAACTGAATGTAAAATAAGGACATCAAAATTGTACCGAGTGAGCAACCAGGGAGAGATTTTTAAAGGAACTCCATATGACGGCTTTATACCTGCCAATGTATTTGCATACAACTGCTCTTTCTGCTATTTTACTGAATTCATTAACCATTTTGAAATAGCTGGATTCCCTCCTCTATTAAAACATTGATGAAAGGAATTGTGTGCTAATTTCTGTGGCATCATTTTAAAGAACATGGAACTTTGCAGAAAAGCATTTAATGCCTACTGTACAATCCGTAAGAAACTTACTTGTTTTTTAAGTTTAGTTGCATAATTTAGTTACATAAGTTACTCTTTCAGAAAACTGCATAGTCAAATGGCAAGTATATTTAAAAATTCCAAAATTCAACAAAATAAATAAGCTGATCCCAATTATATGTTAAAATTTAGTGTGAATCTGCAGTAATTGTGCAAATAGAGTACAAGATGCTTTTCTAAAAGAGTGGGAACATCTATTCGCACTACAAAGCAAACCACTTGTGAAAAATATCAAGCACGTTGCATACTACAACAGTAATTTCCCCTTTATCCATCTTTCCAGCACAAAATCAATCCGTTTGCACTTATTTTATCATATAAAGACAATCTATTGTTCTACTGCCCTCATTTCACTAGTGCGATTATGTCATGATAACAGTTACAGTTATAAACAATCGGTATGATAAGTCAGATGAAGTAGCTGTATCTTTCATTAGCAATATCAAGTTCTGAACTCGATGCTAAGGCTCCTCATCGTTTTGATCTGCAGAAGATTAATAACAACTTTCATTTCTGATTGCTTTTCCTTCTGCCTTAGGAAAAACAACTTGTCTCAAATAATATTGTGTCCGTGGTAACTAATCATGTTTGAAAAGTAGGAGCTTATACTTAATAGTTTTAACATAAAAGGGCATTCTGAGATGGTTTATCGAAGCGTAAGAAATTGGACAAAAGCCAAAAATGAGTTGAGACATGTGTCATGAAGATTCATCAAAACAATGTTTTTTTTTAACATATTTTTCCAATCAACCTGTTCAGAGATGTTGTTACACACCTCTGGAGCAGGTGGGACTTGAACCTGAACCTCCTGGTCCATGGCTAAGGACATTACCATTGCACCAACCTCAAAGCTATTTGAATTTAAGCTTCACCAGCTGCAGTGATGGGATTTAGTCTTGTATTTTCCAGAGCATTTGGAGTCCGAATCTAATGACATTACAATCACAGTATAAGACAAATCTTCGAATAGAAAGCAAATGGAATGATGTCAAATTTCAGAGAGTGAATTGAAGGCACAGCTACTCTGCTGAGCCTGAATGAGAGCAATGGAAAGTATGGGAGTTAGAATGACCGTTCATTAGCTTTTATACTAGATAGTCTTTCTTTTCAGGTGGACTGAACTTGTTTAATACTAGATAAAAACTGAAAAAACTGTGGATGCTATAAATCATGAACAAAAAACGGATGTTGCTGGAAAAGCTCAGCAGGTTCTGGCAGCATCTGTGAAGAAAAGATCAAGAGTTAACATTTCAGGTCCGGTGACCCTTCCTCAGAACTGGTTTCTACTTTTCAAACATGATTAGTTACCATGGTCACAACATTATTTGAGACAAGTTGTTGCTCCTAAGGCAGAAGGAAAAGCAATCAGATCTGAGGAAGGGTCACCGGACCAGAAACGTTAACTCTGATTTTTTTCTTCACAGATGCTGCTAGAGCTGCTGAGCTTTTCCAGCAACTTCTGTTTTTGTCCTGAACTTGTTTAATACCTGATTCGAAGGGAGTTAATGTGTATTGCCTTCTGGAGACGGTAACTAAGTTGGGAAGGGGCCCTAAACAGATTTAAATAGAAGAGAGAGAAATTTAAATTTGGAATGTTTGAAGTTGTAAGTCAGCACAAATGTTTGAATAAACTGATATTTATGGAGAATGGAGAGAAGAGAGGGCCAGTCTTGAGAACTTTGAAGTAGTAAAGCCTAAATATGACAAAGTAAGGATGAGATTTTCAGATGGGCAGAGGTAGGGGCAACAGCAGAGACAGCAAATGAAAGGATAATTTAGCCAAAAGGTGGAATGAGTCTTTGTAATGGGGAAAATACAAAAACAGGTGCTCAGAACATGTTTGTCTTTGTTGCTGAAGTTGTGAATAGATGTGTTCAGCCTGTTACAATGGCCATGGTACATGGTGATGAGTATGTGGAGCCTGTGCTGCATCCCAAAAGAAGTTTGGCAGAAACAACTGAAACCCAGTAGCAGATGATGTGGTTAAGCCAGATTTGATCATTACTTCAAGCTGAGTTAATGAAGCATAGAAACGTAATCATTTTCACTTGAATCCCCAATCCTCTCCATTGAAAATCTGTCTAATTCTGTTCTCATAACATTGGCAATCTACACCCCACTCCATCATCTGTACTGTTGAAACAAAACCAACTCAAGATTTCATTGACCGTGGGCTTGCTGTGTGTTAGTCCATTAATTTCGGTGAGGTCTGATCACTGCCCCAGTCAAGGATCAATCCAACTCTTTTCTGACAATATGCTGCCAGCCAGCACCTACTGCATGGCTGGCAAGGCATTCCAGACGTTCTGATGAAAAGCCACAAATTTTTGCTTTCTTCCCACAGATGCTTGTTGAGTTTCACCAGCAGTTTCAGGTTTTGTTTCAGGTCTCCAGCATCTGCAGTTCTTTGTCTTACTACTTCAGAGGTCTTTTAGCTTGTAACTTAAAGTGTGCAATTCCAAAGCAGAATCGATGTCCATTGCACAGTGTAGTCCAGTTGACTACCTAACAGCACTCGTACCCAGTTAAGAGCTGAGAAACAGCTCAGAGAAATATTTTATTTGGCAGTATGGAGATTTGGGACTCAAATGGAATCTTTCTATGTCCCCAGTTTAGCTCTTAATCACTGGACTATATAGTCCCTACTAAAGTGTACACATTTCCCACTAAGACGCAGTAAATGATGATGTAGAAAATGTTTGCACTCGTGCGAAAAGAAAATTCCAATCAAAGTGTTAACATACAGATGGTCTGAAATACCTGGCTTACTGTGTCGTATGTTTACCTTCAACCGACCAGGTGTCATGCTGTTCAGTTTGCGATGATAAATTGTTTAGATTTCAGAATTTGCAATGAAAGATTACACATGGCCAAAAAAAGAGCTTCATTGTACCATAGTTAACAGTTAAGACCTTGAAACAGCCAGAGGCAGGAAGTTGTCTGAGCAAAGAATCTTGATGAATATTAAACAAAGACCCCCTGACACAGCTTTCAAATAATTGTGAAGGAACAGCACCTGGAAACTAAAATGTTGAGCATAATGCTGTTGATTTTCTTTTACTCTTTAAATTTACTGTATCTAATTTTTTTTGTTCTGACTAAAATTAACTATTAAACAACTTGCACTCATTGTGTATCTAACACAATAACGAATATAAAATATACAACTGCTGTCATGATTTTGAATGTAGAGCCTGGAATGAGTGCATTTTTGGAAATTGAGGCACATCTTAACCTGATTTTGTTTTACTATTGAATGGATGGAAACTCCTGCAGATCCTACCATGTCCAGATTCCCAATGTACACTTCCAGTTTGTGATGCTCCAAATGGAAAGTTCAAATGTGAAAGAAATGACTGTCCCTTTAGCCAAACTATTATGACCCTTAATACACCTTGTGGTCTTATGCTGAAACAGAAAATCCCAGGTATTCCCTAGTCTAATGTTTCTGCTTGGGCTTAATTCATAATTGGGGATCATAGATTATAAATGTAAACTATTCATTAGGAAAACTAGTAAGGATTTCAGGAGAAATGCCTCTGGTCAGAAATGGTTAGAATGCGAAACCTGATACCACATAGAATATTGAAAAGTGTACAGATGCATTTCAAGACATGAAGAAGAGAAGAATGGAAGGTTAAGCTGATGTGGTGAGATGAAGTAGAGTAGGAGGAAGCTTGTGTGAAGCACAAACACTGATATATGAGTTGAGCTGAATTGTTGACTTGTGTGCTGCAATTTCTATGTAATTCTTTTTAAAGTCTGCACTGAGTTGCTAACTTCAGTCTATAGCACAATAGGATTGATGTAATTCACCTTCATGGGTGAAATGTTCCCCTCCCTGGAAGTGGTGAGAGAGGTGGTGACGGGGAAATAACTGGGTAAGTTGGCCTGAAAATCCTCCAACCACTTGATCACATCTCCCTTGCCCCCACAACCAGTCAGACCTGATCATGTGACCAAACAGACCTAACTACCCCATGCCTCATCTGTCCACTTGGCCTTGCACCCAGTCTTGCCCAAGCTCCTTACCCACCTACTTATGCACTCACTCATCTACTCACCCACTCACTCACCTATTCACTAACATTTGAAGACTGGATACTTAAACTTATCATGTGGCAGATAGTGTCATAAATGGGGGTGTGCCCTGTCTTCCCTTTACTCTGCACTGTTTCAATGTACTTGCTGAGGATCATTGTGCTGTGTATTTCTGGAAAAGCCAGTCATAGAAGATCCCAAAAAAGATGCAAAGCAGCATTGTGTTGAGAGAATTGTCAAGCAGAGCTGCAATCTAATAATGACAACTGCTTCTCGGAAGATCTGGGCCATTAATAGTGTTTCTCTGTCTACTTTGTTTTTATTTCTGAGCTGCTGAAAGTGTTTGTCCTCATCTTCCACAAGATAAGCAAAGCGACAATACTATGCCTTCGTTAAAATGGGCATGGCATCAAAATTCAACAAGGTGCTAAAAGTGTGAACAAACAAACTAAAATTTCAGATTTGCAGACTGAACCAAAACTTCTTCGATTTGTGGAAGCATTACTGTAAAGGATTAGCAGGTAAACATGTAAATGAACCACCTACATCAGTCATTATGTAAGAGATCACATGTCAGAAAACTCTGAAGAATGATGATCCTGGGTACAGTTTTTTGTTAATAGTATAAATAGTTAGCAGAATGTCACATACAAAAGCAATCTTACAGCCAGCTTGGACTCTAATAATTACTCTATAACTCACCAAGGTCAGAACCAGTTCTCAAATCCAGCACGGAATTGCAATATAGAATCCGTACAGTGTGGAAACAGGCCCTTCGGCCCGACAAGTCCACACCCAGACCCATCCCTATAACCGACCTAATCTACACATCTCTGAACACTACGGGCAATTTAGCATGGCCAATCCACCTAACCTGCACATCTTTGGACTGTGAGCGGAAACCTGAGCACCTGGAGGAAACCCATGCAGGCGCAGGGAGAATGTGCAAACTCCACACAGTCGCCCGAGGGTAGAAGCAAACCTGGGTCCCTGGTGCTGTGAGGCAGCAGTGCTAACCACTGAGCCACCATGCTGCCCATAAATGGTAAAATCCATCAGCATAGACAATAATGATTTATGAAAGTGATGTCATGATAGGGGCTGGTTAGCTCAGATGGCTCAGACTATGGTGTCCTCATAACAGCTGATGTGATCTTTGGAACTAAGCTTCTTGTCTTGCCCCTTTATGGTATCAAGGCACAAACTATGATTCACAACTCTCAGCTGAAGACGATGTTACATGAAAAAAGACTGAAATTGTGTTTCACGGAAATATTGGAGCTTTTCGAGTTTGCAACTAACAGGGTAGGTAATGGGGAATGTGTGTGAATGTAGGATTATTTGATTGACAAGAAGCTTTTCAAGTGCCACCTTTCCAAATTAGGGCTCATGGAATTGGGGTAATCTTTGAGCATGAATTGAGGATTAATTAACAACAGAAAATTAAAAAGCATGAATAAGAACATTTTTGATTGGTATGAACGAATGAATGAATATCTTTTATCGTCACGTGCATTCAATATAAAATGCAATGAGAAGTGTGCCCTGTTGCTCGTATATAAGCGCCATTCACAGAATAAAATTTTTAAAAAGTAACTTAAAAAGAATCCAACTTTTCCTTCTCCACTGCTACAGCATACCACCTGCAGAGTCCCACACCAGACTTCCCAGCCCAGGCCATGCTGCCAAGAGAGTGTCCCACACCGAACTTCCCAGCCAACGCCATGCCACTACCAAGGGCCCACTGCACTCAGAAGTGAGAGTCCTGCTGCAGGCTTCACAGGCCGACCATCTATCTCTGTTGCCATGCTGCCTCGGAAAACACCACTGCCGCTCTGGAGCCCATCGAAGCCTCCTCCTGCTGAAGAGCTCTCTTCATCAGATAAGTCTGAGAGAAAAAGAAAGAGAAAAAGAAAAATCCAGACAAGGAGGAGAAGCCCAGGCACAGGAGCCTGAAAGCTGCCTTCCCCGCTGCCACCATCTTGTAGGCTGTAACTAGTAGGGTATCACAGGGGTCAGCATTGAGGCCTCAGCTATTTACAATCTATGTTAATGACTTAAAGAGAGTAATGTGTCCAAATTTAATAACAATACAAGACTGGCTGGGAAAGTAATCTGGAGGAAGTTGCAAAGTGATACAAATACATATAGATAGGCTGAATAAAAACCGAAAGAACCGTGGATGCTGTAAATCAGGAACAAAAACAGAAGTTGCTGGAAAAGCTCACCAGGTCTGGCAGCATCTGTGAAGGTAAAAGCAGAGTTAACGTTTCGGACCCAGTGACCCTTCCTCAGGACAGGCTGAATGATTAGGCAAGAAGTGGCAAACGGAATATATTTAAATACAAGAGAATGTAAGTCTTGCTGCATTTATAGTCTGAAAGTAATTCTGCAATTGTACACGCCTGGAGAGTTGTGTACAGTTAAGTCTCTGCACCTAAGGAAGAATGCACTTGTCTTCAAAGTGACATAATGAAGATTTACTAAACCGATTCCTGAGATCAGACATTTCATCTTTTGAGGAGAGATCGAGTAGAATGAACCTATTGTTTCTTTTTGTAGTAAAAATGAGAAATAATCTTATCTCATTATTTCACTTAAGATCCTGAGAGGGTTTCATCAGATAGATACACAGATAATCTCATGATAAGGGATTAATTATTTAAAGCTATGACGAAGAGGGATTTCTTCACTCAGAGATTTGAGAACTTTTAGGATTCTCTGTCCAAAAGCTTATGAATGCTTAATCATTGAGTATATTGAAGACTGAGACCAATAGATTGTTTGGAATCTAGGACAACAGGGATATGGAGATCACATCGGAAAATGGAGTTTTCCTAGAGTCATAGAGTTGTGTTCAAAATTAGCCAGATATTATAAAGATAGAACAGACTTGATGCATGACATTGCCTTCTCTTGCTCCTGTTCTTATGATTGTAGTCCTCAATTTTCAAGCCCATAATCTATATTTGTAATTTGAGAGAAATGTTGAGAATTATGTACCTTTGGTTCCAAAATTGCATGCAAAAACCAGCAATTTAGGATATTGGTACCATGGAACCATATCTTTGGAAACTAAGGGACAAAAACAGAAGAGCAAAACAAAATACAAAAACCTACCTGAACAAAAAGAACCATACAATGGGTACAGCATAAAAGAAAACTATTCAGCCATTAATTCGATGACACCTCTCTGTAAAAGCAAATCAGCTAGGCCTACACTTCCTCCTGTCCCGTTTCTGTAACATGCAATTTGTTACTTTTCTGGTCATCATTTAACTCCCTTTTGAAATATTGTCTGCACCACACTTTCAAACATGAATTCTTGATCCTTATCACTCACTGCCTTAAAAAAACAATCCTTTCGTCTAGACTCTTGGGTCAAAGAATGATGCAAAGTAATCAATGCAAAACTTCTACCTGTAAATCTGTGGTTCAGTTAAAGATATAAAGTGCAAAGTTTCAGTAGAAGTTTTAAACTTTAGGTATCTGCAGTCAGTAACAGCATAAACAGGCTCAACTCATCTTAATTCGTCCTGCTCCATCTGAACAGAACTGAATTAAATATGGAACTGCAGCTAAAAAAGAATGTGAATAATGTGAGTCCTATCTTGTCCAAATGGTTGTATTGCATTTTTAATGTGTCTTGCACCAATCAACTGAGATTCAGTTAAACATTCTGCTTAAAGGAATGGACTGCTGACAGTGCATGCAGTACCCCATTAGTGGCATGTTAAGCCTGCTAACTGCAGAATACTACCAACTGAGGCAAGTTGACAGTACGAGCATGATTCATTTTGCTCAATAGGATTTGGGATAATTAAGTAGAGAGGCTATGGAACTGCAAATGCAATGTAATGTGAATAATTGTATGGCACACTGAATCTGGAAGTGAAGAAAAAAGTGTTCATAATAAATGAATGTTAATGTTAAAGAATGCGGAAAGTAGCAAAGGATTCAAAGTACTTCCTGAATGTATCCAATTACTGTGAACATTACCAGTAAGGCTTATCAAATACCGAGTATATCTGAGGTGATTTGATTATGTAAAGTAGTCATTACTTATTTTTGTTATTGCTAGATCATTGTTTATGCCATAATTATAATGGACTAGGCAACTTACTTTGAAAAGGACACTGATGCTCTGGTGAAAGTTCACAGGAGAGTGAAAAGGATTAGACTGGATCTTAAAATTCTAAGTTATGAAGAGGGCCTCAGAGAATTGTTTTACTTTCCACTGGGGGGCAAGTAGCTTAAAACATATAATCCTTGTCTTCAGAATACTGACAGGCACTAATGATGTAGATTTAAGTAGACTGTTTAGCTTGGACTGTAGCCACTGATTCTAGAAATATGAAGACAACTTCAACACACCTATAATAAACTGACAGATTAGAAGGAATACTGCTTTTCCCACAGAATGGGGGATATGTTGAACAGTCTCAACAAAAATCTATTAATTTTGAGTTTACACACAAACAGCTGTAAAAATATTTATTTGTAAATGCTGTTGACAAATCTATTGTATAAAACTTGTATCAAACATTTTGGAAAGAAAACAGCTATTTTGCAATTGAGATCAAAAAAATTTCACATCTTGAAAAGATTGAATAGTGCAGATTCAAGACCATTTTAATCCACTTTCTGTGTTGGAATCAAGCTTATTATAGTTACTCGAGTAGTTAGGAGATTTGTTCTGAGGCAGTGATTGTGAAACCCTGAGAAGTCTTTCATTATATGGGGCAAAAATATTGTCTTCCTGATATGAATGCATGCCTTTTGTCAACAGCTGGGTGACAGAATCAAAGGCTCCTTGTGCTGTCTGATGCTTCCATGTTTCACATTTGATTTTATCAATGGCTCAACACAGCGAAAGGTAATAAAAGATAACAAGGTGTAAAGCTGGATGAACACAGCAGGTCAAGCAGCATCAGAGGAGCAGGAAAGCTAATGTTTCGGGTCTAGACCCTTTTTCTGAAGAAGGCTAGACCCAAAACGTCAGCTTTCCTGCTCCTCTGATGCTGCTTGGCCTGCTGTGTTCATCCAGCTCTACACCTTGTTATCTCAGATTCTCCAGCATCGGCAGTTCCTACTATCTCTGAAAGGTAATAAAAATCATTTTAACTTTCAGTTGCTGGTAGTCCTGTGTAGATGTACTCAAGGTGTTCAATATCAGATTGACTGCTTATTGAACTCTCTGACTAAGGTTTCTTTTCCACTTAGGTTTAAGGATAAGAAGGTCAGCTGGAAAGAACAATGGGAAGAAAACCCAATATTGTTTGGTTTACATCATTGCTACAAGTTACAATTATCCCATTAATCTCCCAAATAATGGTCAATTTAGAGTTCATCCTCAGTGAATCCAATCAGCCTAGACAAAAACATTTCAGATATGCAAATTTCTTGTTGTATGTTCTGTTCATAGTATGTGACAATGGGTAATGACATAGAGGTGGAAATGTCATGATCAACTCTCAGTTGGGAAAGAATATTTGAAAGGAGTATCTATTGGAAATAGACCAATCATACAGAAATCTTGTTTTTCCTGTCCATGCTGCTGTTGATTCAGTGACTAAGTTAGGCAAACGATATCAGAGATTTGTAACATAATAA
Source organism: Rhincodon typus (assembly GCF_021869965.1). Taxonomy (NCBI): domain Eukaryota; kingdom Metazoa; phylum Chordata; class Chondrichthyes; order Orectolobiformes; family Rhincodontidae; genus Rhincodon; species Rhincodon typus. Next base: position 21,320,789 of record NC_063339.1, read on the forward strand.
CTTCAACTCTATCATGTTTAATTGCTAAAATTTTACAAGGCACTCATCAGACCACACAAGAACAGGTGTGGTCCCCTTATCCAGGGAAAGATGTACTACCGATGGTGGCAGTCCAGAGGTAATTCACTAGATTGACCCTGGGCATGGAGTAATTTGCTTGTTAGGAAAGGTTCAGTAGGTAGGGCATGCACTGATTGGAGTTTTGAAAAATGAGAGGTGACTTCATTGAAAAATATAAGCTTTTAGGGGTTTCACAGGATAGATATGGAGAGGTTAGAACATAGAACAGTACAGCACTGTACAGTACTTCGGCCCACGATGTTGTGCTAAACTTTTACCCTAAACCTAAGGTCTATCTAATCTCCACCGCTACCTTATACTATCATCCATATGCCTATCTAATAGCCGCTTAAATGCCCCTAATGAGGCCGACTCCACTACCCTCTCTGGCAATGCATTCCACGCCCCTACCACTCTCTGAGTAAAGAACGTACCTCTGATGTCTCCCCGATATCTACCTCCTTTCACTTTAAAACTATATCCCCTCGTAAAAGCTACCTCCACCCTAGGAAAAAGTCTCTGGCTGTCTATTCTATCTATACCTCTGATCATCTTGTACACGTCTATCAAGTCACCTCTCATCCTTCGTCGTTCTAAAGAGAAAAGCCTTAGGTCTCTCAACCTTGCCTCATAAGACCTTCCCTCCATTCCAGGCAACATCCTGGTAAATCTCCTCTGCACCTTTTCTATTGCTTCCACATCTTTCCTGTAATGAGGTGACCAGAACTGGACACAATACTCCAGATGTGGCCGAACCAGGGTTTTGTATAGCTGGAGCATAACTTTATGGCTCTTGAACTCAATCTCTCTATTAATGAAAGCTAACACACCATACGCCTTCTTAACAACTCTATCCACCTGGGTGGCAGCTTTCAGGGAACTGCGAAGATGAACCCCATGTTCATGTTGTTTCCACTTGTGAAAGAGTACGACCAGAAGGCATAATCTCACAGCATGGAGTCATCCATTTAAGACACAGATGAATTTCTTCTCTCAGGCACTGGTGAGTCTATGGAATTCTTTCTGGCAGAGAGCTGCAGAGGTTGGGTCAGTAATATTCAAGACTGGGATGGACATATTTTTAACCAGTAAGGGAATCGAAGTTTATTGGGGAAAAGGCAGGAAAGTGGAGTTGAGGATTATCAGATCAGCCATGATCTCCTTGAACGGTGGAGCAGACCCAAGGAGCCAGATGGTCTGCATCTGTTCTAGTGGTCTAGCAGTCCCCTCCCACCAATTTTCTATGTGATGTTGGGTAGGCACTGACTCATACTGAAGTATGAGCCCACCAGGGCTAGCAGCTTGCAGAATCCAGTCTTAGTGGCTATTGTACTGCTGTTTAATGGGTAAAACATGATAGTTAAAGCAACAGGGGAAGATAAATCAGAGCAAACTCTAAGCATTCATAGATGTACTTGCAATGCATTGTTCTGAAATAGGCTTACAAGATCTATGCCAGTATTTGTCTTCCGAATGAGCCTGCTCCCATACTTTTTCATTTAATTGTATTAAAATACCTTCCATTCATATTTCACTCAAGTATTTGATGCTAGATCAATTGCTAATTTCATACCTAAGATTAATAGGTAATAAGGATATGGGACAGGAGGTTATATGAAGTTAGACTGCAGATAAGACACTATGTCATTGAATGTTGTAAAGGATCGCTGATGTTGAGTGGCTTATTCCTGTCTCAGACCTAAATTCCCTTAAATGTTATGTTATACACCTGTACTTTCCCTTAGCATAATGAGTTCCACCAGGATCCATAAGCTAAATACACACTGTGTGAAAAATTTTCTCTGAAATTTTCCTTTGAATTTACTCAAAACTGAAGGCCATAATTTTTAAAAAAATCATTCATTCATGGAGTGTGGACATTGTTGGCTGTGCTAGCATTTATTGCCCATTACTAATTGCCCAGAGGGCAGTTCAGAGTCAACCACATTGCTATGGGTCTGGAGTCACATGTAGGCGAGACCAGGTAAGGATGGCAGTTTCCTTCCCTAAAGGACATTAGTGAACCAGATGGGTTGATCCAAAAATCAACAATGGTCATCATTAGGCACTTAATTCCAGATTTTTATTGAATTCAAATTCCAACATCTGCCGTGCTGGGATTCAAACCTAGGAGCCCAGAACATGTGGCTCAGTGGCTAGCACTGCTGCCTCACAGCGCCAAGGACCTGGGTTTGATTCCAGCATTGGGCAACTGTCTGTGTGGAGCTTGCATGTTCTCCCCATGTCTGTGTGGATTTCCTCTAGGCACTCCAGTTTCCTCCCAGAGTACAAAGATGTGCAGTTTAGTGGATTGGTTATGATAAATTGCCCATTGTGTCTAGGGTGGCTGTGGGTGGGATGCTCTCCTGAGGGTCAGTGTGGACTCAATGGCCTGCTTCCACAGTGTAGGGATTCTATGATTCTCACATTTCCTGGGTCTCTGGATTAACAGTCAGCGATAATACCTCTAGGCCTTTGCCTCCCCATGATATACAGAAGTTGATTCCATAGAATCTGCTAAAAGCTCATTTTCAAATTGAAAGAATGCAGAAAAATATTGATCATTTGAAGACAGTTGCTTGGGTGAAAACTGTGAGAGGGACTTAGTATTTTCTCCATCAGCCCCCTAATAGAGTGACATCTTGAGAGCAGCTCATAACACCAGACTGCTACAAATTAAACTGAGAGAGTTTTTAAACGTCAATAATCTAGACGAGTCAAAGAGCAATTGTTTTATATAAAACGTTTGTGTTGATTTAATTTTTGAAGTTAACACCATCGCTCATCAAAATTAAAAAGAAAGAGGAAGCTTGTATGGGAGCTGCTCTTAATAATATCATGCACCAATATTGAGAAGATATAACACAGTGGCAAGAATGTAAATTCAAGTCATGAAGCCAGGAAATGAGCAACACAAAGAAAACCAAAAGTAGCAGAGCAGAGGCAAGAGAAGAAAACCAAAATGTTATTACCAATATTAACAGTGGAATCCTGCAGTGTATTTATATATAGTGATGGGTTTAATCTATGTATGCAAGTAAAACTGCTGAATATTTCCTGTTGGAATGTAAAATCTCTCTATCTCTCTCACACAGCACACACATGAGTGCGTGCACACACACACACCTTGTCATTAAGTGCTACACAACACACAAGTACAAACATGCACAAAATTGCAATTTTATTTGAAGATAGTGCGCAGATCATTGCAGTAAACATTTGTGTCTTATTATTATCACTTTCTCTCTTTTGACTGAGTGATTTATTGTTGTCACATGTACCAAGATACAGTGAAAAGTGTTGTTTTGCATGCTATATAGGCAGATTCCTACCATACAAAGTGCATCAGGGCAGCAGAACAGAGTGCAGAATACAGTGTTACAGCCACAGAGAAGGTACAGAGAGAGAGAGAGAGAGATCAGAATTAACATTTGAGAGGTCCATTCAAAAATTTGACAACAGTAGGGAAGAAGCTGCTGTTGAATTTATTTGTCCATGTATTTGAACTTTTATATCTTCTGCCTGATGGAACAGGGTGAAAGTGAGTATAACCGGGGTGGGAGGGGTCTTTAATTATGTTGGTTGCTTTCCCAAGGCAGCGGGAAGTATAGATGGAGTAAATCGATGGAAGGCTGGTTTGCATGATGAATAGGGTTGTGTTCACGACTCTCTGTGGTTTCTCTCTGCGGTCTTGGAAGAGCAGTTGCCATACCATGCTGTGATGCATCTGGAATAGGATGTTTTCTGTGGTATACCTATAAAAATTGGTATGAGTCCTTGTGGACATGCAGAATTTCCTTCACCTCCTGAGGAAGCGGAGACATTATGTTTTCTTGACTGTTGCCTTGATGTGGGTGGACCAGGACAGATTGTTGGTGATCATTACTCCCAGGAACTTGACATTCTTGACTAGCTCCATCTCAGCACCATTGATGCAAATAGGGGCGTGCCCTGCATTCTGCTTCCTGAAGTCAATGACCAGCTCCTTCATTTTGCTGTATTGACGGAGAGATTGTTGCCTTTACACCATGCCGCTATGCACTCAATCTCCTTCCTGTATTCTGTCTTGTCGTTGTTTGAGATCTGACCTACAGTGGTGGTATCATCATCAAACATGTAAATGGAATTGAATTTGGGTCGTGAGTGTATAAGGAGTATACAATTCTTGTTACATTGAGAAACAGTGAGGAATACAAAAGAGATTTAAAGGCCACTTACTTCATGAGTCTATGTCTGATTTTGCTTTATATGTTATCAAGGGCTGCACTATTAAGACTCGTGAACTATTATAGAAATTAATAAAAGGTCATGAAGAAAAGAAAACATTGCTCCAGAGAAGCATGGGATAGATGTGCCATTTCAGATGTGACACTGTTGCGATGTAGATAGCAAGGTGGTGAGCCTCCAGCAAACAATGACTTTCTAGCCTTTGCAGCATGTCAGGGCTGGTCTATACTACTGAGACAGAAGGTAGCATGATTTTACAAAATAAATAGAAAATTGACACGCCTAAAAACAAAACGATAGTGTCGTCCCAGACAGATAGACATATGTAATTTGCTTGAGAAATATCTGCAATAAGAATTTTATCTCTGCATGTTTAAACACACCAGTATAATGCCCCTATTATACTGAAGGTGTTGATACTGTGTCAGTACCATGTGTCTATTAGGCAGAGTGCCCAGATGCACTGGGAACTCGCAGTGCTTTGCGGAAAGTGCTGGAGCTCCAGATGTGGGTGCACAAATACAAGAACAAAGCTTGATTCACTGACCTGCTACTCTGTTACTCTATTTTTAACTGAGTGGAAATGGCTAATGTAACAGTTAACCCCCTTGAGTCAGAATAAAACAGCAGTTTGAATGTTGATTAGTGGATGGTGAGTAAAATACAAATAGATGGTGAATGCAGTCTTTTTGAACAGGCTCACAATGCCCTGCTGGTGCATTGGCAAGTACACGTTAGGAACAGTGTCCAGACTTATGCTGTGTACGCCTCGCACTCACTTTGGACCCCAACTCAGATTAGAGGATGCTGATTTGATTCTGCAGTCTTCTTGTTTCTACTTCTGTGTAATAGCCAGAACGTTCCACAGCCAGTGATCATTTCCTCTGCTGCAGGCACTAACCGTATACCTTAAGTGCAGGCCTGCACCTGCGGAATGCTAGACAATGCTTCAAGTTGATTCTACATTGAAATCAGGTCAAGTCAGGTTAGCTGCAATTGGGTGTACTCCACCTGACTTATGCTGTGAGGGTGGGGTGGATAGGAAGGAAAGTCAAAACCCAAGAGAATGCCAAAGTAATCTAATCTTTCAGAAAATATTATTGATAGTACTTGCATAGTGTATATGTATTCTGTGCCAAATCAACTAATTATTATTTATATCCTAATGATATCAGTCTAACGTGTACTGTATGCTTCGGTGTTTTAATAAAGTGGTTAATTCAGAGGTATGCCTTTGTTGACTTCTTTTCATTATCAACAGCTTTATCATCCATTAGTGTAATATTTTGCTGATGCCTTGGAAAAGCTATAAATCAACATGACATTTATCTGTGGGAGTCTTCCTTCACAGCCAGAGAGATTGAAAATAATGCCAATAAGTAGGTTGGAGCTGTTCAAACTGTTAACTAAAAATTTTAATTTATCTAGGAGATATTTGTGGAGCTACGGTGGAAGAACGGGGAATGGGACTAATTGGATTACCTTCTAAAAGTCTGTGACGGACATGAGGGGGTTGATCACCTTTCACTCCTATGTGATTCCAGACTCCAGCCAAAGTGAAACTAGGAACTTCATCGTGGATTCTTTCCCCAGCTTAAATACAATGGGAGGACTGACAACAAGTTAGAAGTGGTATAGCACTGGACACCTAATTTGGTGATTGGCCCATTCTCGAATGCAATCTACCATTTTAGGTTGGGACTGATCAGATAGTGTACTATGAGCTTTCTGGTCAGTTCCATTGGCAATGGCACCAAAGAGGCTGAACCAAGGAAAGTTGGGAAATACTTTTATCAGAGTAATTGGAGTATTCTGGACTCTGTCATCATAAGATTTCTACCCTCTATTGTCCCTATTTTCTAAAAAAAAAGGTACAACAGAGTAATGAAAACTTAGATTCAAAACAGCATTGATGCAAAAATACAAAACTAACCACAGGATAATGTATGCAGACGCTTACATAAAGATGATAATGAGCAGCAGAAGACAGGAGTCAGTCTTACCTTTATTGCTTAGTTTCTGAGCTGTCACTCTAGATTTGCTAAGCACACTTTTTTTTTACATATCCATGTCACCTGAAGGATGCCTGTAGTTTTTTGTGATATGCTTCAACCTGAAGCAATTCTGACCCTAACATTATTGTCATGTGCTCCAACATCTTGTGGAGATATAGCTGCAGTGTAGCATTCTGAGAAAACAAAGTTGCCCAAAGTAAAATTCCCTCTTCAGGTTTGAAATGAATTTATAATCACTATTATGACACCATTTTTTTGAGCTGTAGAATGTCTGATGTGCATCACCATTTTCAAGAATGTTCTGACCTAATGAATAGGGAATGTGCATGTGCCTGTCTGATTGTGTTCATCCGCAATTTATATGAATCACAATAAAAAATTATTTCACTTAGGATGTCACAATCCAGAAGTGCAAAAATTCACTGACAATGCACTGTGCACCATTCCACTCACATTGCTTTGGATTATCGAAGCAACCCATGGCTGCATGCAGCAACCCATTTGTTTTCATTCGGTGATGGAAGGTGAACATCACTGGCTAGGCCAGCATTGCTTTTAATCAACCTGTTCCTTATACCCCTCTAGCTTAGGTGGGATTTGAACCTGAGACTTTGGGCTCAGTGATAGAGACAGTGGTAGAGCCCATAAGGCAGTTAACAGTTGCAGTGAGTCTGAAGCATGTTGCAATGCTATCCTCTTGTCTAAGCGAATGTAGCTCAAGACAGTTGACATCATCAGGACAAAACAGCCTACTTGACCAACACTGTCCGCTATCTTACACATTCCCTCTCTGCATTACTGCTATCATTTGGCAACGCTGTATAATAGCAATACAATGCATTTCTACAACTTCTCTCAATGATTTTCTTACCACCAAGAAGGACAAAGGCAGTAAGTGCATGGGAACACTACCAGCTGCAAGATAGAAACATTAAGAAACATTGAAACTAAAGCATATGAGTAGCCCATTTAGCCTTGAGAGTCAGATCCACCATTCATATGATCGTGCTTAATCGTACAACTCAGTACCTTGTTCCTGCTTTCACATCGTACCCTTTGATCCCTTTGGTCCTAAAATCTATATCTATTTCCTTCAATGTTTTGGCCTCAACTGCTTTCTGTTGCAGAGAATTCCACAGGCTCACCAGTCTCAGGGTGAAAGCCATCCCTTTACCAATCACATACTTCTGATTGGGCCAAAATTCCAGAACTCCTCCTTGAGCAGCACTGTGGGAGTACATTTTGCTTGTCCTTCAATATGAAGATGATCATGTTCTATATCTGGGATGTTTGGTAGGACCCAGGTGGGTGAGTAACTGACAGCTAAGTTTGGTCTGTCCTTGGGAGGTTCTACTTTCTATAGGATAGGATACGACAAGTGGCTGTGTTTTGGCATCTTTTTTAGCTCAGAATTTGCTCTGCTTGCATTTTCTCTCTGCTTGTAATGCATCTTCATGACACAGACAGCACCAGTTCAAGGAGATGGTTCATCACTCTTTTTTTATGGGCACTTGGATATGGGAAGTAAATAATGGTCTTGCCTGTGATAGCCACATCTTGTGAAGGAATGCATTTTAGAAACAGTGTTAGATTTCTGACTCCATATTCAGCCAGGACCACCCTATTCGTTGGATAAATGGTTTATAATACTTGAATAGGAGGCGTCCTAACCTTTAGTGACGGTCTATCTTTTCAGTTGCATTAGTCTGCCAGGCTGTCTTGTTAATCATCAACAGTGCCCTGGCTTCAGATCATTATAGTGAAATAACTCTCTTTTTTTCCTGATACTTTGAAGTGTAGTGCGTGAAACTTGAGATTCAGAATGTTTATACATCATTACAAATCTCCTGTTAAGATGCTTATAGCATCGTTGGTACAGTAGCTCATTTAATGAGGAAAGCATATTATACCAGATAGAATTTATCTGTTGCATTATCTTCCTCAAGTGTAGGTGTGCATCCCTTTAATTAAATACTTGGCATGTTTGTACAAAGGTTAATTAAAATGCTCAAGTTATGGTGTGCTCAGTTGTTGAAGAACTTCCCTGTATATATCAAATAAGTGTCTTTTGTTCCTTTATGCTGCTTTTTAAGTACAACACAAATATTTCCATTAAGTGGAGAGCAGTGTGTGAAGTGTGATGGTTAGGAAGTGTTTTATAATATTCAAGATACATATTAATAAATTGCCTATGGTAATACTCAGTGCGATTCAGAGATAATGCTGCGCCAAAAGTTTGTAGGTGTAAACCTGTCATGATCAGATTCTGGATGCATTTGACAGATGAGGTCTGGAAAACCCACACTAGTGCAAACTGACAGACATTTATTAACTAATTACTCTAGTGACAGAAACCTTCTTTAGCAGGACTCCATAGGACCTTGCATCACAGTTTCATGTGATGTGACAGCATCTGAAATCACTGATGCTGCACTCTAACTGTCAGTCATTAACCCTTAATGCTACAGTTAGCATTGATGGCCATCAATACTAAAGCAAACAAGAGTTTTCTTTCTGGTGGAGATTAGATGAACCGCACTGTGACATAAATATATTTATGGGAACGATCGTTATTCAGATGGGGAGACTGGCCGTGCGTGAGGGGTGCTAAAGAAAATGCCATGGCTGGCATTTTGCTGTGAGGAGCAATATACATGTCACGTACAGTTGCTCAGAGATTTTTATGAGCACGACTGCAAAGATTTCCCTTTTTTTTCTATCGTGGCACCCTTTACAGAGGCTCTGTGATTTCTGTGAGCAAGCCACGCAGCAGGGACGATATTTAACCAATCAGATTGAAGAATCCTCAAGGTCAAACAAACTGGAAAAATAGGAAGTTTTATTTTAGAAAAATAAGCAAATATAAGTTACATTTGTACAGGAAGTAAAAAATATTAAGAGAAATGCCTGGGATTACATGAGTGACATAAAAGAGAAAAGTAGAACATTTAAACAAACTTAATTCTCAATTTTTAAATAAAAAGTTTGCAACATCATTTTCTTAGGGAACGTATCACATATAAAATTTTGTTTTCAGGGACAACCACCAAAAGTTCATATCATTATAATGATCTCAGTATAAACTCACAAAGCAAAAACTTCAACAGTACATGCCATGCAGGATTCACTGACACTGCAATATCACTGTCAGCACTATTTGGATATAGCATCATTATCCAAATTCTGGCTAGTCCGAAACCAGCCATTTTTGTCTCATGCGATTTGGGTACTAGAATAGAGTACATACAGGGTTGAAGAGGCCAATCTTGGCTTTGACCCCTGAGGACAGACTCAGCTAAAGGTGCACACAGACACAGGGTCTGTGTCCATTGAAGCATTTTAGGATCTGCCTCCCCAACCCTCCATATTTTCCAGAAACAAAGCTGCCTGTTCTACTGGGTAAACTTAGTCCAGGGGAAATATGAAATATGGACCTGTCTTGGTTCCGAATGTGTCGGATATTGGACATGCAACATCTACTGTTTTTTAAATTCTGATTTTGTAGATGCAATAAGTTACTGTTGGTCCTACTTTGTAATAACATGGAGCACTGACAGCTTTGCCATAATTATTATTGAGTATCACATCATTGCTTATAGTCGATCAGCTATGTTGCACAGGCATGTTGCCTGCATATCTAACACAAGATGTCCGAAACAAGATGGCTACTCTGAGCGTTGTCATGGTAAGCAGTTGTTGGGACGGCAGATGAACCACTTTGAGGTCATCATCAAAACCTCCTTCGAATGTACTATCCTCATTGACTCATGGGAATCTGTAGCCCAAGACTGCCCGAACTGGAGAAGAAGCATCCAGCAAAGTGACAGCCATTTTGAATGTCTCCAACAGACCAGATGGAGACCCAACACAGCCAGCAGAAGGAGCTTGAAAAAACCTTAGCACCGTACCCAGATGCTTCAGATGCCCCACCTATGGATCTAGCATTGGACTATTTATTTACCTCAGGACGCACAAGACTGGAATGGAAGAAAGTCATCCTCAATCTCAAGGGACTGTCTAAGATGATGAAGCAAAATGCAAACCATAGGAATGCTGTAAGAAACATAATTGTATCCACCTTTATATATATCTAGAATCAATATTGATTTGCTTATGCCCACTCAAAAATTGAGCAAGACTTATCGCTGAGCAGCAAACTTAAAATCCATTGTCTTTAATAAGTGATGGTGAAGAGCTGCATATAAGTATTCTTTAGCTTAATAGGAAGGCTTGAGTTTGAGCTCTAACACTATCCAGAAAACTGCAGTAATCTCATTGCTGGCCCTGTATGAAAGCTTGTAAATTGCAATAGGGCGTTGATTTTCTAAATGATCTCTTTGTTTCATTCATTGAACACCTTTGAACTTCAAAGCTCATCCTTTTGTATCAACAGAGTGGCTCTAAATTCAGCCAGGAAACCTCCTTATGGTGCTCAAGGTCAAGGCTAAATAAAATGGAGCAAGTTGAACTCAGCACAATACTACACTGATTACAAAGTAAACATAGTGTTCCACTGTGCAACATCCTCTATCCATCTGTGCTGGATCACATGAACCAAGCATGGTTTAATAATTTGCATGGACGACATGAGACAATTTCTGAGTTCCCATTTATCTTAATCAATTTAATCTTCATTGATTCAGGTGATTAATGGTGGTTGGTTAAAATTGTATTGGAAGTTATATATTACAAGTTAGGGTTTGTGTGAAATCATGTTCCCATGAGTGATGAGTTTTGCAAAAAAAAACTTAAGTTTGTTCTAACATAAAATAAGAACCAGTTAAATTCAATTATTTGCAGAGAATACTCATCTATTGCTATCCCCACTAATTTGTCATGGATATTTTTGTGTGTTTTCCTAATGTAGAATGAAATGAAATGTATTATGATTTGAAGAGATTAAATGATCCATTCATTGGCACCAAGAGGAAATATATCATATAGTACATGATAAGAGCTTTGAATAAATACTGTGGGTTCCAATTAAAGGATGGATGAAGGCTTCTTTGGTGATATGGTACAAATTTAACAGAGTGATATATTCCCAGAAACATCAACAGCCACATCTTGTTCATACAATATTGCTGCTTTCAGTTCCATTCATGGCTCCGTTTTCAGAATTGCGAATTGAAACATTCTTCTAATAATAAGCTTTGCTGTTAAATCATAGTCATCTCTAGTTAAAAAAAATTTAAAACATCATTGCTGTCTTGGGAGAATAAAGACCTGAAAGAGACCTTGCATTGTATTCATTAAAACTGACATTTATATGTGCAGCATGCTAGTGGCATTGCCATGAATATAGATGAATGGTCTCAATAAAAAGAAAGAACTTGGGACAGAATTTTACATTCCCCACTGGTGAATTTGTAGGTACGGTTCATCAGATGGCCTTCCAACTGGTCTCCCACCTTGCCTGACCTCTCCATAATTTTACAGTCAGACGGACAATGCACACATTTGTCTCAATTAGTACACTTAAGTGACCGATTAAGTGTCTAATTAGTAACTATAACTATTTAAAGTACGTTTCCTGACCACCCTCAATCTTCAAGCTGGTGAAAGAAATTCAGGGGTGGGGATAGTCTAGAAAGTGACCCTGCTCAGCTATTAACGCAGGAAAGAGGCATGTCTTCACTAACAAACACCTTTCAAAATCAGGTCAGTGTTTTGCTCACCACTAACATTTTCAGTGGTGAGAGGGGAAACCCGATCATCCTAAAAGTCCTGGCCTTGAATTTTTCTACAGTTTCTCACAGCCACACACTTTGGATCTGCAGCTATTGTTGAGAAATCTGGCAGTGAAATATGTACAGCCCACAAAAAGGAGATAAATTACCAGAGAATCTGTTTTCCTGATGTTCATCGATGGATAAAGGTTAGCCTAGGCACCAGAACAATTCCCTTGTTCTTTGCTCAGTGAAATGGGATATTTTATTTTTAACTGAGAGAACAGCTAAGAGCCATGCCAGATTACACACCCTCAAAGGTGCACTGTTCCCTCAGCAGTGAAGTGATACCCAGTAAGATTGCAAAAAGGTATTCTGGTATCCACTTTGTGATTGGTGATAGCGTGAAGAAGGACTTTCAGACAGACCCATCAGCAAGCAAAACCTGAGGATTTTGGCAATTCTTAATGTATGAAAAAGACAAGATTTTGAGGCAGTCCAGAGAAGTTTCGCTAGGCCAATACCAGGTATGGAGGGACAGCCTTATGAGGATGATTCAGTAGGTGGGCCAATACTCACTGGAATCTCAAAGAATGAGAGATGACATTGTTGAAACAAAAAAGATTCTTGGGGGGCTTGACGGTATAGATGTAGAAAAGATTGTTACCTGTTATGGGAGAGTCAAAAACAAGAGGGCCATATTCTCAGAAAAGAGGTCGCACATTTATAACAGAAATGAGGAAGAATTTCTTCTCTCAGAATCTATGGAATTCTTTACCTCAGAAGGCTGTAGAGGTTGGGTCATTAAGTATATTCAAGACTGAGACTGACATTTTTAATCATTAAGGGAATCAAGGTTTATGGAGAAAAGGCAGGAAAGCAGAGTTAGGATTTTCAAATCAGCCATGATCACATTGAATGGTAGAGAAAATTCAATTGCCTGAATGGCATACTTCTGTTCCTATATCTTATGGTCTTTGAATGCACTTAAATCTCTGTATTGGTCTTATCTAAATGTTCAATAGTTAGAGCTTATCTCATCTGTATTCACACTGTCAAGAATTTGAACTAAAACTTAAACCAAATGGAATATATATAGGCTACCTGGAAACATATAAAGCAACACAGAGGACTAACTGGCCTTTCCTCTATGAGGCCAGATTGTTTTCGATAATGTGCTTTAATAATGAACTCTGTAGTACACAATGTTTAATGCATGAAGTAACTAGTTACATCTGTTCATGTAGATAGTTGGCCAGACTATAAAATAAAGTCCAAGAAATGAGGGGGGCGGTAGGGGAACTGGCTTGACTTGTATCTCTTTTGCTGTGCTAATTTTCCAAGGAATGTTGGCTCAGAAAACACATTTATTTTATTTGAGTCAAAACTCTATGGAAACTTCTCTGAGATGGCTGCAGAATGCAAACCAGAGCCATTGATACAATCTTACCCAGAACATAGTGCAGTAATGAGATACAGTGCCCAGCCATGACCTGATTATTGTTGGAAAATATAAAGCCACACCCTTTTTTTTGCAGACTAGCAATACCATGAATGTAAAACAGGAGTAAGCTATTCAGGCCTTGACCTATCCAATTGAATTATAGCTGATTTCTATCACCCTCTCAGTTGCCCACCTTGTGCATTATTATCAGCATAGACCTGAAGGACCAAATGGCCTCCTTCTGAATTGTAAATGTTCTGTGATCACTTATTGCCTTTCTCACACGTGAAAGCTATCAATTTGAGTCCTTAACATTTAAATTGAATCAGTGCCCACAACTTTTCAAAGGAGCTAGCTCCAGATTTCAACTCCCTGTATATAAACTCCTAATTTTAAGATTATGTCCCCTTAATATGGAGTCCTGCACCAGAGTAAATAGTTTCTCTGCATCTATTCTATTGAATCCTTTTATCATTTTGAACATCTCAAGTAGATCATTCCTCAACCTTCCATGCTCAAGGGAAGGCACTTTGAGTTTATGTATCCTATCATCACAATTTAACACTCCACTGAGAAGCCCTGAATCTTTGAAGAATATGATATAATGGAAAGTACGAAAGAACTTGCATTTATATACTGCCTTTCAGTACCTGAGGACATGCCAAGCACTAAACAGATGATCAAATACTTTTTGAAAAATAGTCACTGTTGCAGAGACTGAAAAATTCTACAAAATCTCACAAACAGCAAAGAAATAAGTGACCATTTCAATAGTTGTATTGATATTGTCTACAATAAACATAGATATAGGCATGGACACCAGGAGAAATCCCCCACTCCTATATTTTAAGTTGACAGAGTACCTTGTGTCAACAGAAATTCACACTGTACTCCATTGGAATGAAGCTAAATTTTGTGTTCAAGCCCTAGAATGGGAATTAAGATGACAATCGTATAATTTGGAAGTGAGTGGGCCCACCGAGCCAAGAATAGCTGTCTTTCTTTAAAATTGGAATCTCTTAATCAAAATTGTAACATCATTAATAGCACACTTCACAGCCATGTGTTACTGTGGTTTTGCTGGTGGATCATAACTGTTTGGGAAAATGGGCTTCTATCTTTAATGTTAGTCCCTATTGAAGTTCGAGATGAAATACTATTTTGACACCTTATTTCAATCTGATTATAGACAGTGAAAGCTGAGTTTTCCTGTTACCTTACTTAGGTGGAAAAAGTAGTAAAACAGGAAAGCGATGTCTTCTGCTACCTTCCTGTCTTGAACTGAATTTTCTCCTCTTGGCTTTCACTGGAACAATTGCCAGCTTCTCCTCCCCATGCCCTCCACATGGCAGGAATGGCTACTTTAGCAACATGGAACAAGTGAATCTTTTAAAGTTTATTTCTTGTCGCTTCTCTCTCCCACCATCCCTGCTACAAAATTCCTCGGCTCCATTCTGCAGTTGTCTGGAATTGCACAGTGAAAATCAGAAGTTCGCTGTGCAGAAAATTTGAGTTCAGACTTTGGTTGCCAAATCCTGGAGGTGTCATCACATGACTGCCTGTGTCTCAGCCCCAGACGTGTGTCATCAATTTTCCAACATGTCCATGTACTGTCCTATGACAATCTGAACTTGAACACACTATTTGTTACTTGATTGGATAATTCTTCACTGTCAGTCACAAAGCCTGCTTTTCTATATTGATATTTTTATAACTAGAAAACAAAGCTGCTCAAAGAAAGTAAAAAAATCAAGACAATATTTTCTTCGCCACTCTGATTTTTCTTCTGAGTAGTTTGCAACAGTGTTCTCGAGATTAGTGTTCAATTCCAAGACAGTCTTGGAGCATTGACAGACCTAACAGGGAGCCACTTTTAATTGTTCTGAAGGAACGTTGGACCATATCCAGGGCACTGCCTTCAAGTGAGGCAGTGCTTCCTTAGCTTCATCCTCGCTGCCTTATTCCTTAGTGAAGACCAAAAAGCCATCTTTAATATTTAAACAAAAGTAAAGAAAGTGTTGCATGGTGAGACTTAACAAAAAATGCAAATTAGTGTCCATTCCTTACAGATTTGCCAAAATCGCATACTGTATCCCTATGGCTTTTGAACTGATCATGTAATCACGTTTAAGTTGCATTTTTTAAACATCTTGAGTAGTAAGTACATTTTTGTACTGGCACAAATATGGCACAGTTGTTGTGCCATAAATCTGCCTCAGTTTGTTTTCTAAAAATCCCAACGAGCCACTGTATCACACATATCAGTGTGACTTGTTGGGGTAGAGTTTAATAGTTATTGGCGTGGTAGGATATTGAATGGGCAGCGATTTCTGTGAGCCTGCGCAAATTTCCCAGGGCTTGAAGAAGTTAGCCATAAATCAGTGCAGGCTTCTACAAACATCCAAGGAAATCTGAACAAGCGTGAACAAATAAACTGCTTGTACAAATTTCCTGTCACATTGTCAGTTCCTTCATAAGTGGTTTTTCTTTGTATGTGAGCACAGGCACTTCAACTACACACAGACACAAACACACACATCTGGCAGTTCAACAGATGATCCACTTGTGAAGGAAACAGGTTAAATCACAGGTAAGTCCCATTCTGCCCTTGCAATCTCCGTACATAAAATGGCTCAACAGGTATACAGCGATGTGTCTGACATTCATCTTCTTCCACATCCTTAGTCTAGGTGTGCGGAAGCCAAAAGCAGCGTGCCACCTGTAATAATTCCTTCTGCATCATTATAACTTTCAATAGAAAATGATTAGCTTGCTCATTGGCGGATGAATTATGTATTGCATATCCACTAATAGACATCATTAAATAAACAGGCCAAGAACATCCCATGACATTCTGCTGATTTTCCCTGTGTAACTAAGGACTGACTGAAAGCCCTGAACAAACAGCACAAAATCAGCATTTTGAACTGATTATGTAATTTCTATGGGGGGGGGGAAGGGGTTATGCCAACTTTCCACTGGACAACCAGCAGAAATGGTCAGCCTGTGAAATCCGCAAAATAGAAAGGAACAGAACCTGTGGCAAGATTGGGCAACCACCTGTGATGCCTGAGTTACATGTGGAGTGAGAAGCAATTTTGCTATGGTGATTGTTGCCTTTTTATTCTCTGTTCTGCTATTCCAAAGCATATTAATATTTTCTCAAATCTCCTTTGATAAAACAGAATATACTGATTTTTTTTTTGGAATTCCAGTTTTATTGTTCAGCTGTTCTAAAATAACAGTAAAGTGACTCCACTGTGAGATCAATATCTCAGTGAGTTCATACACAGCCACTTGGATTTAGTGGCTCAAGTAGACATTTTTGTGACCTTGGGAAGGATGTTGAAAGGATCATCATTTCCTCAGTATTACTATTCCACTGTTCCAGACGTTCTCTCACTGGGTGACCTTTCACTAGACTTTCATTACACTCACTGATGAACACAACCTTTTTGTTCAAACCTAATATTTTTACAGCTTGTCGCAGATGACCAGGATGAAGCCAGCTGAAGTGGTGATGTGAATTTCTTTCCACATTTAATTTGCTATGGACTGAGTTATTTTTCTTAAATATATAACAAGTAACTTGGATGAACACCATCCTATTGGTATAAATTAAATGTTCTAAGACTTTTAAACTATTATTCCATGTGTACATTGCTACAAACAACGGAATCATATGAGTATCATTTATTGGATATAATAACATAAATGTCCAATTGTATTATTTCAGTGAGAGCTTTGGCCTTGCTGTTTCAAATTCATATTGAGTAATCGTTATAATTAAAACTTTCCTGTGCATCATATCTGTCATCTACACTTTGTTGATTTTCTTCCACTTCGCTGGTTAGGGATCTGTACATTTCACCTTTCTAATCGATTACTTTGCCCTTTTGTTATAGGCCAATGATATTACATAAAACATTTCTTCCTCATTGCAAGGCTCTCTGTAATAACTTTACAAATATCTTCACATTCCAACGTGAAACATGACAGCTAAGCATGGAACATATTGTGTGCATAAAATTCAAAACCTAAGCAATGTTAAGATAAAATTCAGACTTAGCTATAACCTGGGGCTACTGACACAGTCAAATCTCTGTGATACAATCCAGCAAATCTTTCACTGCCACTGCAAATCCTAAACATGCGACCATATTATATGTCTATGAAAGAAAAAAGTGAAAAAGTGATATATTTTTCATACAGACCTTTGTTAGAACAACAAATTCTTGACCAAAAGCTGCAATAAAATACATAAACATTATGAAAAAGAAGTAATTAAATATTTATTAAAATGCTTACCATGCTAGGCAAAGAATTTGGAAATGGGATTATTTGAATGCCACTTAGAAAGAGTTGCACAGGCACAATGGCCCAAATGGTGGCCTCCTGTGCTGTACATACTATGTTGAAAAGTATTACAAATTTGAAGAGCCAATGTACACACAATGGAACTTGTTCATATTTATATACAACCAGTAGCATTCCTTATATGTGCAAGAGCAAAGGTCAAAGCCATTTGGACAAGTGTCTAGCCATATGCATTTCAGGGGACACTTAAAGGGAAGGCAATGGCCTAGTGGCATTATCACTGGACTGTTAATCCAGAGACCCACATAACATTCTGGGGACCTGGGTTTGAATCCTGCTATGGCAGATGGTGGAATTTGAATTCACTAAATATCTGGAATTAAGAATCTAATGATGACTGTAAATCCATTGTTGATTGTTGGGGAAAAACCCATCTGGTTCACTAATGTCCTTTAGGGAAGAAAACAGCTATCCTTACCTGGTCTGGCCTACATGTTGACTCCAGACCCACAGCAAGGTGGTTGGCTCTTAACTGCCCTCTGGGCAATTAGGGATTGGCAATAAATGCTGCCTAGCCAGCAACGCCCTCATCTCATAAAGGAATGGGCAGACTGAAAATGGACACATTTAGTGTAATGTAAGAGGTGGGGATGGAACAGAATTTTCTCTTATTTCTAATTCAATAGCAGGGATATTGTGAAAGGGGGAATGAAAATAGCAGAAATCTAGAGACAGGTACAGGTTAAGGAAAGTCAGAAAGGAAAGAATGACGAAGTTTAGAAAGATATACGCAAGGAAGGGATGGGTTGAAAGAAAAAAAGGAAGAATTGTGGAGAGAAAGGCATACTTTCAGAGAAAGAAGGAGATTTTTTAAAGACGTACAATTAAAAGCAATATAGAGAGAAAACATGCGAAGTGCAGGCAGAATACAGATTGGAACAGGCCTAATTTTCATCTTCCCATCTGTGCATATATCAGATTTATGTGACACAAAGCAAACAAGACAGAAAATACCAAACAGATAATTAAGGAAGAGACCTTGAGAAGGAAAGAGAAACAGCAAGTTTGTGGAGAGAATACGTGAATATTTTGCAATATGCAAAAGGAAGAGCTAAACAGAGTGAACCAGTGAATAGAGGCACGATGACAGAACAAAATGTTATAATAGATGGTGAGAGATAAATTGTTGAGGGGGCTCTACCCTCTTCGAGGAGATGGAGATGTTTCACCTTGTTGCACAGAGGGCAACTCCGGACTTGAATGGAGTAAGTCCTCTAGAGTGTACTGTGTGCCTGAATAAAACAGCATACCTCCTGACTAACTGTGACCAATGCGTTGTAGATCACCACTTCTTTTTTCAATATTCACATAGTAATGCTTTTAATTAGAGGTATGCTGTAAGAAAGTTCATCTGCTGTGAATGATTCAAATGCTGTAAGGCAAATTAAACTTTAAATATTGGAAACAGAATTATAATGAAAAAGTAATTGTATCAATTTTTTTTCCGTTGAGGTTATTGCTAATTCATGTACTACCATAGTAGTCACAGAGTAAAAACAGCTGTTTGATAAATGAGTATTTAAGACATTGAAATTATGCCCTGTGAATATTAACTTACGAATTTTAACACGTTCACAAAAATCCCTTTGTTCACTATTTCAAAAGAGAGGTTAGTCAATTTTAAACTGATTTAAGCCCCAGACAAAGAAATTTTATACAAATGTCTTATGTTTGCATGTTTAAATTTGCACAGTGTAATTGCAAGGTTTGAATCTTGCCAATTTGCTATAATATCAGACCAATCTAAGTCAGAAATTGCTTCATCCTTGACTTTGGCAACGGTATATAAAAGGACAGGAATTTGCTGTCTCCTAGACAGATATTGTAATCATGAAATACACACTGATTGTACCGTAAACAACAGCTTCAACCGCTGTTTTGAAATTCATGCAGCTTTAGTGACATTTAGAAAAGTAGCAGCTGGACCGACATCCAGACTAGAAATATAAAAGGAAATGTGAAACCTGAGTACAAAATGAACAACATACATAGAATGAGCAATATAAACAATACAATTAAAATGAAACAGACAGCAATCCATTCCATTTAGATTCAAGCTCCAAACTAAATTGTGTTTCAGAGTTAAATGGTTGACCTGAGAAAACATCTGACAGTGTCGATTCTGAAAGTTACAAATTGCTCAGACATTTGTTCTTGTGAAAATAGGCTATAGAATACCTGATTATTATGTTATTGAGGTGTAGAAGCTTAACCTGTTGGTGTTAAAATATATTATTCATCACACAATAAAGACATGGCTGCATTCAGCAGATATCAAAATGTAGCACTTTGCAGCTCTTAAAATTTTGCAATTTATGTATTGTTCTAAATGTCATTGCATTTAAGTGCATCCTGCTCCTCCAACAGTCATCGTCTTCTACTGCCATGTGCCCACAGCAACCTTAAATTCTTCAACTCCCCCACCGTGCTTTCAAAAACTATCTAAAAGCTCTCACTTGAGTGTGCTTTTAATGACTACTCAGTTCCTGTCACTCCATCCATTCTCTACTCTTGTTTGCTTCCCCCTCCACCTTGTATTTTATTCCAAGATGGATATCTTTGCATCTGAAATGAAAATTGTTGATGTTCAGCTGAAGTGACAGTGGCAGAAGATTTTTAACCTAATTAGTGCTTGCTTTGATACAATTTTCATTTAACTTCCGACAGTGTTAAAAGTGAAGTTTCAGGTTTCTCATCAGAAACTGTTTCAGTATGATGTAGTGTGAGGGTAACAGATCAAGGTTAGCTCATGACATTTTCTTTAACATTATGCATATTACTGACCTAGACTTTGAGGCAAAGGTACAATGATACAAAACATGGGAGTAATGTAAACTACGCAAAAATAGCATAGAAGTTCAAAAGCCCATAGACAGGTTGGTAGAATGGGCAGTATTGTGGCAAATGAAATTAATTCGGTGAAAGTTAAATATCAAAATATAATAAGAGGTACAATTCTAAAATGAACATAAGAATAGAGGGTGTGAATGTGAATAAATCACTGAAGGTGTTAGGATGGGTTCTGAACATAGTGCATAAAGCATACAGCCTCCTGCGCTTAATCAACAGGGAATGGAGTGCAAAGTTATGTTAAGCTTGCTTCGAGTACTGGTCAGATTCAACTGACCTACTGTGTCCAAGTCTGGGTTCCAAAATTTAGGAAAGAGAGAGTGTGCAGAAAGATTTCAGGGAACTGGTTCTGTTTATGAGGAACTTTAAATAAGTGGAAATATTAGGAGATTTTGGGTCTCCTCTGCTTGGAAGAGGTTGAAAGGAGATTTGATAAAGGTTCCAAAATCATGAGGGACCTGAACAGAGCAGATGGACTGAAATTGTTCCCTTTGATGGAAGTATGGGAAACCAGCTTACATGTCCATTATAAAAGGAGTAATGGCGAAATGGGGAAAAATGGAGGGACAATTAATGGGGGTGGTATGGTGGCTCAGTGGTTGGCATTGCTGCCTCATAGCGCCAGGGACCTGGGTTCAATTTCACCCTTTGATGACTGTCTGTGTGGAGTTTGCACATTTTCCCTATGTCTGCATGGGTTTCCTCTGGGTGCTCTGGTTTCCTCCCACAGTCCAAAGATGTGCAGGTTAGGTGGATTGGCCATGCTAAATTGCCCATGGTGTTCAGGGATGTGTAGCTTAGGTGGGTTATATGGGAATGGGTCTGGGTGGGACACTCTGAGGGCTGGTGTGGACTGGAAGGGCCTGTTTCCACACTGTAGGGACTCTATGATCTATGATCTATAATTAAGACATTCAAAAGAGAATTAGATTATAAAGTGGAAAGGAGGAATTTGCAGAGCTACTGGGAAAGAGCAGGAGAGTGGCATTTAGTGAACTGCTCTTTCAAAGGATGAGCACGTACAGAGCAGGCTATGATTCTATTCATGGAGGTTTAAGAGAATCCAAAAGATTACTGTTGAAATTTTCATATATATGTTCCAGCAATGGCTGTTCTCAGATGCGATCCTGCTGCCTAACTACCTACCCTCTGCAGCTCAATTAAGATGAGCGCTCTCCTTGAACTGTGCAATTTCACCATTGCTCATACACACCCACACACTTTTGCTGAATGCTTATCCAAATTCATATCTCTCTATCCTACCCTCTAAATACACCAGCCATGGCTCAATGGTAGCATTCCCACCCGAGTCGGAAGGCTGTAGCTTCAAGTCCCACTCAAGAAACTTCTCGAAATCCAGATTAATATTCCAGTTTATTACAGAGGGAGTGCCACCCTGTTATGGTGGCATCTTTTGACTGAGATGTTAGACTGAAACCTCTTCTGCCCATTCCAGTGGACATAAATGTTCCCATTAATTTTAAGGTGAGGTGAGAAAGGTTTAAAAAAGACATGAGCAGCAACTTTTTCACACAGAAAGTGGTTCGTATGTGGAATGAACTTCCAGAGGAAGTGGTGGATGTGGGTACAGTTACAACATTTAAAAGACATTTGGATAAGTGTATGAATAAGAAATGTTTGGAAAGATATGGGCCAAGAGCAAACAGGTGGTACTAGTTTTCTTTGGGATTATGTTCAACATGGACTACTTGGACTGAAGGGTCTGTTTCCGTGCTGTATGACACTTATAAAAAAGGACATGATGTCTTGGCTAATATTTAGAGGAAGCTTATTTTGTCATTTTCATTGTTATTTATTGGACTTTGCAGTGTGCAAATCACCAGCTATCTTCTTATGTTACTACAGTCACTACACCTCAAGAATAACTTAATTGGTTGCAAAGCACTAGAAATCATAAAAGGTGCTATATGAATGTGATTTTGTTAATTCATTTAAATAGATGGTGCCAATAGCTGAGGGAGTTTGTAAGATTGGGAGGCAGCTCCTGCTGTATCGTGCTGCCTTTGTTCTCACTGTTCTCTGCTTCCTGAAGACTGATTGGGGCTCCTGGAACTGAAATGCAGACAGAAAAAAAAGGGACAAGTGTTAGCATTTAGTGACATGGGTAAGCAGAGACAGATGGTTAGTTTCTGAAAGCAGTAGCAACTTGTAGTGGTAACCCTGGCCCCGTTTGTAGCTCTCTTGCTCCCCCAAGTCAGAGAGTTGCAAGTTGAAGTCTCACTCCAGATCTTAAACAGAAAAGTCAGCACTGATATTATAGTACAGTACTGAGGGAGTGTCATGCTGATGGTGATGCCATCATTTGAATTAGGCATTAAAGCAAGATCCCATGGCACTATTTCAAACAGCTTGGGAATTTTCCCCAATGCCTTGGCCAATATTTATCCCTCCAATTAAAATAATTAAATCAGATTATTGGTGTGTTCCTGTTTGTGGGAGCTGGCTGTGTACAAATTAGCTCATACATTTCCTGCATTACAACAATGGAAACACTTCAGAAGTATTGTACTTCATTGGCTACAACACAATCTGTGATGGACTGATGTTTTGCAAGGTACTACAGAAACATTTTTTCACATCATGTATAGGTTTGACATTAAAGGAGGGAAAGATCGTTTAAAATCATTCAAGATGTCACCTTACCAGATGCCATGCTCTTATTATGCTATATGCCCATGATGCTTGTCAACTGATCTTCAGGTGGGTTCAGCTTCTGAAAGATGTGTGGTCCATCCCCAGGCACTGGCTATTCCTGTAAGGAAGGAGCATGTGAACGTCAGAGTATTGAGTGATTTTGAATACCTGCTTATCAGGGTGAAACAGTGGCTTGTGATAGATGGGCAAGTTGTGGGGAGACACAGCAAGGGCTAACAACAGATGCAAATGCAGAGTGACTGCAGAAAGATTCTGAGAAGATGATGTGAAATGAAGATGCTGTGGCGATTAATCAGCACTGGAGCACGAGCTCATTCAAGGCTGAATAGTAAACAATGGAGCTTATCTTTGGTGCTGGTGAAATTGTTATATTTCTAGGGGATATTGCAGCTATGTCCTTCGCTGAGCATTTAAAAAAAACTGAAAAGAACTGCAAATGCTGGAAATCAGAAACATAAACAGAAATTGCTGGAGAAATGCAGCAGGTCTGGCAGTATCTGTGGAGAGAAACAGAGTTAACATTTCAGGTCCAGTAACCCTTCTTCAGAACTGATAAAGGCTGACCTTTCCCCATTCCTTTGTCTGGTCAACTCTTGTTCTCTCTCAACAAAAACTGAAAGAACTGCAGATGCTGTAAATCAGAAACAAAAATAGAAATTGCTGGAAAAGCTCAGCAGATCTGGCAGCATCTGTGGAGAGAAATCAGAGTCAACATTTCAGGTTCTGAGTTAGGGTCACTCGACCTGAAAGGTTAACTCTGATTTCTCTCCACAGATGCTGCCAGACCTGCTGAGTTTTTTCCAGCAATTTCTGATTTTGTTTCTTGCTCTCTCTCTGGGCTCCATCTCCACCTATTCCTTACTTTTCTCACCCACCACCTCATCTTCACTATATATACCAACCTTTTCTTGACTACATTCAGTTCTGAGGACTGGAAACATTAACTCTGCTTTCTTTCCACGGGTGCTGTTGAGTTTCCACAGCGATTTCAGTTTTTGCTTCCTTCTCCGACCACATGCTTTACCATATCTGTTTACGCCTGTTACCCTAAATACCTTTCTACATACGGAGGTTGGCGTATCCATTAGTCTAACAGAAGTCACTCGAGATGACCCACGTACATATTATTGTATCAGAGATAGTATTGTAGATGGTTTGTGACAGAGCAAGCTTGTACACTATTAATAGTGACTTGAATTCCACCCCCACCCTTCTTATTCAGAATCCAAACATCCTTGACATTTCTACGAGAAAGAAACGGGTATTTCTTTTTTCAAATACGCTTTAATTTTCGTTTTGTTTTGCAACACGAATGCGCCTCTTCCATTGAGAAGCACCCATCCCGGGTGTTAACTCAGTCGATTTCATAGGTTCCCGGTAACACTGGCGCCGGGGAGGGAACTCACTAAGTGACAGTCCGCTGAACCCTCGGTCAGGCAGATGCCTGGTGGACGGACAACCTGGGGATTTTTTTTTTGGGGGGGGGATACTTTCTGCCCTGCTCAAACTTCCGCATTCACCCCATAAAATAAAAACGCATCGCCTCGCCACTTAGAACTGGGGCGCACATGATCTCGGAAACAGCGCTCTCACTCTCCGTCCCGATTCTCAAGTGGGGAAACTCGCCTAGCGCTTCTGGCAAATAAAATGCTGAACATTTTAGCATCGCCGGCAAAATCAAAATAGAAGACGAAAGCTATACCATCGGGCCGCAAAGCTGTGTGGCATTTAAAGGCATCAGATGCCACTTCACGGAAAAATGCACGTTAGCATTACCCACACCTTTACGTATTTTTTTTGGATAAGACTATCAATATGCATTGGTGAGATGTCCACCCGTTAAATTCCGCCCTGTCCCCTTTAAATGCAGTTTGTCCCTCTCACTCTCGGTGTTTGTTTTTGCTTCCTCCCCCCAACCAAGTGCTTTATTTTTTTCCTCTTCTTTCTCCGTGCGGTGTGTCAATGTATCTTTTTGTGTCTCTGGTTGGACGGTGAGATTCAAATCATTACGACAGCTGCAGTTTGTAGCGTGTCGCTTTCGCGCCAGCTCACTGCACGGTAACAAGCTGTACTCTCCCTAGCTTACAGTGCCACCTCGCTATAACCTGCTGCATCTGCTGCTGTAACCGCAGGCAAAGCAAGCAACTCGCCTCCAGCACTTGTCAACGGTGTGCACGGGTTAACCCTACCTGATCTGAAAAGGATTTAAATATGTATAAGTGTAATTGCATTGTATTTTAACTGGGCCACACTTGATGTTCCCCCCGCGTCTGTCGCGCACGCAGAAATGAACGGGGGCGAATTCAAAGCGGCTAATGTGCAGTTTGCCTTTCGTGCTGGGGTTGGGAGGGGGGGCATCTGTTCCAGTCACCGGGATACTAAGCCGAGGACGGCGGCTTGGTGAGTTTCTCATCGCGCCTTCGGAAGAGCTGTGGTTGCTCCCTTCCAAGCGGTTACAGTGATTTAAAAGTTGCAGCAAATCGTGCGATAAATTATATTTTAAAGAAAATGTAAACCGACTCTGCAGCTCCCAGGACTGGGTCTCTCCCCTATTGCTGGCAAAGGAATTTAAATACTCGAAGAATCGTTTCGTTTTAGACAAAAAAAAATCCAACGTAGGCAAAGACAATATTAATTTCGACAATCCCCCCCCCCCCGTCACCCGGTGTTTGCGGAATGGTCTAGTATTGGAAGGTTTGAAAGGACTGAGTCTACCCGCAGGATTTCCTAAAACTAAAAGGCTGGCGGAGGTGGTCTTGTTATTTATTTTTCTGGTCGCTTAAAAGTGCGAATCGCTTTTTCCGGGCCACTGACAATACAGGAAATTTTAGCTGGTCTAATCGAATAATTTGGAAAAAAAGAGACACAGCGAAATGGTTAGTTGGACCAGAAAGTAATTGTTTCTGCAAAAGCTTGTGAGTAACTAGCGTTAGAATCCGACACAGCAGCACCCCCCGAAAACCCTCTGTCGAATGATGATCAGTGTCTCATCAATCGTGTAATTCGGAATTAACTTTTTCTTAACCCACACACATCGCCACCGCTTAATACTTTCGTTTGCTGCCAGTTGAGATTTTAGCTGAGTGTTGTGGAAACCTTCCAAGTTTATATTTTTTTCAGAAACGTGTTTTTTTTTTCTTTAAATTGTACAGTAAAACTCAAATTTTTCTTTAAGTAGTTCCCATCGGCCATTTGAGCGTTGTTGATCTTGTTACATTTCCGAGGCGTGCTCAAGGTCAGGCAAAACCAGGGAAATGGGGCTGGAGGGGAGGGGTGGGGGGCTGCTGCTTTCAGCTCTTACCTCTTGGCGGAGGAAATTTGGGTGTGGGGAGGGGAGGTGAAAAAAGCAGCCACGGTGACTGCTTTATCGGCAGTTTGTCCAAGGAAGGAGTGGGCAGAGACGTGTTGTTGGGGGGCTCCTGCATTTCACCTCCTGCCAGGACAGAATTGGAGAGAGAGAGAGACAGAGATGGGAGGGTCTGAGAGAGAGATCGCTGTCAGCTGAATTCATTACTGTAAACATCTCCCAGGGGTTTTAAGAGGGAAAGGGAAGACTTACATTAGCAATAAACAGTCTGATCAGCCGCATCATTACTGGCGTATGACTGCGTGCAGCAGGAATTCAGTCTGGAGCGCAAGGAAGAGTGATAAAGTGTTTTTTTTACTCTGTCTTCCTTTCTTTACCTACCGTATAAATCCTCCCGTCTCTAGAAGAGAAACCACTGGCAGAAGCGACACCTGAGAGGCTCCGGTGCTTTTTGAGGGAGCGGAGAGAGAGAGAGACCAGAGCATGGTCACACTGCTGAAGCAAAACCCGCCGCTGGACTGAGCAGAGAACGCTGTTTCAGTGATGACAGAAACCGAAAGCAACACAAGTCAGCCCCCAGCAACTACTGGGACTGCTCTCCCCAGATTGTCTATCAAACCAGGAAAATTGTGAAAGAGAACGAAAAGCAGAGGATGAGCGAGTCACAGAATCGGACAACAACGTAAAGGTAGTTGGAATCTCTTCTAGTAAAAATCGTTTGAATTTTATACATTATTACAATTTGATTTTTTTTAAAAATTATCTGGTGCTTATATCCATCACTTAATATTAACCACCATCGCAGCTACTTAAATTTTAGTCAGTCTGAGGCTATTTTTATTCCCCTTCTGTCTTCTGAACTGGCTTTTTAATAGTCTTGTTTTATTAACTGGCATGGAGTAAGCTGAAGGCAGTTAATGGTATGCTGACAGCCCATAGATTTTTCCAGCAGAGGCAGCTCTAGGTTGAAAAATACAGTTCTGAGAGTACGTGAATCCAAATGAACTATTAATTTATTTCTCATGTGTTTTTTTATCTAACGGAATAGGATTCTAGATGTACAAGGCAAGCTGAGATGACACCCCTTTCTGACTTGGAGCAGCAGTGTGTGACGAAGAGACTCCAGATTTAATAAACCCACCGAAAGCTGCTAGCCTCTGTGTCTGCATTTATATGTGCGCTTTCAAATTGCCAATCTCCGGTGAAAGCAGAATGTGATGTGCTTTAATTCTCACCAAGTGTCCTGGTTTAGATGGAAGAATTTGCGGGTCTCGGCTGTAGTTTACAAATTGCTGCTTCCACTATTAAGTCATAAAACAAAAACGCACACAAGGATTATTCTCACCAGGCACATGTACTGTTTCTGCTCCCAAGTGTTTGGATGAAGCAAATACTGGCTGTACATTCACAGGAGCTGCCTCTGGCATTGTGGATTTTTTAACCGCCTGCTGTTTTACAATTAGAATTCCTTAATTGTTAAGAGTGATGGGAATGTCACAGACCAGAGTCTGTTTCGTGGACTGGATTACTTTTTTGCAGTTATGGATTATATTTCCGTTGGGACTGTGCACGCCAATAACTGAGGCGGATTTTTGTCCTTTGGAGTGTCGTTGCGATAAGAAATTTGTTTACTGTAATGACCGTGGCTTGACATCAGTGCCTGCTGGGATACCAGAGGGTGCCGCTATTCTCTACCTCCAAAACAACGTCATCAACAATGCTGGATTTCCTCTTGACTTGCGAAATGTGCTCTCTGTTCAAACGGTATACTTGTACGGCAATGAGTTGGATGAGTTCCCCGTAAACCTACCAAAAAACATGAAAGAGCTCCACTTACAGGAGAATAATATCCAGACTGTCTCCCGGGAAGCTATCAGCCAGTTGCAGAAACTCGAAAAGCTACATCTGGATGACAACTCCATCTCAACAGTTGGCATTGAGGATGGCGCTTTCCGAGAAGCTACCAACCTCAAGTTGCTGTTCTTGTCCAGGAACCACCTGAGCAGTGTGCCTATTGGGCTCCCATTAGGGTTGGAAGAGCTCCGGCTGGATGAGAACCGGATCTCCATTGTGCCGGAGCTAGCCTTTCAGAATCTGACCCTTCTTCAGCGCTTGGTCTTGGATGGGAACCTCCTGACCGACAGCGGGATTTCTGAGGGAGCCCTGGAGCCGCTGGTCAAGTTAACCGAACTCTCGCTGGTGAGGAATTCTCTCACTGTGCCCCCACCAAACCTTCCAGGTGGCCACTTGGTGAAACTGAATTTGCAGGAGAACCAAATCAGTCAGATTCCGGTCACTGCCTTCACACAACTGAAACGGCTCGAGAAGCTGGATCTCTCCAGCAATCAGCTGCGGATGCTGGTGAGAGGAGTTTTTGATGGTATGACCAGTCTGAAACAGATTCTTTTGAGGAATAATCCCTGGTATTGCGACTGCAACATAAAATGGGTGACCAAATGGCTGCAGTCACTTTCGTTTTCTATAAACGTGCGTGGGCTGATGTGTCAGGGTCCAGAAAAGGTCAGAGGAATGGCTATAAGAGACCTGAACATAAACCTGGTATCCTGCCCAACTACCATACCCACTTCTCACATCACACCCATCCCTCCTGCTCCCTTGCCATCTGCTGTGGTGACTGTCATTCCTACCACCTACACTTCTGGTGCCAACACCTCCATTCTTTCCTTAGCACCGGAGTCAACTGCTCTTGTGCCTACCAGAGACAAAGAATTCACGGACCCTTTGCCTGTCGGCCAGTTGCAACTATCTGTGCAGTTCGTGAATGACACGTGCATTCAAATCAGTTGGCTGGCCATATTTGCAGTGACCAAGTACAGAATCACCTGGGTGAAACTGGGTCACAGTTTAGTCGGTGGCATTGTGCACGAAAGGATAGTCAGCGGAAATACGGAGCAACTGAGCTTGCTAAATTTGGAGCCGAAATCGACCTACAGGATTTGCATGGTCTTGCTGGATGCCTCAAATAACTTGCACCCAGAGGACGATACTGTTTGTTTAGAAGCCACCACAAAGTCGTCATCTTTTAATACGAACATGGCCTCAAGTCCTGAGCAGGCAGCCCAGCAGGACCTGAGCTCCCCTTTACTGTTGGCAGGGTTGATAGGGGGAGCTGTGATCATTGTACTGGTGGCTCTGCTTGGCGTTTTCTGCTGGCACATGCATAAAAAGGGCAAATACGATTCGCACTCGTGGAAGTACAATCGGGGGAGGAGGAAAGATGACTACTGCGAGGCTGGCACAAAAAAGGACAACACTATCCTCGAAATGACTGAGACCAGTTTTCACATAGTCTCATTAAACAATGAACAAATGCTCAAAGAGGATTTTAGACTGCAGTCAATATACCCTCCGAACGGAGCGATTAACTTTACAGACTGCCACACCAGAAGCAACAGCAGATACTGTACTGGTGGGGCACCAGATTTGGAGCAATGTCATACATGACCATGCAGTATAAACACCGTGCAGTTATAGGACTTTCTAGAATATATTTGTGAAATATTGTCCAGACAGATTGTGTCTGCCTACTGTGTAATTTATACAGTGTAAAAAAATGGCTATCTTTTTTATTATAAAAAATAAGTAGCAACAATTTTGTAATGCGGTCAAGTGATTTAAGAAAAAAGAGATTAAGTAAGCTGTATAGTTGTTGCTGTACAATCAAGGCCTATGTTCATAAAAGATTTTTTAAAAAGTATGACAGCATTTAATGATGTAGTTTCACAGTCGGGGTTTAAAACATCATGTGAACAGTTACACTGGCACCTAATTTAAATACTGACAAATACTGACAGTTGGTCTGATCTTCCCAGGCCACCCCTCCACCATGTTTCTCACTTTCCTGTCTTGAAAGTGGTCGTCCCACATTGTGGCATTGATTCCTCTTTCGTCAGTAACTTGTCCCTCAGCACGGCCAGATTGAGTTGTGAACCTAAATATGACTGCAGGCTTGCAGTCACGGAGGCAGTCCAGTCAAACCGAACATCCACCTACTTTTCAGCTGGGCGAGCATTGCATTGCATTGCGTTGTGTTGCAGTCGGGTGTGGAACCTATTAATTATTTTCTGTCGTCTTACTGCACACTCCCCCCCCCCCCCCCAACCCAATCAGTAGCACTTTGTGACCAGATTTAGCACCTTACTACTTAACTGTGACTAACCAACTCGGCTCAGCTAGCAGTTGGTCTTCACGACTGAAAACCACACCACACATTTAATGACCCATTTCAGAAGTTAAGTCTAATGCTTCAATCGCGTGTTCACTACTTTCAGTAGAACAGATGAGCAGTATAATTTGATTGGCTTTTCATAGAGTCTTCTTAACGTGCCAGTTAAGCTCAGATCTTTTTATTCAATGCTGTGATTAGATTTCCTCCTACAATTAGGTGAATTAAATTTATTCAATTCAAACTCTCCGATAGACAATACTTAATACATTTGAAAAGTATGATAGGTTCATAATAATGAGGTCAAATTAGATGTAGAATTTATCACAAGGTAGTATTATAGTTCTAACACATTTGTTGATTAACAGAAGACAAAATGAGGGATGTTCTCAAACAACAAAAACTACGTAATTCAAAGGGTGCATATTTATTATTGTTGACTTGGTAAAATTTCACTTGCTTTTGAGACAAAAAAGTTTTCAGAGCCATTTTAGTTAATGTGATTCTAGCCCAAAGCTACCAAGTCATGGTAACAGTGAAGCATTAGGATGGCTACTTACTCACCAATTCAGTCCTTATGAAGCTAATCATATAGGAAGACTAAATATGTAATAAAATGACATGAATTGATCAGCATTACATAGGGTCCTCACAGGTAATATGAAGCATTTACATGTCCATTCAAAAACCAGGTGTCATAGATTCAAGCTAAATGGTAGAAGGATTCGAGGGGATGTGAGGAAAAGCTTTTTTTATGTAGAGGGTGGTGGGTGTCTGGAATTTGCTGCCTGAGGTGGAGGCAGAGATCCTAAACTTGAAAAGTACCTGGATCTGCACCTTGAATGCTGTAAGTTGCAGGGCTATGAGCCACATGCAGGAAAATGGGATTAAAAAGGACATCCGGGTGTCTTTGAGTCGACATGGACAAGATGTGCTGAATGGCCTCCTACTGTGCTGTATCATTTCGATGGTTCTAAATGAAAGCCATTTGTTACATTTCATACTTGTTGCACAGATGAATGGGCTAGAGCTGGGGCATCCAATTATTTTTATAATCAGGTGTCCAATTAATTTTTGGAACAATTGTTAACTTTTTAGTTACTTTATGGTTTACAAAAAATGGTGTCATTTCTTAATTCAGTGTGCAGATGCCATCTTTAACAGGAGCGTATTGCTATCATACCAAACAATATCCATTCAGATTGGCCAGTTTTCAACTAAAGCTTTTCTATTCTATACTTGGGGTTTTTATTTCTCCCTTCCGTCTCTGTCTGTCTCCCTGTGCCTTCCATGCCACAAAAAGGATGGCCTGTTTTCTTATCCCCTGACCCCTGCCAGCTCAGCTGGGTTGGCAGCCTGAGGGGAGGGTATAAACTCCACCATGGCATGACTGAGATCAGGAACTCGCCATGCATAAGCACAAACTCAATCATGTACCATTTCCATGGTGTCACAACCAGACCTTTAACACTTAGTGTTATGTGCCACAATATCCTGTTTAGTTGACAGAAAGGACAGCTTGTTAACTGAAGAACTGTGACTCCATTTTAATAATAAGACCACTGCATTAACAGTGTTCTATATAATATCTGAATGATAACAGTATTCTGTCCAATTTCTGTCAATGGTCATAGGTAAATTATCTTGGGCATACTGATAATGAAAGCTGAAGCATTAGAAATTCACTTAAGTTTCTAATGGTTATACATTTAATTAATTTAATCTGATTAATCCACATAACATTGACCCCACTGCGATGTTCATTCCTTGTATCTTCCACTTAGAAACAGACAGTTCTGATATTGAGCCAGTTTTGAGAATAAGCAATACTGGTAAACAGGCATCGCACTAAGGTGAACAGAATAATAACAGAAGTCCAGAATCTTCTTTTTTAAATTAAGAAAATGCCTACAGGAAGAATGCTTAAAAATGTATTAAAATCAATTACTACTTTTGTAATACAGATGTCAGAACATGTTTGTGCAAATTACGGTGTCAAAGTATTTTGGTTTAACCTTTTCTTTATGTTCCAAATTTTCTGTAGTGCAAGGAACCAAAGTTCATTAGCTTGCACCCTTTTGGTGTATCATGTATGTGCCTTGAATTTAAATCATAATGTTCAGCCCTTGAAATCTCTTCATTCCTACCCCCACCTTATTATTTTGCAGAGAATGTATGAGTACATTAACGAAACAAAGCTTTTGTGAAAAAAATAAACAGCTATGAAAGTTGAATATTTCAAAAATAAAGTCATGTGGATCATCTTAATTTCAGGTAAAGATAACTCTGTGACTTTTATGTTTGTGCAGTCTTGGAAATCTTGTCTTTGGTTCTGAGTTGTTACGAAAGCAACAAGTACCCCTTTTGTGACATAACGACCACTTTTTACCATTTTAAAATCTTCTAGAAAATAGACTAAGATGATTTTTTTTAAAAATGAGAACAAATAGATTTTTGTAGTAATTTAAAGAAATACAGTGACCAAGCAATTTGTGGAACAGCACACAATAGCCCATGACATGATTACAAATTCCCCTTTTAAAATACGAAATAATGTGATAATTTATTAAATTGGTTAGTGATACCTTATACAGTGCAACACATTCCTTTAGATCCAACATGCCAAGGATCTGTTGCCACAATTGACAACCAGTTAATCCTTATTTTATAAATGGATCAGTGCACTGTTAGCTTTTTATTTTTTTACACAGCTGCTTCAGAGCCAATGTTGTAATAAAAAAACCTTTGAAAATATTTTTTCTACTGCAAAACGGATTAAAAGGACACTTTTTTTAACACTGGGTGAAAAAAAAACACATTTCTGAACCATAGGGAGTTGAAGGGATCAAGGTCACTTGTGCTCAGTTTAACTGTTTAGCCTTATCTAGAGCAGAAAATCTCATATCGAGAATTCAACAGTACATTTTATGTTTTGTGTATATTTTTGTCTTGTCAAGGTGGGAGAAAGAAATCTTATGCTTTATATATAAAATGGCTACTTGATGTAACTTATAATAATGCACAGATATACTTGTTATACTGACAGGTTGCAGAATCCAGAGATACTCTGTACCTCACTTGCATATTCCTTACTTTCGACAAATTCTCTGTATTTCTAAAAGATTGTTTGAAGGATGTCCATAACCAAAATACAAAATAAAGTATGGTCACAACATACACAGTGCTGGCATTAGAACAGCTTCATGTTATTCGGAATAAATGGAAGATACAGCATGAGTCAGGCTTGTGAATTTTTGTTTGCATCCTAACCTAGCAGTTCTACTGCCTCCATGGATTTTATGTAGTGAGACAGTAAATCTTTCCTTGTTGTAAGTGTAATGATTCACAGGGATGGAAAATGCAGCAATGCTGAAGGACACTTTCCCTATTAAAGAGATGCAGTGTAAGTCAAGATTGATAAAGGATTTTAGTTTGGACCTTTTAACCATCAAAGGAAAGCCCCTAATATTTGTGTATTATCCAAAGGCAAAAGATTGAATTGTTACCTGTGCTCATCTATGGACTTGCACATTTTTATATTCTGGCCCCCAAAATCCATCATGAGTATAATGGTTTAATTGGTAACCTGCTGAGCTGGCACTGCCAGTAGAGAATCCCAGTTTACTCCCATGTCTGGAAGCAAGGAAGAGTATTGGGTTCTATCGAATGGGATATTATAAAGGGATTCAGATTCCTCTACATATTCAATAAAATCACTTAAGACACTTACATTAAAGCTCAGACAGGATCATCCTTTGTAATACAGAACACAATGGATTTTTTGTTAACATTTCTCCCAAGAATTTTTCAGTGTACTGAAAATTATGAAAGTGGAGAAATGAATATATCTGCAAATTCTAATTTAAGAACTCTACTTTTTTCTCTGATTTATATCTAGTAAAGATCACGCACATGTTCTTGTTTCTGCTATATCCTTCTCAGCAGTACGGTTTAATTACTACATGCCAGATCACCAGTGGTATTTAACAGAAGTTTTCTTTACTGATATTTATAAATGTTTGCCCCATTCCTTTCAGGGTGCTGATTCAGTCAGTCATAGAGGTCTAGGGCACAGTGAAAGGCCCTCCAGCCCATCAAGTCTGTGCTGGTCAAAAAAAGTGTATGACTATTCTAATTCCATTTTCTAGCACTTGGCCCATAGCCTTGTGTGACTTGGCATCACAAGTGCTCATCTAAATTCTTTTTTTTTAAATATATAAGGGTTTCTGCCTTCACCACTCCCTACTGCAGCATGTTCCAGATTCTGCTATTGTCTGGGTGTAAAATATTCCTCATACATCCTCTAAATCTCCTGGACCTCACCTTAAGTCTATGCCTTGGTCATTGATCCCTCCATCAAGAGGAATAGTTCCTTCTTGTCTACCTAATGGTGCCCCACCGTGGTTTTATACGCCTTAAATCACATCCCGCCTCTGCTCCAAGGAAACAACCCCAGTCTATCCAATCTCTCTTCATAACTAAACCTTCTAGTCCAGGCAATATCCTGGTACATCTCCTCTGTACCCTCTCCAAGGCAATCCAATGACCCTCAAATTATGGAGTCCAGAACTGCACAAAATATTCTAGTTATGACATAACCGATATTTTTAGACATTCTACCATAACCTGTCTGTTCTTAAACTGTATGACATATCTAATAAGGGCCGGTATCCATAGGCCTTTTTAACTACTTTATCTACCTGTCCCACTAACTTAATGATAGGTGGACATGCCCTCTGGTTCTTAGGGCTCCCTAGTGTCCTACCATTCATCAAGCATTCCCTTGCATTATTTGTCCTGCCCAAGTTCATCACCTCACATTTAACGATTTGACGTGGATCAGCCCATCTGACTAGACCATCTACATCTTCTTGTAATCTGAGGCTAGCCTCCTCACTATTACCATCCACCAATTTTCATATCAGTCAGAAATTTACTAGGCAACCATCCTCAATTCAAGTCTAAATCATTTATAAATACTGAAACAGCAAGGGCCCCAACACTGATCCTTGCCCAGGCTTGTTTGTACCCACATAGATTTCCGCAGCTGGTGATTGCTCCCTACTGTTAAGTTCTTCACATTGAAAGCTTTGGCAGTGTTTCTTGGCAGAATACATTACCAATGTCATTGCCATCTTGGTCCTTATAACATTCTCGCAGTTTCAATCCAGGATAATAGCCAACAATCAAGCACAGAATACCTCCAATGTTTGAAACTACCTGCCCACCTAACAAGAGATGCTGATATCAGCAGGCCAGGCAGCATCAGAGGAGCAGGAAAGTTAATGTTTCAGGTCAGGATCCTTCTTCAGAAACCATCATTGGTGCATTCACATTGTCTAAGAATCAGCCTTAGCTAAGTGCTAGCACAATTGCCTTTTAGATGACCAGTTAATAGCCGGACATGAGCCTTATCACATCATCATTTTAACTGTTTTGAGTGGGAAAGTACACCATAAGGAAAGCCACTTGACAACAGCCTGTCCGCAAGCCACCTTCAGGAAGCAGTGACTACACTGATGCAGATTTTTTTTTTTTTTTTTTTTCCCCCCACATCAGCCAATCAGCATCACCACTCTGCTTCCCTCTTTAAGGTACTCACCTTCACTTGAACACAGAGGATGTCTTGATGAAATCCACCTTCTGGAAGCAGTGACTGCACTGATGCAAATCTTCCCCATGTCAGGCAATCAGTGTCACCACTCTGCTGCCCTCTTCAAGGTTCATTTTGGAGAAATTCATAGAATTTAACCAAATTTCTGTGAACACATTAATTTTTGATTGAATCAACTTTTTTTCTTATTCACTCATCGGATGTGGGCATTTCTGGCTGGGCCAGCATTTATTGCCCATACCTAGTTGCCCTGGAGAAGGCAGTGGTGAGCTGCCTTCTGGAATTGATGCGATCCATGTGGATTACAAACACCCACAATGCTGTCAGGAAGATTTGAAACATGAACTCTGCTTTCTTCCCACAGGTGCTGCTAGACTGCTGAGTTTCTCCAGCAATTTCTGTTTTTGTTTCAGACCTCCAGCACCTGCAGTTCCTTGTTTTACTGCCTTAAATTTACATAACTTGACATGCATTGGTTCCATAGTGCCACAGATGCTGGAGATTTGGCAACCAGAAACTGAAATGTCCACCACAATACTTTATTTATTCCTGGCACTGCCAACATGTCAAATGCTGACCGAAAGCCTGCTAGAATGGGTGAGCAGTGCGTCACCAGAAGCGTGTCATGTGGGTGGATCAGCATCTAGTGCTGATTTGATCCATACTGATCTTTGGAGTTTGGCAAGTCCATAAAGACTCTCACCAATTTTTATAGATGTACATAGAAAGCATTCTGTCCAGATGCATCACGGCTTGGTATGGCAGTTGCTCTGCCCAGGACTGTAAGAAACTATAGACAGTTGTGAACACCATCCAGTCCATCACACAAGCCAACCTCCCATCTGTTGACTCAATCTATACCACTCACTGCCTTGGAAAGACAGCCAACATAATTAAAGATCCATTCCACCCTGGTTGTAATCTCTTCCAACCTCTTCCATCAGGCAGAAGATACAAAAGCTTAAACACAGAGACCAATATATTCAAGAATAGCTTCTTCCCTGCTGTTATTAGATTTCTGAATGGACTTTCCAAACTTTAAATTTAATGTTGACCTCACTCTTTGTGCACTTTCTCTGCAGCTGTAACATTGTACTCCTCACTCTGTTCTATTACCCTTATGCACTTTGTATGGTATGATCTGCCTGTAGCTAGGTACATGTGACAAAAATAAATCAGATCAAGTACCCGTGTAGTCAAAGCCTTTCTGAGACTGTTGTGGAAGTTGCTGTGGACTGGGTGTGCACACCATTTAAGATGTGCATGTTCATGCCAGCTACACACAATGCTGTGTCCCCTGTGAGCATGTTGCTAGTTAGCAGCGCACTTCATGCTGGGCAGCTAATTTTAATCATGAGCAGGCAGTACAAAGTTGTTTCCCTCAATGGGACTGGGTGCTGGGTAATTAATTATCACGTAATCTCTGCACTCAAAAGTAGGCGTGATTAAAACCTTTCCCATTACAGCCTTCAACAAAAAAAGTCAGGAGCCAGTTTGATGTCATTCAACAGTACAACGTACGATTTGAATCAAATGACATATGCATGTCTAAGCAAAGAGAATAGCTTTTTCTGAATATACCTAATACTAGAGTAAGAATAAAACTATTCATTCTCAGTTTATCTAGATGTTCATTAAGAAGTGACTCAGATTTTAAACTGGTTCAAATATTTTGTCATCCAAAATCAATAGTACTGTCAACAAAAGAACTAAGGCCAATTGTCTGTCAAAATATCAATAAACTGACTTGGTCTCTCAAATGTGTACTTCATTTTTATTCTTACCTTTTTTTTGCTTTGTGTTAGATTTTACTGTGAAAAAGCCACACGTTACATTCGCGTATAGAAAAATTGACAATTTTATTCCCTTACAACAGCTAAAAAACATAAATGTACTTTCATATTTTTTCTCTATTTCTGAGGCTTTAACTGAAAATGAATTAAAATTAATTATTAGAGAAATTCAGCAGGTCTGGCCATCATCTGCAGAGAGAGAAGCAGTTAATGTTTTAAGTCCAATATGACTCTCCTTTGGCACTGCAGTCCTGAACAAGAATCATATCAAACCCAAGCTGTAAATTCTGCTTCTTCCTCTGCAGATGCTAAGTTTCTTCAGCATTTTGTGTTTTTATTTCAGATTTCCAGCATCACATTTTGCACTTACAAAATTTTTATTTCGCAATATTTCTTAATGCATTGCCATTTCCTTTAAACAGTCAAACTGGATTTAACAATTGGGGAGTGTAGTACTGGATCTGGGTCATTTGACTTGGACATCACTTTGCATAATATAAATATTGAATTACCATATATAAACGTTCCAATATCTCATTCACTCTATGTATTGGTGTTACATACCATAAGAAGATGCCATAAAGTATTTGGGATCCATCAATATAAGGAAAAGCAGCACAAATACACATGAGTGTAATTTCAATGTAATTCATCTTAACAACAAATGGCTCCAAAGAATACTGACAGTTTTATTTTTCCACCCTGGGTAGAAGTTAGCAATTAAATTAAACAATTGACTTCAGAGAGCAGACTTTATTGATAATATTAAAGACCTTGGATTTCCTTTGCAGAGGGACTGGATATAACGAGTACATTCGGATTTCCTCTTTTTTCAACCTTCACACTTAGGATGAGTTTCAGTTTTAACATTTAAACTAGTTAGCTGTCTATTCATAGTCCACAATTTTCAGGCAGCTAACCAGCCTTTTGGAGATGGGCTGAGAGATTGAAGGGTGATAAAATAGCATCAGGAGGGAGGACAAAGAGTTTAGTGACAGTGTCACATTGAAGATGATTGAAAAGGTGGAGTATAGTCTATTGAGGTTCATAGTGGAGAAGAAAAGGAAAAGGGGAACTCTCGTGGTTCTGAGACGGAAAGGAAAGGGTCAGACTAAAAATGTGGGACATGGGACAGACATAATTAAGGGCCCTGTCAACTGTGGTGAAGCAACGTTGTCAGGTGGGGAAGAACAAAAATATATCAGGAGCATTCGTATGAAATCATCATCAGAATAAAAGCAACAGGATGAAAACGTCTAGAAAAATGAAATGCCATTGAAATACCTTCATAGAGGCTGATATCCCGTCACCAAGTCACCCATTATTTACATGTGCATCGTATTTGACACTGGTGGAGCTTCCTCAGAGTCAGCTTTCAGGGTGAGTAGAACGTCTGACACTCCTGTTTATATCTATCAGCCAGGGGTCTCTGATTGGATCAGGTTAACATCCCCAATCAGGGAACTCATATTCTATAGGGTCCACCTGCATAACTTTGTTACAATCACTACTTCCTTCCCCCTCTGAGACCAGAGAGGTAGGCCTGTTCTTTTCCTTGCTGCCTGTCTTGGGGGGTTTTTGCACAGAGTTCAGTTCCTCAGCCTCGGATACGGGCAGCGTATACTGGACTGTAGCCTGCCATTTGTGCCTGGAGCGTCTCGAAAGAAATTATATCCATTTCTTCAGGCAGTAAAGGTGCTGAGACTGCATCTGCTGTATCCATATTAGACATCGAGGTTTCTTTGACACTAGACAGAGCGGGAGATCCCATGGGCTCCAATAGCATTTACGGCTGTTCTAAAGGTGCTGGGTATGTTTTGCTCCTGCCCTGTTTGTGAGGTTGCAACTTTCATGTAGTCCACGTGCTTGTTCAGGACCGCCTCCCCTCCCTGAACTTTGTACGTCACAGGACCTGACCTCACGTCAACTGTACCTCGAACCCATGCAAGGCCATTTCCATGGTTTTGACAACAAATTTTGTCTCCCTCGCGTAAAGGAGGTGTGTGTCCAGCATTGGCACTCCTGATGCCATTTCACACTAACCAATACACCCCCAAAGTCCTAGAAAATCATATTTAACCTGGCGTGGAGTCTTCTCCCCATTAGTAATTTTGCTGGAGCTAACCCTGTAATTACATGAGAGGTGGTCTCATAGTCAAATAGGAACCAGGACAGCTTGGTATCGAGTGAAGCTGTAGGTTGTGTCTTTAAGCCCGCCTTCAAAGATTGGACTGCTCTTTCCACTAGACCATTGGCAACTGGATGGTATAGAGCTGTCCTTATATGACAAATGTCATTTGACTTTAGGAAATACTCAAATTACGTGCTGGTACGTGATGGCCCGTTGTCTCTGGCCAACACTTCTGGGAGTCCATGTATTGCAAAAGATGCTTGCAGCTTTTCTATCATCATCCCTGTGTGTGACGAATGAACTCCATACATGTCTAATCACTATCAGTGGGCACCCACAATGACTAAGAACATTGAGCCCATGAAAGGACCTGCATATTCGATGTGTAACCGAGCCCAGGGTATACCCAGCCATTCCCACGGATGTGGGGAAGCTGCTGGCAGTAATTTTGGTCCTGATTGGCATTCTGGGGCACTGCCCCACCAACATGGCTGTGTCTGCATCCAGTCCTGGCCACCAGTCATAACTTCTTGCCAACATCTCTTTTTTGGACACCTTTGGAGGACCCTTCTGTAGTTCAGCCAGTATCTGGAAGCAAACTTTGCTTGGGACAAACACTCTTGTTCCCCATAATAAAATGCCGTCCTCAATGATGATCTGGTCTCACCGGGCCCAGAAAGGTTTCAATTCTGGTTGTGATGGCTCTTTTGTTTCCCCTATCACTACCAGCTGTTTTAGTTTTGCCAGGACCAGATCTTTTCCTATCCACAGTCTGAGATTGTCAGCATTGACCAGAAGTGTGTCCAGAAAGTTTAAAGCAGGGCAGACTCTTCCAGTGGCAGCATAACTGATGGTGTGTCCGCCAATGGGAGGTGGCTCAAGACATCTGCATTTGCTACTTGGCCTCCCGGATGGTGTTGGAATTGTATGATCCTAGCTCACCGTTGAATGCAACCTGAAGGTATGGTTGGGACCTATTTTTTTTCCATTTATTTTTGGGATGTGGGCGTCGCTGGCTGGCCAGCATTTCTTGCCCATCCCTAGTTGCCCTTGCCTATCCCTCTTTGACTTGCCCTACCAAGGATCTGTGGTCTGTTACTATTACAAATTTACATCAGTAAAGATATTGGTGGAACTTTCTCACTAAAGATGACCATCAAACATTCCTTTTCTGTCTGGGCATATTTGCACTCTCCATCAGCCAAAGTCCAGGAAGCATAACTATTGGGCATTCCTATCCATCAGGCCATCTGTGAGCCAATACTACCCCCTTCCCCAATACCGTATGGGAGGCATTGCATTGTTGACTCTGTAGTCCAAGCAGGTCATCTGAGGTGGCTGGAACACACATTTTTCTCCTTATAAGGCATAGGCCTGCCTTGGAGAAATGTCTAAGGACTATGTCCAGCTTCTCTACGTGCTCTTTATTGGACTTCCCCATTATTAGCATGTCATCCAGATAAATGGCGATCTGGGGTAGACCTTGTAAAATGTTTTTCATCGTTCGCTGATCAATTGCACAGGCTGATGATACCCCAAATGGCGGTCTCGCATATTGGTATGAAACCATATGAGAATTAATTAAAGCATACTTCTGGGAATCTTGATCCAACTGCAATTGCAAGTATGCATGGTTCATGTCCAGCTTTGTGAACGACAGATTCCACCGCACCCCCCCCCCCCCCGCCCACCCCACCACCAGCTTTGCTTGTCAGTCCTCTATGTGAGCGATTCTGTATTTAATCCTGCTGTGAGAAGTGGTTTACCATTTGTTTAAAATCCCCACAAAGACAAACCAATCTATCGTGCTTCACAATCAGTATGACAGGTGTTGCCCACTCCAAAAACTGTATCGGTTTGATGATTCTTTCACTTTCCAGCCTCCTGATTTCTGCCTCTACTTTTGCACGTAAGGCAAATGGCACTGGCAGGGTCTTGCAGATTTATGGCATTGCTTCCTGCTGAACATGCAAGGTGACCTAGGCTCCTTTGATAGTCCCTACAACTTCCTGTAAAATGTCTGGGTATTTAATTATGAATTCACTGAGGCAACCATTTTCTAATCGAAAAATGTTGAGCCAGTCAAGGTGACTCTTTCTCAACAAATTTCGCCCCATTAGGCTTGGGCCTGAGTGTTATACTACGATCAGTGGTAACTGAAACAGTTGCTTTTCATTCGAGACTGGAACTAAAGCTGGATCTTTAATCTGAAAAGGTTCCCTGCTATAGGTTCTCAGTCTAGCCAAAGTCTTGCGCAAACTTAAGGGTGGAGTCTAGAGCAAATTTTTTTAAAGACTGATTCTGCAATCACTATTACAATCTCACGGTATCAACCTCGATTAGAAACAGGTGATCCTTTAACCAGACATTTATTTTGATTGGTTCTGATTTGGATGTTGCTAAGCAATCTAACTGTTCCAGATCAGATGTAGGTGGGTTTTCCAGGGTGTGCACTCTCCTGGATACCGGCTTATGAGTTCTCTTACTCAATTCATGCTAATTGGGACTCTTTTAGTGTCTCGAGTCCACATACCGGCAGCAATTACACTGGCTTG
This sequence comes from Rhincodon typus, assembly GCF_021869965.1. Taxonomy (NCBI): domain Eukaryota; kingdom Metazoa; phylum Chordata; class Chondrichthyes; order Orectolobiformes; family Rhincodontidae; genus Rhincodon; species Rhincodon typus. The sequence continues at coordinate 21,363,693 of NC_063339.1, forward strand.
CTCCTCAGATTCTGAAGAAAGTGCTAACCTTTTGGCTGAGGCTTGGTTTTGTTTTGGGGATTTGCTGTGGGCTGACCTGGAATCCCTCTGTTCAGGAGTGAGGCTATGCAATTGTCTTCACTTAAGTGGTGTCCCGCAAGCTCAGTCAGACTGGTCAGGGTGTTCACTTCCATCGGCATACCATGTGACTCACAAGCTCCACTTGCCACATTTTCTAATGACAAAACCAGTTGTATGAAGTCCAGGTAGGCTTCAGCTGGTAGGTACTTTTGCATGGTTGCATCATTAATTTCACACTTGTCACGACTAAAATAACTCCAAAGAGGCCGGTATCCTGTCACCTAGTCACCCTTTCTTCACAAGTACATAGTACTTGACACAGGTGCAGTTTCCTCAGAGCTAGCTCTCAGAGTGAATAGAACCCCTGACACTCCTGTTTATATCTGTCAGCCAGGACTTCCTGATTAGAGTTCTGAGGAAGGGTCACCGGACCCGAAACGCTAACTCTGATTTTTTCTTCACAGATGCTGCCGGACCTGCTGAGCCTTTACAGCAACTTCTGTTTTTGTTTTCTCCCTGATTAGACCAGCTTACAGCCCCAATCAGGGATCTCATATTCTATGAGGTCCATCTGGCAGAGCTTTTTACAATCACTACAACAGTCTTCTTCGAGGAATTTATTGAAGAGGAATAATTTTTATTCTGTTTATCAGCTATGTGTTTGATTTTATTTAATTTTTATATATTTTTTCATTTTAACATTATTTTCTGTAGGTAATGAAAGGTAGTTTATTTTATATATAAGGTGTGATTGAGACACCATTTTTTTTTGGCTAATGTTATTAAGGCTATATGTAAGGTATAGAGCGAGATGGCTAGTAGATTTAGAAAAGTTATTACCCAGCAGGATCAGTCAGATAGATGGGTGACTGTCAGGAAAGGTAAGAAGGTAATGTAAAAGTCTCTGGTGACTATTCCTCTATCAAATAGACATTCAGTTTTTGGAACAGCTGAAGGTGATAGTCTCTATGAGGAAAATGGACAGGCCAGTCAGTTATTGGAGAGTTGGAATGATTATTATGTTAGGCAGTGTTTGACAAGATTTAGTAGAATTATTGTTATAGGGGACTATCCTGTCAGGGGTGTAGACAGACGATTCTGTGGCAGTGAGTGTAAATTTAAGATGGTTTATTGCTTTCCCGGTGCTAGGATTAAGGACGTTTCCAAACATTTCAAGTATATTGTTAAAGGTGATGTTGAGGAGCCAGAAATTATTGTACACATTGGTAGGAATGTCATTTTTAGGGAAAAGATTAAAGCTGTACAGAGTAAATTTAAGATGTTACGTAAAAGATTACCCGAGAGAGTTTAAACTAGTTTGGCTGTGGGGTGGGGCTCCAAATAAGAGTGGGGCAATTGAAAAGTCTGGGTAAAATACATTAGCCGTTAAGAGCAGGTTTACTATTCAGGATAGCCAGGGGCACAGTAAAGGGAGGGAAAAGACTTCTGGTTTAAAGTACATTTATTTCAATGCATGAGGCCTGACTGATAAGACAGCTAAGCTCAGAGCATGGATTGGCTCTGGGGAGTGGGATATTTTAGCCGCAGCAGAAACATGGCTGAGAGAAGGGCAAGACTGGCAGCTCAATGTTCCAGGATACAGAAGCTACAGGCGTGGCAGAAGTACAAGTAAGAGAGGAGGGGGAGTTGCCCTTTTAATAAAGGAGGACATAGCAACAATGTTTAGAGAGGATATTCTTAAATTGTCACCAAATAAGGCCATATGGTTAGAACTTAGAAACAAGAAGGGGATGTCAGTTGAGTCTGTATTATAGACCCCCAAAAAGCCAGCGGGTATTAGAGGAGCAGACGTGTGGAGAGATTACAGACACCTGTAAGAATAACAGTGTAGTATTGGTTGTAGATTTTAATTTCCCCTGCATGGACTGGGCCACCCAGAGTGTAAATGGCCTGGATGGGTGCAATTTGTCAAAAGCGTCCAAGAAAGTTTCCTAAATCAGTACATAGAGGGCCCTATTTGGGAGGGTGCAACACTGAATCTCCTCTTAGGAAACGTGGTCGAACCAGTATTTGAAGTGTCAGTCGGAGAGCACTTTGGGTCCAGTGACCATAACTCTCTTAGTTTTAACATAGTTATGGAAAGAGATAGGACAGGTCCACAGGTTAAGGTACTAAATTGGAGTAGGTCTAATTTTGGGGCCATTAGGCAGGATCTAGCAGAGGTTGATTGGGTGAGTCCCTGTTGGGCTGAAAAGAAAAGCTGGCAGGCTTAAGGATCCCTGGCTGATGAGGGGTATTGAGGCTCTGGTCAGGAAAAAGAAGAAGGCATTCTTGGGTTTAAGCTATTGGGCTCAAGTGAATCCCTAGGTGACTATAAAAAGTGTAAGAGTATACTTAAAAGATAAATCAGAAGAGCAAAAAGAGGATATGGGATGGATCTAGCAGATAAGGTTAAAGATAATCCCAAGAGGTTCTAGAGCTCTATTAACAGTAAAAGGGTGGTAAGGGAGAAAATAGGTCCCCTTAAAGATCAGCAAGGCCATCTATGTGTGGAGCCACAGGAGATGGGGGAGATTTTTAATGAATATTTCTCCTAAGTGTTTACTGAGTGGGGATGTTTTAGATCACATACATATTACCAGAGAGGTAATACCATTATCATTAAGGTGGATAAATCCCCTGGGCCTGATGAAGTCCATCCTCGGACGTTGTGTGAGTCTAGGGAAGAAATTGCAGAGGCGGCTGCAGAGATTTTTACTTTATCTTTAGCCACTCGTGAAGTTCCGGAAGATTGGAGGGTGGCTAATATTGTTCCATTGTTTAAGAAAGTTGCAAACACAAGCCAGGGAACTACATGCCAGGGAGCCTGATATCAGTGGTGGGCAAGTTATTGGAGAGGATACTGAGGGACAGGATCAACCAACATTTGGATAGTCAAGGTCTGATTAGGGATAGTCAGCATGGATCTGTGCGCGGGAAGTCATGTCTGACAAATCTCTTAGAGATTTTCAAAGAGGTGACCAAGAGGATAGATGAGGCAGTGGATGTTGTCTATCTGGACTTGAGTAAGGTGTTTGGCAAGGTCCTGCACTGCAGGCTAGTCATGAAGGTTAGGTTACATGGGATTCAGGGAGAATAAGCTAATTAGATTTAAAACTGGCTCAATGGTAGGAAGCAGAGGGTGATGGTTGGAGACAATACAGTGTGGAACTGGAGGAACACAGCAGGCCAGATTCTCTGATGCTGCCTGACCTGTTGTGTTCCTCCAGCTCCACACCATATTGTCTCCAACCATCACCCTCTGCTTCCTACCATTGAGCCAGTTTTAAATCTAATTAGCTTATTCTCCCTGAATCCCATGTAACCTAACCTTCATGACTCTGACCCCAACATCTGCAATTCTTGCCATATCTGTGTAATGGTTGAAGGTTGTTTCTCGGACTGGAGGCCTGTTACTAGTGGTGTGCCACAGGGGTCCATGCTGGGACCTTTGTTATTTGTTATTTACATAAATGATCTGGATGTGAATGTACAAGGCATGATTAACAAGTTTGTAGATGATACAAAATTAGGAGGTATCGTTGATAGCAGGGAAGGTTATCAAAAATTACAGAGGGATCTTGATCAGATGGGGAAGTGGGCTGAGGATTGGCAAATGCAATTCAATACAGATAAGTGTGAAGTGTTGCACTTTGGAAAGTCAACCCAAGGTAGGGTTTGTACAGTAAATGGTAAGATCCTGAGGAGTGTTGTGGAACAGAGGGACCGAGGAGTACAAATACATAGTTCTCTGAAAGTGGTGTCACAGGTAGACAGGGTGGTGAAGGAGGCATTTAGCATGCTGGCCTTCATCAGTTGAGGCATTGAGTTTAGGAGTTGGGATATTATGTTGCAGTTGTATAAGTCATTGGTGAGACTGCACTTGGGAGTATTGTGTACAATTTTGGTCACCCTGTTATAGGAAAGACATAGTTAAACTGGAAAGTGTGCAAAGAAGATTTATGAGGATGTTACCAGGACTAAAAATCAAAAGAACTGTGGATGCTGTAAATCAGGAACAAAAACAGAAGTTGCTGGAAAAGCTCACCCTGTGACAGGATCCGAAACGTTAACTCTGATTTTCTCTTCACCCATGTTACCAGGACAAGTAGGCTTGAGTTTCAGGGAGAGTTTGGCCAGGATAGGACGTTATTCCTTGGAATATAGGAGAATGAGATGGTGACCTTATTGAGGTGTATAAAATCATGAGGGGCATAGATAGGTTGAATGCATATTGTCTTTTTCCCAGGGATGGGAAATTGAAAAATAGAGGGCATAGGTTTAAAGTAAGGGGGGGAAAGATTTAAGAAGGACCTGAGGGGCAAATTCTTCATGCAGAAAGTGGTGCATATATGGAATGGGCTGCCAGAGGAAGTGGTTGAGATAGGTACAATGGCGACAATTAAAAAAAAACCATTTGGATAGGCACGTGGATGGGAAGGGTTTAGAGGGGTATGGACCGAATGCGGGCAATTGGAACTTGCTGAGTGGGCACCATGGTCAGCATGGGCCAAAGGGCCTGTTTTCATGCTGTATTACTCTATGATTCTATTAAAAAATAAAACCTTAACAGTAGTAATTTCTGGTTTACTTCCAATGCCAAACTCAAACGAGGGAAGGAACAAAATATTAAAGGAGATAAATCAATGGCTGAAGAACTGGTGTATTCTTCAGGGATTCAGGTTTTTGGACAATTAGAATGACTTTTGGGATAGAAAAAATCTGTTCAAAAAGGGTGGGTCTGTCCTAAACTGCAAAGGGACCAATATCTTAGCAGAGAGACTTGCTCATTCTATGAAGGCAGAGGTATAGATAGAGTTGATGGTAATTGTCTTTTCCCTAAGATGGGGCATTTCAAGATTAAGGGGTACATTTTTAAGGTGAGGGGAGAGAGATCTAAAAAGGACATGAGGCAATTTTTTTACACAGAGGGTATTTCGTGTGTGGAATGAACTTCCTGATGAAGTGGTAGATGTGGGTAAAATTATAATATTTAAAAGACATTCGGATGGATACACGAATAGGAAAGGCTTAGAGGGATATGGGCCAGGAGCAGGCAGGTTACTAGTTTAGTTTGGGATTATGTTTGGCATGGACTGGTTGGACCGAATGTTCTGTTTCCATGCTGTATGACTATATGACTCTGTGATAGAGAAGGCGAGTGGAAGAATTCTAAGTAGTAGTGTAAATGGAAGGTATAAAAGTGTAGGTTCTGAATGTGAGGAGAGCATGTCAATTAGAAAAGAAAGACAAGAGAGAGCCAGAATAAGTAATAACTCTGAAGAACTAAATTGTATTTATTTCAATGCAAGGGGTCTTACAGGTAAGGCTGATGAACTCGGGGCATATATCAGAATATGGGATTGGGATGTTATAGCTATAACAGAAACTTGGCTAAGAGATAGACAAGACTGGCAGCTCAATGTTCCCAGTTTTAGATGCTATAGGAAGGATAGAAAAGGAAGCAACAAAGGAGAGGTGTGTGCGGCATTTTTGATTAAGGAAAATATTACTACTGTAACTTGGGAACATATTTCTAAAAAGTTGTCCAGTGAAAATGTATGGGTAGAAATTACAAACAAGAAGGGAAAAATCACTTCGATGTGATTGTACTATGGGCCGCCCTATAGTAAGTGGAAAGTTGAAAAACAAATATATAGGGAGATCTCAGATATATGTAAGCATAATAAGGTTGTAATAATGAGGGATTTTAATTTTCCAAACATTGACTGGGACTACAATAGTGTAAAGGTTCTGATGGTGAAGAATTTGTCAAATGTGCTCAAGAAAATTTTCTTTATCAATGTGTGGCTGCTCCTACTAGGAAAGGAGCAAAACTAGACCTTCATTTGGGCAGTAAGGCAGAGCAGGTGACTGAAGTAAAAGTGGGGGAACACTTTGGGTCTAGCAATCATAATTATAATAGTTGCAAATGGTTACAGAAAAGGATAAGCCTCCCATAAAAGTTAAAGTTTTTAATTAGAGTAAGGCAAATTTTAATGGTATGAGACAAAAACTTTCAAAAGTTGATTGGAGTCGACTGTTCATAGGTAAATGTCTGACAAGTAGGAGGCATTCAAAAGTGTGATAATGACACTTCAGAGGCATTTTGTTCCTGTTAGAGTGAAGGTTGAGACTGGTAAGATCAAGGAACAATGGATGAATAAAAATATTGAGGTTCTAGTCAAGAATAAAAGAGAATTTTTTTTAGATATAGACAACTTGGTTCAATTGAATCTCTTAATCAGTATAAAGAGTGTAGGGGCATTCTTAAGAGAGAAATCAGGAAGGCAAAGAGGGGATTTGACATAGCATTGGCAGATAAGGTTAAGGATAATTCAAAGAGATTCTACAAATACATTAAGTGCAAAAGGGTAACTAGAGAGAAGGTTGGTCTCTTGAAGATCAATGAGGTCATCTTTGTGTTGAAACCCAGGAGATGGGAGAGATACTGAATGAATATTTTGTGTTAGTTTTTACTGTGGAGAAAGAAATGACATCTAGACAATGGCAAATAAATAAACTTTGATGTTTTAAAAACAGTTCACATTACAGAAGAGGAAATTTGGGAGATCTTAGAAAATATAAAAGTGGATAAATCTCCAGGAACTGATATCATGTATCACAGAATGTTGTGGAAATAAACGGACGAAATTAAGAGACCCCTTGCAGAAGTATTTGCGTCATCTAAAACTATGGCTGAGGTGTCAGATGACTGGAGGGAGTTAATGTTGTACCTTTGTTTAAGAAAAGTTGTAAGGAGAAACTAGGGAACTATAGGTCTGTGTTTGTGAGTCTGACTTCGGTTCTGGGTAAATTGTTGGAGGTGATTACAAAAGATAGTATTTATGGACAGTTAGAGAGGCAAAATTGATTAGGGATTATCAGCATGGTCTTCTGTGAGGAAAATCATGTCTCACAAACTTGATTGAGTTTTTTAAGGGAGTTATCAAAAAGATTCACGATGGCAGAGCAGTAGACATTGTTTATTTGGATTTTAGAAAAGCCATTGACAATGTTTCGCATCGTAGATTAATTATAAATGGGATTCAGGGCGAGCTTGCCAATTGGATACATAATTGGTTTAACGGCAGGAGATAGAGAGTAATGGGCTTTTTGGACTGGAGGCCTGTCACCAGCAGTGTTCCACAGGGATCGGTTCTGGGTCCTCTTTTGTTTGTCATTTATGTAAATAATTTGGATAAGAATATAGAAGGCATGGTGGCATTGTAGACAGTGAAGAAGGTTTTCTAAGATTTCAAAGGGATCTTGATCAAAAAGGTCAATGGGCTGAAAAATGGCAGGTGGAGTTCAATCTGGATAAATGAGAGGTATTGCATTTTGGTTCAACAAACAAGGGTAGGGATTATACAATTAATGGTAGGGCCTTGAGTAGCGTTATATAGTAGAGGAACCTAGGGGTTCAGGTGCATAATTCTTTAAAGTTTGTGTCACATATAGACAGGATGCTTAAAAGGGCATTTGGCAAGCTTGCCTTCATTACTCAGTCATTTTAATATAGCAGTTGGGACATTATGTTGAGGTTGTACAGGACATTGGTGAGGCCTCTTCTGGAGCACTGTGTCCAGTTCTGGTCGCCCAGTAATAAAAAATATATTGTCAAGCTGGAGAGGGTGCAGAAGAGATCTACCAGGATGTTGACGGGTATGGAAGGTTTGAGTTATAAAGAAAGGCTGGATAGGGTGGACTTTTTTTCACTGGAGCTTAGGTGATTGAGCTGTGACATAACAGAAGTTTATAAAATAATGGGAGGTATAGATAGAGTTAATGGTAGTTGCTATTTCCCTAGGGTGGTGGATTTCAAGAATAAGGGGCAGATTTTGAAGGTGTTGAGAGGAGAGAGATTTCAAAAAGATGGGAGGTAAACGTTTTACACAGACAGTTGTTCATATGTTGAATGAACTTCCTGAGGAAGTGGTGGATGTGGGTTCAATTACAACATTTGAACGACATTTGGATGGATATATGAACAGGAAAGGTTTTGAGGGATATGGACCTGGAGCAAGCAGTTGGGACTAATTTAGTTTGGGATTTTATTCAACATGGACTGGTTGGACCGAAGAGTCTGTTTCCATGCTGTATGACTCTATGAGAAGAAGACTTGAAAGAAGTTGGGTAGTTTTAAGATTAAGTCACTTTAAGTTAGGGAAAGGTCTACAGGAATAAAAGATAAGGCAAAATAAAAGGGAAAAATAAAAGATTGAATATGTAAAGGTGTGAAAGATGGAAAGTGAAACAAAAATTAACAACTTACCTTCCAATTCAGGGGAGAAAAGCACTGATATTGCCATCAATATACCAGAATAAGATTAAGGAAGATACCAGAGTAGGACTGGAATAAAATTATTCCCCATGTCACATAAAAAGGCAGGTGTAGCTATTGTTTTCCATAGCAGCACTTCTATTTGGAAAAACTGAGTGGAGTCAAAGGAGAAGTTGATCAGTATGAGACCAAATTCAGTCAGGGAGTGGAAAGTGGTGGTGGATAGGTACTGTTGACCGTCCTCTTGGGAAGAAGTGGAGAGCTCTCAAGCTATTCTGTCAGTTAATAGAGGGATTGCTTGCCAATGGTGAAAAGGAGACTACTAGGGCCAGGAATTTGGAAACTGTTAAAATATTCAAAGGCATTTGAAGAGTCACAGGTATAAGGAGGAAGAGACTGGAACTAGGAAGAAAAAAATAGACTTAATATTGCAAGAATTCAGTTTCATTGGGCAAGAACAGTCTGATACAATGGGTCTACCAGGGCAATTCTATTTGTGAATCTTGCATGAGCTGTGTGGAGCATATGGTCTTGAAGACTACAAAGTGAAGATCTGCAGGGGACACAATGTCAATTACATGTTGAAATGTAACAATGGTATATAATGCAAAAGAGTGATCGAAAATTTATTTCAGATGTATTATTAATGTCTGATTTGCTAGCAAGGAGCCACGGAGTCATACAGCATGAAAACAGACCCTTTGGTATAACCAGTCCATGCTGAATATAATCCCAAACTAAACCAGTTCCACCTGCTTGCTCTTGGTCCATATCCCTCCAAACTGTTCCTATTCATGAATCTATCCAAATATCTTATAGGTGTTGTAATTGTACCCGCATCCACCACTTCCTCAGGAAGTTCATTCCACATGCGAACAACTGTCTGTGTAAAACATTTGCCTCTTGTCTTTTGTAAATCTCTCTCCTCTCGCCTTAAAAATGTGCCCCCTGTCTTGAAATCTCCCATTCTAGGGTAAAAACAACTACCATGAACTCTATCTATACCTCTCATTATTTAATAAATTCTTTCATGTCCCATCTCAACCTCCTTAGCTCCAGTGAAAAAAGTCCCATGCTACCCAGCCTTTCTTTATAACTCAAACCTTCCATATCCATTAACATCCTGGTAAATCTCTTCTGAGCCCTCTCCAGCTTGAAATATCCTTCCTATAACTGGGCAACCAAAACTGGACACAGTATTCCAGTTCAGGCCTCACCAATGTCCTGCACAACATCAACATGATGTCCCAACTCCTTTAGTCAAAGCACTGAGCAATGAAGGCAAGCGTACCAAATGCTTTTTCTACCATCCTGTCTGTACGTGATGTAAACTTCAAAGAATTACGTGCCTGCACTCCTCAGTCCCTCTGTTCTACAACATCACCTAAGGCCCTACTATTAATTGTATAAGTCCTACCCTTGTTTGTTTTACCCAAATGCAATACCTCTCATTTATCCAGATTGAACTTCATCTGCAATTTTTCAGCCCATTGACCCATTTGAGTCTTCCAGGTAGGCATCCTTAGAAGTTACCGTCCTCCCTCCGGAAAGACATCAGTGGATCTCTCTCCCACTGCAATCCATCTTCTATCCACCTCCCCCTCTCTCCCTATTTATTTCAGAACCCCCTTCCCCGCCCCCATTTCTGAAGAAGGGTCTAGGCCCGAAACGTCAGCTTTCCTGCTCCTCTGATGCTGCTTGGCCTGCTGTGTTCATACAGCTCCACACCTTGTTATCTCAGATTCTCCAGCATCTGCAGTTCCTACTATCTCCTCCTCAACTATTACTGTCTGTCTCCTGCCGTTGAACCAATTAAGTGTCCAACTGGCAAGCTCATCCTGAATCCCATGTCACCTAATTTTACTAATTAGTCTACCATGTGGAACCTTGTCAACAGCTTCACTAAAATCCAAATAAACAAAATCTACTTCAGTGCTATCATGAATCTTTTTAGTAACTTCCTCAAAAAACTTGATCAGGTTTGTGAGACACAATTTTCCTTGAACAAAACCATGTTGACCATCCCAAATCAATTTTTGTCTCTCTAAATGCCCGTAAATCCTATTCTTTATAATCACCTCCAACAATTTACCCACAACCCAAGCGAGACCCACAGATCTATAATTCCTCAGTTTCTCCTTACAACTTTCCTTAAACAAAGGTCCAGCATTTGGCACCCTCCAGTCATCAGGCACCTCACCCGTAGTTATAGATGATGCAATATTTCTGCAAAGGGTCTCACAATTTCCTCCCTTTTACCCAAAATATTCTGGGACATATTAGATCAGATTCTATTACTAATTATTGAATGTAACTTTGGCAATAAAATCTATTTGAATTCCATCTTAGTTTGTTGTCTCCTACATATAGTACAAATAACTTTGCTGGGTGAAGGGACTGGGATGTGTGTGGAAATGTCTCAATGTGAATGAATATTTAACACAGTTCTTTGAAGTTAATTTCTAACATTCAATTGACTCTATTCAATCTTCAGCTGTTACTGTTATTGCAGTACAAACTTTAAAACAAAACTACAGAGCTTTATCTTTAAGATCACAACCATGATCATAACAAATGGTTCTCACAATTACATTAGAAGATGCTCAATAGTTAATATTCTAGGGAAAGCAGAGTCCGGCATTACAGCTCATTTTGTATACAATGAAAAAGGTTAGAGTTGATAAATGAGTGGTGGGTAATGTCAGTCAGTGAAACACCTTGGCTAAAGAATCGATTGCTTATTGAATTTAACTGAAGTTGTGAAAAATACAAACATAAGGACATAAGAACTAGGAGCAGGAGTAGGCCATCTGGCCCCTCGAGCCTGCCCCACCATTTAATAAGACCATGGTTGATCTTTGAGACTCAGCTCCACTTACCCGCCCACTCACCATAACCCTTATTTCCTTTACTGTTCAAAAATTTATCTAGCCTTGCCTTAAACACATTCAGCGAGGTAGCTTCAACCACTTCACTGGGCAGGGAATTCCACAGATTCACAACCCTTTGGGTGAAGAAGTTCCTCCTGACCTCAGTCCTACATCTGCTTCCCTTTATTTTGAGGCAATGCCCTCTAGTGCTAGTTTCACCTGCTAGCGGAAACAACCTCCCTGCCTCCACCTTATCTATTCCCTTCATAATCTTATATGTTTCTATAAGATCTCCCCTCATTCTTCTGAATTCCAATGAGTATAATCCCAGTCTACTCAGTTTCTCCTCATAATCCAACCCTCTCAGGTCTGGAAACAACCAAGTGAATCTCCTCTGCACCCCCTCCAGTGCTAGTATATCCCTTCTCAAGTAAGGAGACCAAAACTGCACACAGTCCTCCAGGTGTGGCCTCACCAGGACTCTATACAGCTGCAGCATAGCCTCCCTGTTTTTAAACTCCATCCCTCTAGCAATGGCAGACAAAATTCCATTTGCCTTTTTAATTACCTGCTGTACCTGCAATCCTACTTTTAGCGATTCATGCACAAGGACACCCAAGTCCCTTTGCACAGCAGCGTGCTGCAATTTTTTACCATTTAAAACATAGTCTATTTTCCTGTTATTCCTACCAAAATGGATGACCTCACACTTATCAACATTGTACTCCATCTGCCAGACCTTTGCCCACTCACTTAGACTATCTATATCCCTCTGCAGACTTTCAGTGTCTTCTGCACACTTTGCTCTACCACTCACCTTAGTGTCATCTGCAAATTTTGACACACCACACTTAGTCCCCAACTCCAAATCATCTATGTGGTCCCAACACTGATCCCTGAGGCACACCACTAGCCACTGACCGCCAACCAGAAAAACACCCATTTACCCCTACTCTTTGCTTTCTACTGGTCAACCAATCCTCTATCCATGCCAATACATTACTTGTAATACCATGGAACTTTATCTTATGTAGCAGCCTTTGGTGTGGCACCTTGTCAAATGCCTTCTGGAAATCCAGATACACCACATCCACAGGTTCCCCATTGTCCACCATGCAAGTAATGTCCTCAAAGAATTCCACCAAATTAGTTCAACATGACCTCCCCTTCATGAACCCATGCTGGGTGTTTCCAATGGGACAATTTATATCCAGATGTCTTGCTATTTCTTCCTTAATGATAGATTCAAGCATTTTCCCCACTACCAAAGTTAAGCTAACTGACCTATAGTTACCTGCTTTTTGTCTACTTCCTTTTTTAAACAGTGGCGTCACATTGGCTGTTTTCCAATCTGCGGGAACCACCCCAGAGTCCAATGAATTTTGGTAAATAATTACTAGTGCATTTGCTATTTCCCCCATCACCTCTTTTAGTACCCTGGGATGCATTTCATCAGGGCCAGGAGACTTGTCTACCTTTAGCCCCATTAGCTTGCCCAGCACTGCCTCCTTAGTGATAATGATAGTTTCTAGGTCCTTGCCTGCTATAACCTTCTTGCCATTAGTTTTCGGCATGTTATTTGTGTCTTCCACTGTGAAGACCGACACAAAATAATTGTTTAATGTCTCGGCTATTTCTTCATTCCCAGTTATTAAATTGGCCTTCTCATCCTCTAAAGGACCAATGTTTACCTTCGCCACTCTTTTACGATTTATATATTGATAGAAACTTTTGCTGCCTGCTTTTATATTCTGAGCTAGTTTACTCTCATAATCTATCTTACATTTCTTTATAACTTTTTTTGTGGCTTTCTGTTGGCCTTTAAAGATTTCCCAGTCTACTAATTTCCCACTACTCTTTGCTTTTTAGTATGTGTTTTTTTTTCAATCTGATACTTTCCTTTGTTTCCTTAGACATCCATGGCTGGCTCTCTCTTTTCCTACAGTTCTTCCTTATCACTGGAATATACTTCTGCTGAGCACTGTGAAAAATCGTTTTGAAAATCCTCCACTGTTCCTCAATTGACCCACCATAAAGTTTTTGCTCCCATTCTACCTTAGCTAACTCCTCCCTCATTCCTACATAGTCTCCTTTGTTTAAGCACAGGACATAGGTACTGGATTTAACCTTCTCACGCTCCATCTGTATTTTAAATTCGATCATACTGTGATCGCTCCTTCCGAGAGGATCCCTAACTGTGAGATCATTAATTATTCCTGTCTCATTACACAGGACTAGATCTGGGATAGCTTGTTCCTTCATGGGTTCCATTACATATTGTTCAAGGAAATTATCACGGATGCATTCTATCAACCCCTCCTCAAGGCTGCCATGACCGACCTGGTTTCACCAATCGATATGTAGATTAAAATCCCCCATGATAATTGCTGTACCATTTTTACATGCATGAGCTATTTCTATGTTTATTGCCTGCCCCACCATGATGTCATTATTTGGTGACCTATAGACCACACCTATCAGTGACTTCTTCTCCCTGCTATTCCTAATTTCCACCCAAATGGATTCAACGTTTTGTTCAGTAGAACTTATATCATCTCTCACTACCCTCCTGATATCATCCTTAAAAATCAGAGCATCACCACCTCCCTTACCTTCCTGTCTGTCCTTCCGAACAGTTTGATACCCCTGGATATTTAACTCCCAGTCATGACCATCCTGTAACCATGTCTCTGTAATGGCCACTAAATCATACCCATTTGCCATGATTTGTGCCATCAACTCATCCACCTTGTTTCGAATGCTCCGAGCATTCAGATAAAGTGCCCTTATGCCAGTTTTTGCACCTTTGTTTTGGGTCCTATTACCTCCATTACTAACAGCTCTTGAGTTCTCCTTCCCTTTAACTTTTTTCCTAATTTTCAATGGAGTTGAAGCTTCCTCGTCACCTGCTAACCTGCTGCTTTGCCTTACATTAATTGTTATTCTCCCTCTACACTCACTTCTCTCTTCCCCCCTACTGACTAGTTTAAAGTCCTATTAACCACCCTATTTACCCTTTTCGCTAGAACACTGGACTCGGCCCTGTTCAGGTGGAGTCCATCCCAGCGGTATAGATCCCTCCTGTCCCAGAACTGATGCCAGTGCCCCATGAAAAGGAAACCCTCTTTCCCAAACCACTCTTTTAGCCACGTGTTTACTTCCCTGATCCTTGCCTCCCTATGCCAATTTGCACGTGGCTCGGGCAGCATTCCAGAGATTATGACCCTTGAAGACCTGTTTTTTAATTTTGTTCCTAGCTTTTCATAATCCCGAAACAGGTCTTTTTTCCTCGTCCTGCCTATGTTATTGGTACCTACGTGGACCACAACAACTGGATCCTCCCCCTCCCTCTCTAGTATCCTCTCAAGCCGGTCAGAGATGTCTAGCACCCTGGCACCGGGCAGGCAACACACCATGCGGGATTCTCTATCCTGCTCGCAAAGGATACTGTCTATCCCCCTGATGATGGAATCCCCTACAACTACAATCTGTCTTTTTGCTCCTCCCTCTCGAATGGCCTCCTGGACCATGGTGCCATGGTCAGTTGACTAATCCTTCCTGCAGCCCTGTTCCTCATCCACGCAGGGAGCAAGTGCCTCATACCTGTGGGACAATGTCAAGGGCTGCGGCTCCTATGTTCCTGTCTGCAGGGTCCCTCTACCTGCCTCACTCGCAGTCACACACTGCTGTCCCTGCCCGCCGATCGAATTAACATTAGTTAATCTACTAGGTGTGACTGCTGGAACACAGCATCCAGGTATTTCTCCCCCTCCCGGATGTGCCGCAGTGTTTGGAGTTCGGAATCCAGCTCATCAATTTTGAGCCGGAGCTCCTCAAGTAGCCAACACTTTTTGCAGATGTGGTCACTGCCGTTCTCAATGAGATCAATGGGATTAGTTAACTTCCAAATTTGTTGTGTGGAAGCTTACCTTCCCAGGCTGCCCTCGTGCTTTCTCCCGGACTCCCGCCACTGAAACAACTGAAAGGCCGCAGTCACGCGAGGTAAGACTTTTATAGTCGAAAAGCTTACCTTCCCAGGCTGCTCTCGCGCTTTCTCCTGAACTCCCGCCGCTGAAACAACTGAAAACTTATATGAGGTAAATATCAAACAAAGCTTTAAAACAATGTTGCTGAGGTTTACAGTGTAAATCTTGCATGTAAAACAATTGATGCGAGGGTAGTCTCACCTCACTGAGGGATTCATGCAACATTAATGCAATGAGCAGAACTAAATGATTTTCATAG
This sequence comes from Rhincodon typus, assembly GCF_021869965.1. Classification (NCBI taxonomy): domain Eukaryota; kingdom Metazoa; phylum Chordata; class Chondrichthyes; order Orectolobiformes; family Rhincodontidae; genus Rhincodon; species Rhincodon typus. The sequence goes on from NC_063339.1 coordinate 21,379,152, forward strand.
TACACATTTATTCCCCCCTGAAGTTGTGTGAAATTGGATGGTTTTGATAGAAATACAATTCATTGATTTCAAGATAGGTTGCTGATTTTCAGCAGGTTCCTCTGATCTTACCAGAACATCAGGTGTTCACAGAAATAAACTGTAACCATAAAGCTGTAGCAATGAATGTGATGTTTGGATTATTGTAACTGAGTCTTAACTTTTCGTTTCCTTTTAGACCAGAGGTGTCTTAGGCTTCTTTGTTTAAATGTTTATTCATGAGAGATGTACATATCCAAAATTGGCGTAGAGCTCAAATTTCATTACAATAACAAAGTTTTTATACTATTTTTCTGATTAACAAACTTCCAATTGACTATTCCTACAGATAATAATTTACAATCAAAAGGTTACCCATTTACTCACCCTATCTCCATCCAATCATGTTCACATAGTTCACATTCCAAATTCATACAAATGATTGTGTCATACAAACTGATACATCTGATTATATTATCCAATCATATTTAAACTAATATACACAATTGTATTATCCAATCAATACCTTGTGGATACAGAAAACCTACATTGTATTTTTTCCTCTTTCACTCTCACACATTCATGGAACAGAGCTCATTGCCAGAAGGAAAGAAAGGCTTATATTTATCTGGCAACATCAGGGCATCCCAAAACATTTCATAGTTAATGGTGTTCTTTTTGTAAATTGCTGTTGTAAAATGGGAAACACTCTACCCAGTCTTCAAACTGCCATCTCTCACACACAGTAATGTGATAATGATTAGATAAACTGTTTTCTTTTGATATTGGTTGAAGGATAAATGTTGGCCAGTACACTAAAGAGAATGTGATTGCCCTTCCTCAGAATTGTGCCATGGGATGTTTTATGTCTGCCTGAGAGGGCAGATTGTAGCTTGATGCAATGTTTCTTTCAAAAGATTAGATGCAGGGTAAATTTACACATTGCATATTCCGAAGCAACTTGAGTTAGAGAACAGAACTTCTTACGTGTAGTATCCTTTATGTAGGTCAGAGACACGCCATGAGGGTTGTTAGATATGTTGGATGTGAATGTCAATGGACTTGTGGTGTTTGTGGCCAACGCTGACGGAGCGTGCCCTGAGATGTTGTTGCCTGGTGTCCAACATGGAGATCTTTGGTGCAAGCGGTGAGCTGCAGTTTTCAGGTACCATGTTTGACTATCGTGTCGAGAATTTTTGATGTCTACTTTCTTCGGCATGTTTTGTAAGATAAGAAGCTGAATATTAATCAGGATTTTTGTTCTGCTAATTACACTTTGAACAAACAATAATCCGCCTTCATTGGCAGCTTGCTACTGCCTAGCAAGAAACTCATCTTGCTCTCCAGAACATGCATGAAAGATGGAACAAATTGCTTACGACATTGAGAAAGGCCTTGTTGGACTTCCTGCATGATTCTGCCACAAAATTTGCCATAGCCCATGCAGTTTAGATTCCTGTAAGATTCTATTCAACACATCTGAAGGCAATATAAAATTATTATTTATTCAGTAGGCTATTTAAAAAAAAAACAAATCGAAGCAGAAATTTCTATAATCGAGGTAAATACATTTACGTTTTACTGTCAAACTCACATTCACCACTAGTCTCATCTGAAGGGTAAAGGAAATGTGAAAGCGTATTGTGTTTCAAACCAAATATGGCCAGAGGCATATGATCGAGTAACAAACAAATGGATTTTGTGATGTTACATTTGCATTGGAGCACAACAGGCGTTTGAGGAGCAGATGATTATTACTCCTTGAGTTACAAAATGTCAGCTGCCAGTATCATGTTGGAAACTTCTAACTCTTCATCCCAATGGATAAGATATTAAAATAAGCATAACTTGTAGCTTTTTGATTTGTGGATTTGGAGGGTGACAGATTTTGACATTGCACCACAGTGTAAAGCAGACGCTTGCAAATTGGCAACCTGTTCTACATCTCTCCCAATTTTTATTTGCCTTCCATTTAAAATCTTCCCTGCTGTGTGCAATGCTTGATTTTACATAAAGTGATAGCTACTTGAGACGGAGCGACAGCTGAGTGAGGGGGTGTGATACTTAGATTGAAAACTTACTGGGGTTCTCGTGCATATTACAAAATTCTGCCGAACAAATCAATTGGATGAAATATTAATGGACACTATTTCCACAATTTTCAAATATACATTAGCTGCATACAATTCTCCATCCTGTCGGGGAACTGCTGTGTGACAATGTGTGATAGATATATATAGCGTAACACCTGGGTAAAATCATATGGCATTTAGGTAAAGGAGTGGGTCGGTATGACATACATATATGTATATAATAAATGAATCTTTAATGTCAGCTTTTATTGCCAATTTAAAAATATCTTCCCACTTCTTTTCAGAATTTTAGTGTTAATTAAGTGAGGGCAAGCACAAAACTAAATTTAGTAAAAATAAAGTTCCTAATTCTAAACACTGCTAAAACTCAAGGAAATAAGCAAATACTTAAAAAGAAAGGTACCGTTTTCACAGACAATGTTTTTCACAGGCAATATCTAACTCTGTCTGCAAGACTGATATAGAACTATATCCTGTCGGCAGAGTCCAAGGACGTTCCAAGTTCCCATTTTAAAGGGTACATTCTAAATTGGACAGATTTAATTTATTTTCCTGTCAAACATCTAGAGTCATAAAATCATAGACTTTTGCCGAAGTGGCGAATGCAATGAACCCATGTTTTGCAAAGTGGAGGGGCACTTTATACCTACTCATCAGCCTCCAAAAATCCAATAATTTATTGATAGAAAAAGGTGATTTAAGTTATTCCTACAGATTTTGAGTAAGCCCTGAGAAAGTGTATAACTACCGGGTGAGAGTGTGAAATGTCTGAAGCATCTTCTGTTTGCAAATCGTTGCAAATGGTGTGAAATCTAGAACAAAATACATTACATTCAGTAACACCTGGCAGGGCATACAGAATAATAATGTTTGGGTGGGACTGTGATATAAATCAAGTAATACAATTCAACAGATTTGAATTCAAAACTGTCACAAGTGACACACAATATCTGGTCATCTGCTTTCTATCATACACAACTTTCTTCCTGGCTTGGATTTGAGATTTGTTTGCCAACGCAGAAACCCTGAGGCAATCTTCCTGCACAATATGGCTTAGAGCTTGTTTGTTTGACTGAGGTATGCATGTTTTTTGGATTGTAATAAAAATAAGTGACAGCGAGATGCACATCCTGATAAAAGCAAATAAAGCAAGATAATATCATCCGTGAAATAATAAGGTGTGATAGGATTCTTTGCTCCACAGTTGGTTACTGCATCACATGTAGATACTATTGGATAATTGAGCCTTGAATAACTGTTAAGTCTATTGTCACTCCAGAAACCAAACAAGGCAGGATAACGAGTCAACAGTCTGGCCTGGTATTGATATTATTCCAAATTCCAATGATGTAAAAAGAGGAGGACATCAGCATAATTCTTTGTGCTTCTTAGATGGTCAGTAACAGGATTGATGTTTGGGGAATGTGTTTGACAAGGGCAGGAATATTACACCAACAGTTTGCTGTTTCTTGTCAGGGTACAGTGAGGAAAAGGGAAGAGAGGAAACATGTGGCAAAGGTTGGGACATTAGTTAAAATAACCTTCAGTTGTTACTGCCCTATAGCCAAGCGATTACGAGGGTGGAATTTTCCTATTTACAGCTACTGTGTTCTATCTAGTGAGATTCATGGCTTCCAGTCTGCCATTGGCTCAGAGTGATTTTTCTCATGTAATCTTCCACTCTTCACCCCATTAATAGAGCAACCACGCTCCTGGGCATCTTTCTTGGGGAGTTATATAGCACTATTGCTGTGAGCTTTCGGCTTTCATGCCTGTAGCACCATGTTTAAAATCACAGCTGCACACTATTTCAGACACTGCAAGCCAGGAACTGGCCCTCACAATCAATATCTGACTGTTATTGCTGAACATGTGGCCCAGATGATGTGGTGAGGATGGTGGTTTGTTGATTCCAACATGCGTGGATGAAGAGTCAAAGAGAATGGTGGCACTGGTGCATGCAGGGACTTTGTTGTCAAGAACAGTTGCATGATGGAACCTGTCCTGACATACACATTCTGAATTTGTGCCATCTCCTTTCTCAATGAAGGAGGAGCGGTTTATAAATTTGATTAGTTTGGCTTTAATAAAACGAAAACGCGTGGAAATAAATGGCAAAATTCTGAAGTTTTATCAATGTCGAGAATCGAATATTTTTCATTTTCATACCCTTCTCACTGTTACTTATGCCAGGCTGAGGAGGGGTACGGGAGGAAACTACCCCCATGAGAAAGATTGGCAACAGGCAATGTCACTGTGGGCACCATGTTGCTCTTTGTGGCCATATATATATTCCTGCACCATTCTTGATGGCTATTAGAGGACCAGAACTGCAAGGATTTTAAGGTGCCAGGTAGTCTGTTCCAATGCATTGAGAGGTTTTAACATGGGAGGAGCAATGGCTGCAAAAAATGCTGACTCCTCTTTCCATCAAAATTTTGAGGTCCAGGTTGCAAGAATTACATAGCATCTACCCAAATCACTTGATACTTCTGGTCAATGCTCCATGTGAGATTTCTCCTGGCCCGATCAACAAAGCCTTCCATCCCTTCTCCCTCATGTATTTATCCAACTTCATCTTAAGTACATGAAAGAGGCAGAGATCCTGTTCCATCCCAAATGCCCCACCAAGATATGTGTGAAATTTATACTGTGAAAATCACATGTTATTTTATAGATTGATGGCAAACCTATTATTTGCTGACTTAAAAACAAACAAGTGTAACACGAAAAGCAACAACTTCTCACCAGACACCAGTTTTTTTTTAAAATATGATTTCCAGGTTCAAAAAAGAACATCCCTCAATATTTCAATTCACAAAACTCATGTGAATCTTATTGTCCAAATGTACAACATGATCAGGTGAGATTCCTTTGTACATAATTTTAAAGGGGTTATATACCTTTTTACTCAAGATTTGAAAGGGTGCAAACAAAGGGATTTTGTACAAAGTTGTTCATATATTTATGTTCAGATAATGTCATTTAAATTGAAATGAAAATCATATGGTTCTTATAATGTGATACGATGCAGTTTACACCTAATCAACACTTTGGAAATTTACAGTTTCCTCCATGTCTCTGTATCAAACTTACATTGATTCCTGAGTTACCTCATTCTTATAACTTGTTTGACCCGGAACGCTAGATCTGCTCTCCTCTCTCTACAGATGCTACCTGACATCCCCCTCTCCCCACACCCATCCTCCATCCCCCGGAATCCCAGGTTTTCAATCCACAGAATTGTCCATGAGTCTTCAGGAATTGGAAAGTTAATGGCCATTTGACTTAAATGATATCTCAGTGATACAGGGATAGAGTGGATACGGACTTGATGAACTAATTGCTTCCCTTTGTGCCATAAATTACTCTGTGAAAATTGATTGGCAATAGACTGATGCTGATAACCATGGAGAATAAAATTACAGGGGTCTTAACAAAGAGGTTTTCAATTTTCCTGAATACTTTTGCTTTTTAGTTTTGGAAATAAAGGCAAGCAAGTGAAGTTTGATAAAAATTGAGAATCAGACAGTGAAGAATCTGATCATTTTTATATTGGGACTGGATGGTTATATGATGAAACCTTGCAACAATAGATACTTAGATTTATACAGTATCTTTAATTTTGTAAAACATCTCCAGATATTTACAGGTGCTTTATCAATCAGAATTTGAAAGTGAATCACGGAAAGATACACTAGGGGAATGTGCAAAAATCTTGATGAAAGAGGGTGTATTTAAGGACCATCTTAAAGGAAGAGAGAATGGTGGAGTGGCAAAGCATTATGGGTAGGAATCCTAGGGTTCATAGTGCAGACAACAGAAGGCAAGGCCACTGACATTGAAATGATTAAAATTGGGGAGGCAAAAGAGTTCAGAACTGGATGAGAACAGGTATCTGATAAATTGTAGGGTTTGAAGAGAGGGATAGAAATGGGTTGGGCATGGAGGAATTTTAAACAAAGATCAGAATTATAAAACAAACTAATGTCGGACTGTAACCAATTCAGGTCAGTGAGGCAGGGGCAGCAGGAATTAGCACTTGTTACAATGTAGGATATATTTTGGATAAGTTCAGTATTCTGAAGGGTGGAAGATGTGAACCTGGTCTTGAAAACTTTCAAATAGTTACATCTGGAGATAACAAAGACATGGATTATATTCAAAATAGCCAGGAATTGAAAGGTAGTGCTAGTTCTCACACACACAAGCTTGTTTTTACATAGCCAAACGTACACCTTGGAAATCCAACAAATGCAATGATAGTATGATCCTTTATATAAACTCCCTTCTGTTGAGACCATAAAGCCATGAACAACCATCACATGTCCCATGCAAAAGTGACAGTTTCAACTCTGTAAAATATAAACAAAACCTTTAGAAGGAAACTTATTAAATTAAAACAACATTCACAATGTTGATGATGCAGTCGTCACCCTAAACATCCAGAACCCTGGTGCCCCCAGTTGTGGAAGTGTGTTGATATAAAGCTGTTTCTTCTTAGGTACATGCTTGGGATTGAGGATGGCTTGCCTTCACTCCAGTTCAATGGTTTCTGAGGTAGCTGGTAAATCCAATGTGCAATCTGCAGACTCTGCCACACGTGGGACAGGTGGTGCTTGAAGTGCTGGTCGGTGGGTTGTCTCTGTTCACCCTGTACAAGCTGTCTGAAAAGTCTGTGATAAATCAGAAACAGCAGAGGAGCTAAGACTAGAGGTGGTGAGGTAGAATGAGGTGTTGTCAACATAAAAGCGAAATCTGATCCCTTTTCAGATAATGGCACTCCTCCAGGAATACGTTCAACCAAATGATTGCAGAGTGTTTCCAGTATGTTATTATTTACTTGTTGGTGTTTTTAATATTTTCTTTTAAGATTGTTAACAATCGGTTGAATAAGTAAAAGAATCTAGATCCATTCCTGCTTTAAGCAGGTTTGCAGTACAGGGTGATAGCTTACAAACTCCATCAAGTAGGCTGACGAGCTTGTCAGACCTGGATCGAATCAGATGAGTAATTGCGACATTAGTACAACACTGCTGTTAAAGGAACATCTCTTGGGTTCTTGTTCTGAAAACTGATATATGGCTGCAGGTGTCACATTACTGTGTAGCTTTTGGCCAGAGTCAATTGCTGCAAAAGCCTGAAACAGCCTTGCTGTGCAAACTGTTCAGAATCTACACATGGGATTCTTTCCACTTGTAAAATAAGCCATAAATGTGTTTTTTATGCACATTATTATTTCCTAGAATTTAATGAACAGAAGGAATACTCCCATTGAATTGTTTAGGTCATTATATTCTCTATAGTGCAACGGATTGAATGATGTTTCTCTTAATGTTAATAGTTTCAAATGCAGTCCCAATTTAAAAGCATTACATCAGCAATGCCATGACTATACACCCTTTGTTTGCACACCAATTAACCAAGATAAACCACAGCTACATGAATGAATTCCATAAAAACAAGCTGATCCAATGTTTTGGCTGGATTGGAACTTAGCGACAGAATTCTGAATGGAAGTTCACAAGTCTGTTTTTCAGCAGAATCAGCATTGGAACAATTCTGTAAAGAAATGAGGGTTGCGTTATTGATTCACAATTATAAGAGTGCTGTGGGTGCTGATTTTTTATTACATAGTGTATAATTCACCTTCCTTAAATTGTTCTTCAGCCTGTTCTGAAATGCTGGTATTGAGTTACACTCAACATGGCTTTTTGATGCACATAATGACATTTATAACAACACAACCGCACCACAGTGCTGTGGCAGGGTTAGATACAATGCTCAGAAACAGTATTTAAAGATGGCAATCAAATACAAACAGTAAAACAAGAATCATGAGTATAAATAAATTTATATGTTGACATGAAGTAAGATCTTTCTATAGTGATTGTATCAAGGCTGGCCAGGTGGACATTATAGAATTGCTACAGTGTGGAAGCAGGCCATTCAGCCCATACCAACCCTCCAAAGAGCATCCCACCCAGACCCACCCCCTTACCCTATCCTTGGAACCATGTACTTCCCATGGCTAATCAACCTAGCCTGCACATCCCTGAACACTTTAGCATGGCTAATCCATGTAATTTACACATCTTTGGACTGTGGGAGGAAACTGGAGCACCTGGAGGGGACACATGCAGTCATGGGGATAATGTGCAAACTCTATAAAGACAATCACCTGAGGGTGGAATTGAACCTGGATCCCTGGTGTTGTGAGGCAACAGTGCTAACCATTGAGGCACCGTGCCACCCTCTCTAAATCACCCTTTATTTACACATGGAGAGTCATAGAATATGAGTTCCCTGATTGGGGCTGTTAACCTGGTCCAATCAGGGAGCACTGGCTGACAGATATAAACAGCAGTGTCAAAGATTCTGTTCGTTTTGAGAGCTGACTTTGAGGAAGCCGGACCAGTGTCAAGTACTGTGCATGCGTAAATAAAGGGTGACTTGGTGACGGGATACTGGCCTCTGCAGAGTTATTTCACGTTTCACCTTCTGAACATTATTGTAAATTGAATGTTAAGTGTGGTGCTTTGTCTTGATTATAATCTGCTGCATTTGCACTGTGCAATATGTGCATATGTAAAATAAATGCGGGCATGTTTCACAAGTAACCACACTTAAAGATAATTCAATAAGCAAAACACATACTCATTCTAAACAAATTTTAATTGCCCAAGTCTCCATCAATAATAAAAAAAATCTAAAAATGATTGGGGTTGATATCAGGAGGTTTCTCTTTGAAGGGAAAGACCTTGCATTACAGAATTAGGGCTGAATGATTGAACTACCTATTTAATGCTGCATAAGAAGAGGCAAAATGATCTTGTTGCATGGATCAATTAAAGTGGAGTGTATCGCCACTTTCATGGATAATTTATCTTTTGATTTTGCCAAAGGCTCACAGCCTTCAATTTCCCAATTCTATTGATATGTTTAAATCTTTTATATTGTTAGAATCCTAGATTTGCAAAATATTTTGGAACTTCTATGATGTGGGGAAACTAAACTGTAATGCACATTTAAAGTCCAAGCTCCCAAATTATTTACTTTCAGAAATAACAACAAATTTCAGTGATTGTATAGTCATGCGAGCAAAATGTTGGGAAGACATTGGCATAGTGATACTACCACTAAGATAGTAATCTAGAAGCCCAGCTTTATTAGACTCAAGAATTTAACTTTGTTTCTCTCTCCATTGATGCTGTCAGGAGTCACACAACACCAGGTTATCGTCCAACAGGTTTATTTGAAATCACAAGCTTTCGGAGCACTGCTCCTTCGTAGACTTCACCTGAAAAAGGAGCAGCACTTTGAAAGCTTGTGATTTCGAATAAACCTGTTGGACGATAACCTGGTGTCGTGTGATTCTGACCTTGTCCAACCTAATCCAACACCGACACCTCCACATCATGGCTTCCATTGATGCTGACAGACCTGCTGAGTTTCTCTGGTACTCTCTGATGATGTTTCAGGATTTGTGTATTTTATTTTTAGATTTCATATACTTTGTTTCCTTAATACTAGTATGTGTTAAACAAAAATATCACTTTCTGTCAAAAGAACAACTATTTTTGTTCTTTCTTCTTCTGTACTTTCAATTTCACTGTCTGGCTTCTTTCTCATGCAATCTGGTTATCTCCTTCCATTACCATTAGCTCAACTCTATTCCCTCAACATTTCTCACACATCATATCTTAACTTTAATGATCACTTCCATTTAATGATTGGGACTTTGGCATTGATTGATTTGGCTTTATCAAAGACCTTGACTCACTTTGCTCTACCATTGGGTTCTGTTATACCGGCAACTTTCAATTTCTTTCTTGATTTTCAATTTCTTTCTAACTTTCACTTTGGCCTGAAGGAGATTTTACTTGTTCTCCATTTGTCAGATATATTCCTTCAATCAAGTTATCTACATAATATTGATAAGTCTCTTGCCAAATCTCACTAGTTAGATGAATGAACATAGTCTCATTATCATTCCAATAACATACTTGTTACCTGGTGGTATTTCACTCTGACTTTCTGACCAACACTGAACTCTTTAAGTTTGATCTCTGATATAACTCATCATCACGTTGTCTTGATTTTCTCTTACTTTGCTATTAATGTCCAGTTTAAACAAATTAAATCTTGTCCGAAGAACATATTTGATGCTAACTCAAAGTGAGAAACCTGTTTTGGTGAATGGGATGATTCTGTAAGTGAACAGGAAATTGTTTAGCCTGTGTCAGAGAGAAACATGGAAATTTTTGCCTAGCTTGTCACAAAGCAAATATTCCAGCAAAAGCTTCTTCACAATCAGTACAGTTATTTCTGCATCACCATTCAAAATTAAGCCAACTCGTCAACATCTCTACTTATGTTTGGACACCAAAAATAACTTCTCATGCTAGTTATCATATGAGCTCAGGTCACCTCTGTGTGTCAAATACTCCTGCAATTTCTCATCAGCACATTTATTAAGTCCTCTATTTATCACATAATTGAGCACTTTTGTGAGAACTTTATTGAGCACTTGAAAGTTTCTTTGCTAATTTCTCTGAAAGACACTGGCATGTTACTTGCATATTCAAAGCTTTTTTATAGACAGTCGCTTGGGATCAAGGATGACTTTCTTCCACTCCAGAGTTGGGAATCATGATGTGAGTAAACAGATCAATGTTTGATCTCCTCACTCTCATAAGTGATGGTGAAGTCGTGATGAGTGCAATGTTTGAGTTATCGCAAACTCCTTATGCTGTCTGTGTCTGTCAAAAAAAATTGCCAGCAGCTTCACAGATCCTTCTTTTCCATTTGGAATGGTCCTGCACCCACAAATTGCTGGGGATATTCCTTTTTTCTCAGCCAGGTTTTGAGGATGTCCTAGAAGCTTTATCTCTGTCCTCTTGGTAGCTGCTTGGTGCTACAAAGCTCAAAGTAGAGAGCTTGTTTCAGGAGTCTTGTGTCAGGCATGCTGACCATGCAGCCTGCCCAATGCATCTGATTGACTGTAATCAGTGCTTTAATGCTGGGTCCGTTGGCCAAAGAGAGGTCATTGATATTGGAATGCCAATCCTGCACTGGTCTTGCAGTATTTTGCTGAAGCATTTCTAGTATTGTTTCTGTAGGGATCTGAAGTGTATTATCCATGTGTCTGATAGCAACAACAGGGCAGATAACACTGCTTCTGAGTTTGGTGCTGGGGTTGTGGTCTTTGTCATTAAACACTTTTCTCCTCGGGCAGCCAAAGGCTGTGCTAACACATTGGAGGTGATGTTGAGTTTCATCGTAAATGTCTGGCATCATTGACAGGAGGTTCTCAAAGTATGAGAATTAAATTGTCGAATGACACTTCATGGACCATGATTGTCAGAGAGGCAATGCTGCGTGGTGGAACTATGCTTTGTGTTCCTGATGCTTAGCCTAAGGCTTAGCATCGTACAAACATTTGTGAATGTATCTGACTCTGTCAAGTTGGATAAACAATACAGCATCCTCTTCAAATTTTGGCTGTTTGCAGAAATTCATTACCATCTTCCTCATGCTGCATAACAACATGAAATTTGTGATCCTCATTAATGGAACCAGCACAGAGCCAACATGCGTGCAAACTGGGGTTTATCAAGTCTGGTATTGTTGCACCAACACCTCCACCTAACTTAATACAAATACCACCTCATCCCCACTGAAGTCCATTTCTCAACTGTATACTGTTGAAACAATGTGGTCTCCATTTCAGAAGCCAGACTGGCAGAAGCTTTGTTATGTAACATTTCATAGACAACACTTGCATGAATTCACATTCAGATGCTGAGCTCCACAATGACTGTCAAGTAATTTAAAGCAATTCACTGGTAACTCAGCAACTAGAAATGAGTAGTCTTCATGGGAAGTCTCAATAGAATGTCAATGCTTGGATAATGTGCTGACTTGTGATATTTAATATCATACTGATGCACTATCAAAATTAATACACACTTCTGAAGCCATGCAACCACCAGAGATGATATTCCCTTCTCTGAACCAAATATTTTTGTAAGTACTTGGTGGCCAGTTCAGATAGTGAACTTCCTATCACATAAATCATAGAGTCATAGAGCTGTACAATATGGAAACAGACCCTTTGGTGCAACTCCTAGATATCCAAAATTAATCTCGTCCTATTTGTCAGCATTTGGCCCTCTAAACCCTTCCTATTTATATACAAATCCAGATGCCTTTTAAATGTTTTATTGTACCAGCTTCCACCACTTCCTGTGGCAGCTCATTCCATATACGAACAACCCTTTGCGTGAAAAAGTTGCCCCTTACATCCCTTTTAAATCTTTCCCCTCTCACCTTAAACATATGCTGTCTAATTTTTGACTCCCCACCCCAGGGAAAAGACCTTGTCTATTCACCCCCCATCCATGCCCCTCATGATTTTATAAACCTCTATAAGTTCACACCTCAGCCTTCAGTGCTCCAGGAAAAATAGCCCCAGATTGTTCAGCCTCTTCTCATAGCTCAAACCCTCCAACCCTGGCAAAGTCAGCTTTCCTGCTCCTCTGATGCTGCTTGGCCCGCTGTGTTCATCCAGCTCTACACTTTATATATCTAACATGCTTGTAAATCTTTTCTGAACTCTTTCAAGTTTCACAACATCCTCCTTATAGCAGGGAGACCAGAATTGCACACAGTACAGGTAGTTCTGCTATAATGCGTGTTTTGTTAATGCGAATTGGCTGTAGTGCGATTGATGAGTAGTGGGCGCTGTTTGGATAATACAAATTTTATGCTGTACAGGCATTGCGATTTTCTATGTGATTTCCCTATAATGTGATTTTCTATGGCGATTTTGTATAGCATGATTTTCTATGGCACGAGATTACACAAGAACACAACTATCGTGTTATAGGAGAACTACTTGTATTCCAAAAGTGGCCTAACCAATGTCCCGTACAGCCGCAACATGACCTCCCAACTCCTATACTCAATGCACTGTTCAATAAAGGCAAGTGTACCAAATGCTTTCTTCACTACCCTTCACTCCACTTTTAAGGAACTATGAACCTGCACTCCAAGGTCTCTTTGTACAGCAACATACCCCAGTACCTTACCATTAAGTGTATAAGTCCAAATCTGAATTTTGTTTGTGGAACGTAGTAGCACCCTATATTATTTCTAAGGGTAATTTTGCTCTGATGTATCTAAAAGTACGTGAAAAATATACTACAGGTTTCTCTGTGCTATCTTTCGTTATGCAAAATTACACTACACCTAACCTAGTGGTGAGGCACATTATTATTAAGATCAGTGTGAGCCAAAACAAATGCCAGCCTCGGTCTATGAGCCAAAAGGTACAACCATTTTTACAGAACACCCCCCACCCCTCCCCCAACAGATCCATTCAGTTCTTTGTGCAAATGTATGGACAGCAGTGGAACTTGGCTCAATGATTCATAAAGTTTTCTGAACTAGCACTCAGCTTTAGGCTGATACAGATTGGATGAAGTATTTGAAAAATGGCATCCCTTTCACAGAGAGACAGGGGAAGGTAAATAGAAAACAAATAGGAATTTAAGATGACAAGGTGCAGGGCTGGAGGAACACAGCAGGCCAAGCAGCATCATAGGAGCAGAAAGGCTGACGTTTCGGGCCTAGACCCTTCATCAGAAAAGGGGGAGGGGAAGGGGGTTCTGAAATAAATAGGGAGAGAGTGGGAGGCGGATAGAAGATGGATAGAGGAGAGGATAGGTGGAGAGGAAACAAACAGGTCAAAGAGGTGGGGATGGAGCCAGTAAAGGTGAGTGTAAGTGGGGAGTTAGGAAGGGGATAGGTCAGTCCAGGGAGGACGGACAGGTCAAGGGGGCGGGATGAAGTTGGTCGGTAGGAAATGGAGGTGCGGCATGAGGTGGGAGGAGGGGATAGGTGGGAGGAAGAACAGGTTAGGGAGGCGGGGACGAGCTGGACTGGTTTTGGGATGCGGTAGGGGGAGGGGAGATTTTGAAACTTGTGAAATCCACATTGATACCATTGGGCTGCAGGGTTCCCAAGCGGAATATGAGTTGCTGTTCCTGCAACCTTTGGGTGGCATCGTTGTGGCACTGCAGGAGGCCCAGGATGGACATGTCGTCTGAGGAATGGGAGGGGGAGTTGAAATGGTTCGCGACTGGGAGGTGCAGTTGTTTATTGCGAACCGAGCGTAGGTGTTCTGCAAAGCGGTCCCCGAGCCTCCGCTTGGTTCACCCCCATCTCCTACCGACTAACCTCATCCCGCCCCCTTGACCTGTCCGTCCTCCCTGGACTGACCTATCCCCTCCCTAACTCCCCACCTACACTCACCTTTACTGGCTCCATCCCCACCTCTTCGACCTGTTTGTTTCCTCTCCATCTATCCTCTCCTCTATCCATCTTCTATCCGCCTCCCACTCTTCTCCCTATTTATTTCAGAACCCCCTTCCCCTCCCCCATTTCTGATGAAATGTCTAGGCCCGAAACGTCAGCCTTTCTGCTCCTATGATGCTGCTTGGCCTGCTGTGTTCATCCAGCCCTGCACCTTGTTGTCTCGGATTCTCCAGCATCTGCAGTTCCTACTATCTCTGGAGGAATTTAAGATGACCTTGTTTTCTAAAGGTTTGAATTTAAAGAAAGGATGGTAATTGTTCACGCAAATCAGGAATCATCATGGTGAAGATTTCTCTTCCTACTTAGAATGTAGAACTTGTAGTTACATGGAACAGTTGATGCAAATAAAATAGATAAAGGGAAGCTAGATAAACAGATGAAGCTGAGAGCAATAGGAGTACATGTACGCATCAGACACAACACAGTGTGGAGCTGGAGGAACACAGCAGGTCAGGCAGCATCAGAGGAACAGGAAAGTTGACATTTTGGGTCGAGACCCTTCTTCAGAATAAAATGTATCAGACATTTTTGATGAAGTAGGATTGAATAAAGCTCATGTGGAGCATATAGAACAGCATAGACCAATTGGGAACAAATAGTTTGATTCTATGTATGTTCACTGTAATTAAAGATTAACATGGTAATCACAATTTTTTTTATGATTCTTATTACTAGGATAAAAAAGTCTTGCATAACATAAGATTTCAGAACTGTAATATACAATCAAACATGCTTAGCACAAATTGAAATTGTCCCGAGGTAATGCTTATATATAAATCTTAGCCTAACTTTAAATGTGGTTTGAAGCAGGTCTGCATGTATACTGACGATAAAATTACCTCTTTAGATGCATTCACATCACTTCTATTAGAGTTGTCATTACCATATGCAAATAATATACTCTGTGACACACTGCCACCTTCAGTCACTGCAAGAAGGAAGACTGGACATGCAAGTGACATTACATCTCAGCTTCTAAGAAAATCAGGCTAGAAAACAATTTCTGGTAACGTTCTAAACACTATTTTTTGGGATTTTAACATGTTGTAACTATCTGTAGCACAGCATATCACAAATGCTGTTCAATGTGCCACCTGCATAAAGCATATCATTTTTGTCTTTTTGTAGCAGCTGCATTTGATCTTGTAATTCACGCGAACCTTATTAATTTAATATCAAAAATCTGACGAATAAATCTATTTAAGAGCTTTTAGAAGTTATGTACCATTGTTTGTTCTGTAATATCATTTTCGTAAATACATTTGAAAAAAGGGATTTAATATTACGAAAGCACTTCTCTGAGCTCCTCAGTTCAGGGAAAATGAAGGCTGCCGAAAATTTGTTTGTGTGGCTGGTTTTCACTAAACCTCATCTAAATCCTCCCACTTGTACCTGTTTGTCTTTTCTTCATCCTGCAAGGCATTTATCATGCTGTTTTGTGGCCTTTCATTCAAAAATGCACAGAAATTGCAAAAAGTGGATAAATTATGTCAAAATATTTTGGGCAAAATAACATGGCCAATAGGACTAAGTGAATCACTTTGCAGAGAGCCAAATGATAGACTGCATAGTTCCATTCTGTGCTGTGAAGTTCTGTGTAATACAGTCCAATTCTCTACACACTACAATCCACCTTTAACCTTTAACCTTTACCAGTACATATTCAGCTGAGATGGACATATGGCAGACAGGGTGTAGTGATGTGAACATCGCCTGTTGGACCATTTAACAAATAAAGAACAATTTAGAGATCATAAAATCATTTTCACTAAAAGTGATCAGAGGGAACAATTCTACTCCCATTATGTAGGCAATACATAAACATAGGCACAAGACCAATGTGCCCCTCTATGTAGAAGCTTGTATATTGTTGGTGGCAGAGGTGCAGGGCATGTGAATACACATTTTGTTCCCGCTTTGCTTTGCATAATGTTATCTAAGCAATTAAACATTTTTTTTCTGATTTTCTTACTCCTATATTAAGGTCTTTTTCTCAACTATTTCTTTTAGAAGGAGCAGGACTGCCGGGAGAAATTCACACTGCAGTATCATAGATGCAAATAATCTAAGCCTTTAGTCAATGTTGAAGACTGCAGCTGTCACTGTTATAATTTACTGTTTAGCAGCATCATTAACTCATTAGAAAATACACAGAACAGAGTCATTCATGAGGTGCAATTAATTTATTCTGTGTTTTATTCAGTGAGCTTTGCAAGAAAATCTGTTTGATGCCACAACTAGAATTGAGTCCCAGGCTTCCAGTGGTTGGAAACAGATAGCCACATTTCCCAGATTAGGCACAAGGGGGCTCCTTGCATAAAAACAATCCATCTTTATTTTTTGATGTGCTGCAGAGTTGAGTGCTTAAGAATTCGCACTCCGTAATGCTACAGCAATAATTTGGTAACATTAGAGTATATGTCATATATTTAATTTAAAAGTCTCACTTCCGATCTTACAAACTAAGACATTTTCAAAAGAAGAGGCTGAAGAAAATAAGAAAAGAGCTGTTTTGTAAGGCCATCATGATTTTTATCTCAGTAACCTCAGCCAAGTTTGAGACTAAATCTGAAGCATTACAAAATCATCCAAATCCCAGGGAGAGATTACAGCCTCTGACTTGTGTTGGTGGAACAGTTATTATTGATTACATAAATATTGTCATCCATGTTTCCAGGATCCATGAAGGTCTCAACAACCAATTAACTATGCCCTGTTACTGTAAGTGCTAGAAGGAAAGTTAAAGGTAATTCATTTCACTCAATCACTTCACCCTGGTGCTAATATATAAAAATAAAAACCAAAGTCATTACATTGTGAATTAAAATGCAAAATTTGATAGCAATTTATTGAAGTTTGAGGTCGACCCTTAATATCATAGAATCCCTACAGTGTGGAAACAGGCCATTTGGCCCAACAAGTCCACACCGCTGTTCCGAAGAGCATCCCACCCAGGCCCATTCCCATCCCCCTGATTTCCCCATGTCTAACCCACCTAGTCTAAATATCCCCGGACACTATTGGCAATTTAGCATGGCCAACCCACCGACCCTGCACATCTTTGGACTGTGAGAGGAAACCGGACCACTCAGAGGAAACCCATGCAGACACGGGGAGAATGTGCAAACTCCACACAGACAGTCGCCCGAGGTAGGGATTGAACCCGGGTCCCTGGCGCGGTGAGGCAGCGGTGCTAACCACTGAGCCACTGTGCTGCCCAAAGTGAAATAAGATACCCAGGCTCGTCCGGAAGTTGAACCTGGGACCTCTCGCGTGTCAACGCTGCACGGTACCCTAAGCAAGAATCATTCCCCTAGACCAACGAGCCATCCCCAGTGTTAACATGGGTTACTGAGACACATAACCGCTATAACACTGACACCAATATCTCTTGGTGGGGTGGGGGGGCGGGGTGCGGGGGGTGGGGGGGGGGAGGAGAGGAGGAGGGTGGGGGAGGTGGGCAGCATTTGGCATTGTTGTCGCTTCTGATTTGTGTTGTCCATCTCATTGATGTATGATACCATTTGCCTTTATGAATCAAAGCTTTTCAACAGAACCACTTCAAGTTTCATTGATTGATGATCAGCATTTGATGACTGCCATTATTGATGAAAAGTTAAGGGATATAATTTTTTGGATTGTGTCCGTCTTTGCTCATTTAACTATTGACTCTGCTGTGTGTCTCTATGTTCTGCCAGTTAGTTAACATTTATATAAAACCTGATTGCCTGCTCTTTTGGTAATCATTTTGAAACAAAATCATCACTTTCTCCCCAGTTTTCTCCAATCTTTGCTGGCTGCCTGTTACTGCACATCCTCGCCCAGCTGGAAAAGCAGGAAAGTCCGGGCTGTAAATACTTCCGTCACTGTAATCAATGTATTTCCTTGACAGGGTTTTGCATAAGGAGGTACGTTTCATACCAGGAAAGCTAGAC
Source organism: Rhincodon typus (assembly GCF_021869965.1). Lineage (NCBI taxonomy): Eukaryota > Metazoa > Chordata > Chondrichthyes > Orectolobiformes > Rhincodontidae > Rhincodon > Rhincodon typus. The sequence goes on from NC_063339.1 coordinate 21,397,579, forward strand.
AATGGGTCTATTTACATTGAGCAGCTGAGTAGTGAGGGACTTCCTCAGCTCAGCGGATTATACAGTGTAATGGCAGAAGGAAGCCTGTACCGTGTTTTTTCAGCAAGATTAACAAATTTATCAAGCTTTGTCAAAAAAAACCTCCAAAGGATATAAATCACTTTTACAATTGAAAATAACAATTTTGCATTCAACTGGGTCTGGCACATCATGGAAAATCCTCACAAAGTAATCACAATGATCTATTTACATTATAGTACCCCCAAAGTCTGCAATTAGAATCTAATTACGAAGACATAGGGTCCTTTATGCAATAGATTCCCCCTCTGACACGTGACATAAAGTATCACGAATGGCAAAAGTAAGAAAGCCACCCTAACTGTAAACATGTAACATACAGACATTCCTTTGACATATCTTGTGCATGGAAATATTGCCGGTATCTCTGCTTCGGACAGTCAATGAAGTACAATCAGAACATCAGCTCTCCTATCATCCTCAGGGAATCTTCATCTGGATTTCCAAATCTGTTTATTTAATCATGTTTTCTTTGTTCATGGGCTGTGGGCATCACTGACTGGACCAGCATTTATTGTCCATCCCGAGTTGCCTTTAAGAAGATTGTGATGAACTCCTGTACCTTCTTGAACTGCTACAGTCCATTTGGTGCAGGTAATCCTGTTGGGAAGGGAGTTATGGGATTTTTACTTATGTCATAAAAGGAACAGCAATATATTTCCAAATCAGGATGGTAAGTGGCTTGGAAGTACATGGTGGTGTCCCATGTATCTGCTCCCCTTGTCCTTCTAGATGGTAGTGGTCACAGGTTTATAAAGTGCTGTCTAAGGAGTCTTGGTAAATTTCTGCACCACATTTTGCAGATTGTACAAATAAAACAAAGAACTGTGGATGCTGTAGATCTGATCATAAACACTGCTGCTACTAAATGCTGAAGGTAGAGGGAGTGAATGTTTGTGGATGCTGTGCCAATCAAGCAACATGCTCCAACTTGGATGTTGTTGAATGTCTTGAGTATTGTTGGAGCTGCACACCTCCAAGCAAGTAGGCAGTATTCCATCACACTCCTGACTTGCGCCTGTAGTTGATGGACAAGTTTCAGAGAGAAAGGAGATGAGCTACCTGTTACACGATTCCTAGCTTCTGACCTACTCTTGTAGCCGCAGTATTTATATGGCTAGTCCAGTCAGTTTCTATTGAATAGTAAACTCCAGGATGTTGATAGTTGGGGATTCAGTGATGGAAATGCCAAATGGCAATGATTAGCATTTTTCCTATTGGAGATGGTTTTTTCCTGTCACTTTCTGCTTATGCTGTTTGGCATGCAAGTAATCCTATTTTGAGGCTTTATTTCTAGGTATTCTTGTTGCTGCTGTTGCCATGCTCTCCTGCTCTCTTCCTTGAAAAGAATGGATCCCTGTCTTTACTTGTAATGGTGAGTAGGAGATATGTTGAGCCATGAATTTGCAGATTGTGATGGAGTGCAATTTTGCTGGTGCTGAATTGGCCCACTGTTTTTCATGAATATGCAGTCTTAAGTTGCTAGATCTGTTCAAATTCTGTACCATTTAGCACGGTGATAGTGCCACCCAACATGATGGAGGGTATTCTCAGTGAAAAGATGGGATTTCATCTCCACTTACTGTACTGTGGTCGCTCTCACTGGAACTATCATAGAAAGATGCATCTGCAGCAGGCAGAGTGTGGAGGAAGAGGCAAAGCATGATTTTTCCTCTTGTTGGTTCCCTCACCACCTGCTGCAGACCCTGTCTAACAGTTTTAGGACTCAGCCAGCTCATGGTGTTATGGAAAAGCTCTTGGTGATGGATATTGATGTTCCTCCACCCAGGATGTATTTTGTGCTATTGCCACCCTCAACATAAGAGCAGCAGTTTTCACTTCCTTAAAGAGCATGAGTGAATCAAGTGGGTTTTTAAACTAATTGACTCAGTTTTCAATTGACTTTTAGTTCCAGATTTTTTTTTAATTAAATTCAAATTCTACCACCCCGTCAGACAGACATTTGAATCAGGGCCACTGGATTACTATGCCAACACCTCTCCATTTATTACGTGTTATTATTAGACATATTATAATATGTTTCATAGCCCTTATGATTGTGAAAGCTATGCTAGGACTGATTGGAAAAAGAAACACTTTATTCACTGCCTGATTCTCAGGAAAAGTTATTGCTTTGAGAATCTGAAACCTGAATGCAAATTTCTTAGCGAGCTTCTGACAAAAAGTGTATTATTTGTTTTTTTCCATTGTGTCCTGAATGACATCTACAAACAAATCTAATGGTTTGTGGTTTTCATATAAAGTTGGATGGATGTTGGAAATTTGATCCTCCAAAACAATGGTTAAGATCCCAAAATACAACACAAATGGATATAATCTGATGCAGCTGTAAGTCAGAGGCACTTAATTGCAGTAATTTTCAAACTGTAGATTATTTTGTGAGAACCACAAGCATTTTTATACATTTTAAATGATATTCTTTTTTAACAACTCCATTCCTGTGCATGCTTGGGTGCTAATGTTTAAGTAGAAGGTGGTTTCACATATGATTTGCATATAGTTGCTCAAATATTTGTTTCATAACAACTTGTGGATTAGCTGCAAGTTCCTTCTAACTTTTGTTTGTTGTGCATACCCAGCATGCTGTGCAACAGTGCACGCATATATCTTAAAGGGATGGTGAGTTGTGTGTGGCCACTGTTCAGGACACTCCCAATAATTATTTAGCTATGCAACCAGTTTGGAGATGGGGATGTGGGAGGGGGATGGGGGCTGGTGAGGCGTGGGGGATGTTGGGAGCATTGATTGTATGTCTGGCTCCTTTTTCTACAATGGTTACTAAACATGTCAGCAACCCGTAAACAATGGACACATAAGCAGTCCCAAAAATGTTTTAAATCTCATATGAAGAAAGACGAATTTTGGCTTGGTTTGCCTTCTGAGAGGTAACACATTTCTCCTAATTTTTGCTCTTTTAAGATGTCCATGCTCAATTAGGTTTCTGGGGTTTTCCTTGCAATCTTTCTGGTCAGGCTCATAAATATCCTTAAAACAGGAATGTGCAATTAATACACTAAGTGAATTATTTGGGTTGGCAAAAAAGAAGAAAATAAGCAATGACTGAAATAATTTTACTTTTGTGATATCTTCAGGAATTAAGGCAGCTACTTATGGGTTGTTGAATATTAAATCAAATTACAAATTTTAGGAACTTAATTATTCATAATTCATTCTGAATCTGTTATGAACTATATTCCATTTGTTTATCCTGTTGATTGGATTTAAAGGCCATCAAATCAGATGTTGGTTGCTTTTTGACAAATTTTCTCACATTTAAAGATTTAAATTATTTGCTTGTCCTACGTGTTATGACAAAAAATAACATTTATAATTAATTGGAAGTCTAAAGTTTTGGAGAGCTTTGGATAAATGTATTTATTTCAAGTTTTGAGGACATGTCTGGAGACTTTGAAATCAGTAATTGAAAGTCTACTGTGGGCACTGGAGATTTTATAAGAAAGCTTCCTTGAAACCACTAAAGTGTTAGCTTTATTGTAGATCCTGCTGGGGAACTTTCAGAATAGAGATTGGTTTGGAGAGGTGTTTGTTTTATCTGGTTCAGTTGGAGGGAAGCCCACTAAGACAAGCTAGTTTGGAGGAAAGCTTGCTATGAACAAGCTGCCTAGCTGATTTCTCTCATTTCTGAAAACTAAAGTCTTCACATCTGTTCAGAATGAAACTATTTGTTCTTTTCAAGGTATGATTAAAAACAAAAACACTTCAATATTTAATTTCTTGTGCAAGCTGTGTTTGGAAGAATTTAGTGACAACCATATGTGATAAGTGACTTGACCGCACACATCAGAATATCAGACTGATAGACCCCACAACATTGTACGCTTTATCCTTTTGCTTTCATGAATAACTTATTGAAAACAATTTTATTTTATAGAAAGCCAATGTTTGCAAAGTCTTTTTTTTTAATCTTTTCTGAAAGAGTGTTGGTATTTGTGTTTATATTTTGTTGATGTTTACAGAGATGGACATCTTTAGATCTATATTTCTGACTGTGTATGTTAACCAAGTTTTGCATCTTTATTGAATAAGTTTGTTTTGATAATAAACCCAGAATAGTGTCTATTAAGGAACTGGTTGATACATATTATTGTTTAATAAGGTCATCATGATAATTGGAAAAAGTATCTTTATTTTTATGTTGTTTCACGTGGAGTAGTGGGGCTAGAACAACAGTGCACTCTCTAGCCCTGGTTATTACATGAGCAAATGCTCTGTCACTACGTTGATGAGAGTAAAATTGCTGAAATTACAAGTGACAAATCACATAGCCAGTCATGCTTCAGAAAGGTGGAACTTTACATACAATTATAAAATATGGGACTTCAAAAGGCATGTTTCTAAGAGCAGCTCTGTAATTTGGTGTATGCTGTGCTAAGGAATGGGCAAAAAAAATTGAAAAGCAGATTTTCTTTACGTACCACAAGCATGACCATGGTCATAATGGTTATAAGGTATAATTGTGATGAGGCAGTGGCAATGTCACTGGAATAGTAATCCATTGTTCCAATCTGATGTTCAAGGGATATGAGTTCAGATCTTACCTTAGCAGGTGGCAAAATTCAAATTCAATAAACAGCCTGGAACTAAAAGCAAGCTATATAATGTCTGACAATTGTTGTAAATACCTATTTGCTCACTAATGCACTTTGGGGAATGAAACCTGCATCCTTACCTGGTCTGACTTACGTATGACTCTGGACCCACAGCAATGTGATTCACTTTTGACTGCCCTCTGACATGGCCCTAGCAAGTCTCTCAATTTAAGGGCATTTAGGGATGAGCAATAAACACTTTTCCACTCAGCGACATCTACCTTTGATGAAAGAATTTGAAAACAAAATCAGAATTTATTTGATAAGCCTAAATTGTAACAGTCAGTTGTAATAAACCATGCAGGAAATTGCTGAAAAGACTAGAACATTACTGTAAAGCATTTAAATTTAGGAGTGGCATTGACTCAACCTCCTTCCCTGAAGCTACAGAATCTTGTAAGTAGGAGAATAATTCCCTTGTCATCTTGAATCATACTTATATGCTCTAATTGTAAAGTCCAAAATGTGTGCTTTCAAATGCACGCCAATAGCACACAACAAAATCTCTTACATCCTCGGCATGTCTATTTTGGTTCACTTCATCATTTGTTATTTTCCAAGTGATCTACTCAAGTGTTGATGTCCGGCTTTATGTAACGTAAGTAGGCCTGGTCGCAGATTTGGCACAGGCCTAAGGCCGGAATGATAAATAATACCAAAGGTGTATTCCTGGCCAAAGCCTCACTTTTACCATTATTCGCCCTCTCTGTGCTCAGCACAGGGAAGCCAAAATAAATCAGACTTGTCAGTTTTTGCTGCAGTCCCTGTGGACAAAAAGGGCAAAATACAAATATAGACATACTGATCTTAAAACCTCCACGACTCTTGGCTGCTACTCAATTTCAGTACAAGTCTGTTCGGACTTGGGCTTATATGAAATCTAGTCAAATGGCCTAGACAGAATGCCATCTTTTCCCTTGCAGGCACAACTCATCTCGGACACGTTTAATATAGTGTTCACATTTTCACAAATGTGAGCAGCAATGCTCTTCAATAACTATAATTCTTTCTCAGCGTACTGTTTTAAATACAAAACCAGTGAATTGAATCCATACTGCCGTGTAGCTGATGCATTGGTTCAGCCTTTCTTAATATCCCTGCTGGTATGAGGAGAGGTTTTATTTCTCTCTGCAGGTTGACTTTTTTCACTATAGAATATCTGCTAGCATCTCAGGTTTGACCTCAGAAAGATGGGGTGAAGCATGTTATGCACAAAACAACAAGACATTACACTTTAAGAACATGCTTCTATTTTAGTTTTCACTGACTAATAACTCAAAAATAACAAATAATCCTTGCTATCTTGGATTCCTCTGGGTTCCTTCATTTCCTGCCTCACACTATATGGCTCACTCATCACATTCTGTCCTTTCCAGTATCAGACTGCAGCACAACTACAAAAGTGAGCTCCTCAGAATGGTTTAAGAGATCAGCCATTACTATTGTGCACCACAATCTTATCACTGACATGTAAAAGGATGAAATTGTGGGAGAACATCAAATGTTATAGAAATGTCAATACTGCAGCACTAAATCATTGCCAATGTTTTAGTTTCCTTTCTCCCAACCTTGCTGGCAACACATTCGCAACCTTAAAACTGTCCATTGAAAATACAAACTATCATTTTAAATGTTGATTGTTTTCAAGAGAAATGTTAATTTGAGTTTGAAAATGTATGCCAAGGCACAACTAGGAAATTCAATTTAAATTAAACCACAGTAAGAGTGATAGGATTTCAATTAGATGATACAAATCAACTACATTAGGACATAGGGTGGAATTTAATGACCTCCTGCAAATTGAGTTTGATGAAGGGGGTCATTCAGTCAGATGATGGGGACCATGTTGCCTTCCTGCATCCACCTTGATTAAGAAAGAGAAGTCCTTGCCTGACCTTCCTGTCACATTGCCAGTTGAGGTCCTTAAGTGGGCTTCATCCCATCGCCACTGGTATTAACCTGTTGTGTTCCCAGTACAAAGACAGGGGCTTTCTGATGCAAGGTTAGGTTGGGGAACCGACTGTTCTTTTCCTTGGAGCGGAAGAGATTAAGCAGCAATCTGATGGAGCTGCACAAGCATATGACAGATTTGGATAAAGTAGACAAGGAAAAACTGTCCTGACCAGTTAATGATTCAAGGACTAGTGGTCACAGGTTCAAGATTTTGAGAAGGAGATGCAGGGGAGAAGTGAGAGACAATATTTTTGTGCAGCATGTGGTGAAATTTACTGCCCACAAGAACATGAAAACAGTTAATTAGTGATTTCAAAGAAAATTGGAAGCAAACTCGAAGGAGAGCCAAGAGTGAACTGAGGGAATAGGGCTTCTTCTCCCACAAAGATATGGATTTGACAAGTCATGTAGTCTCATCTGCGTAAATAATATGACTTTAATTTATCTGTCACAGCAAGGTTAATTACAGTGGTATGTTGTAAATTGACTTTGTCCTTATTAATGGTAATCCAAATGTAGTTTGCAGGTATGGAGTCGATCAGAATTTTGCCACCCAGTCATAAAGGCACTGCAGATTGCCCTTTGATTATTGAAGATACTCAACTTTTATGTCTATTGATTATTTGAAACTAGTAAGTGATACCCAATGAGAATTGTGTATCAAAAGATGAAAGCAAGCATTACTTGCACAAACTATTAATAAGTGCAGCCTGCTTGGAAGTCTGAGTTTAGCAAGGAATTCTTGGGTAATTGATAGCTTGAAAGCACTGACAGGTGCAAAGCAGAAACCTTTAAGTTTAACATATAGTACTTAATAGAGACAATTTTGGTGGAGACAGTAACTGTGGACTCCATACATTTACTTCCACTGAAACTGTAGATTGTTCTGGCTTGCAAATCCAGGCCTATATAATGCATCTGACCAGAACAATTGTATCTCAAATTTAACAGGAATGACAATATTGGCACATTGAAAATACACAGCTGCAAGTAAATCTGATATGGCAGCATTTAACTATATTATTGCTTCTACAGATTTGATTCAGTAAGGTTACAGGCATAAGTAAAATCCAAATAATTCAGTAATAGTTATAAATATGATACATTGTTTTTGGCTTACTATTGGAAGTTGATTCTCATCATTCCCATATAAATGCTAAGTATTTTCGTCTCATGGCTGTACCACCCACAGTTTGCATTAACAGCTCTTACGATGTTTAATATATTCTCATAAACATGCTGAGATTGATTTTCTGCTGTGCATGTATCACTTCAGAGGAGTACATATCACAGTTATTTTGGGACAACCAGTAGATCCCTCAAGAAAAGACACAAACCTTTGAAAATGTTCAGGACTGTTTTCTTTCCATGGGAGGTTTTGCTAATCTCCTGCTGAAGTTACAGGGGAGGTCAGTACAATCTGATAATTTATTATGGCTCATGCTGTCCACTGCATATACAGTCATCTAATATAAAGGGAACACTTCCATTTTATATAGTGGTGTTCATGGGATTTCAAAATACTTTAGAGTCAAATAATTTCTTCTGAAATATACTTTTTGTTTTTATAGACAGATGTGCCATTTAGGGTTAGGTTTGCAGACCTAAAAATGCCACTCTTGAGCTAATTTTGCCACTTAAGAGATTTATCTTTCATACAGAGGACAGAAAAGAAGGCTCCATGTTGTCAACTATCTAGCATTGAATCTTCAAGAATTGGCAGATACAGAGTAAATTGCATGCTCCTGTGTTGCCATTGCTATAATTTTGTGTTCCAAATTTGCCTGATTAATCTGACAGGCAATATGGAGCCTCCTGATAAAAAGAAACAGTGAACGGTACAGTAATATTGCGTCATGAGCTTCAGCAACTTTTTGCAAGGCTGAACAAGTGAGGTTTGAGATTAATTATCAGTAATCATTCTGCTGAAGCAACGGCACGACTTATGGAAGTCTCAAGGTCTGAATGTCTTCTAGACAATGGTCTTGATATCGAATGATTAATTTCCACACGCTACAGGCTGACTCATCACCAGAAGCAGAACAATCAGTAAAGATGTCACTATTGCGCTGTCTTTCAAATCAATTCATTTGCTGTCAGCTGCCCGCGGCGTATCTGAAGAAAGGGATAGATTTCATTCATGTGCTGCTACATAAGTCTTCCCTCACTTCTGTAAGCAATCAGAACTCAATCTTATTGGCTTGCCACATTTTCCTTTTGAATGACTGATGCAGCAATTAAACATCTCGCTCACCTGCCAAAAATGTACAAAACTGTTAAGCAAGCCTTGACCTACAGCAACTAATGATGGGTAGGTAAGTTTGATGTACATAAAGCAGGCTGTATCTGATGTCCTATGCTGCATGTTAAAAGTGAAAATTGTGGGAACAGTGCGGAACACAGATGGTCCGTTATGCAATTGTATGGAATTAAATTGAACATACATGGCAGGAACAGGTGATTGAGCTCAATATTGCATGTTGGCATTTATGCTCCATTTGGGCCTCCATATATCACTCGTTATTAGACGATATTGAAATAATCTTCTCTTCCTGTATCACTCGTAGTTATCTCACATTTCATTCGGTCTATCTATGCTTTTTACCTAAACTACTCTTTTGTAGTAATTACTTCCACATTATAACCATTCTCTAGGTAAAGAGATTTCTGTTGACATTTCCTGAGAAGAGAAAACATCTTGTGTCAAACTCCTTAATAATCTCAGACTTTTTCAGTTTTAATTGTCCTAGCCTGTTCGATCACTCCTCATAAATATATTCTCTCAGTTCTGTATTTTGTCCTTGTAGTTTTTCTTTCACTTTATTCTGGTGCCCCTATATTCTTTTAATAATTTGGAACTCAGGATTGCGTACACTGCTCCAAAAGTAACCCAAAATAGATCTTACTGACACTTGAGAAAACATCTTGTACATCATCTCTATGGCAAGAAATAAATACAAGTTTGCATCAACACTAAGTGGACAAGTTAAGTTGGCAATTGAGCAGCACAACCAACAGCAGCATCGGAAAATCATTAAAGTTAGCTCAATGATCTCATTTCTGCTGCTCAATTCATTGGTTGAAATAGTATTTTCATTACTTGGACAGAGAAAGCTACTCTGAAGACACATTTTGCAGGACCCTCGCAGGAAGTTATGAGAAGATAAAGAGACATAATACCAAAATGAAAATTTAACTTAAATTAAATTTGATATTCAAAGAAAATAAGAAGTTTGGGTTTTAATGAAAGGTGACTTTCATCTTTGCTGCTATTAGGGAACTGACAACTTATGGAAATCCTAGTTAACAAATAATGGGCAAAAGTTGGAAAACTTCCACATGACATGTCCTGAACATGATCCATCTCCAATATTACTTCAATCTGTTCACTGCTAAAATCCTCATTTTTTTTTAAATTTCTACCCTCCAATGTTCATCTGGCCATCTTCATACCATTCACCATCCATAAATTTCCGGTCATTTAACGTCTGTCGCTTACATCCTATCCCAACTCAAGTTCCATTCTTCTGTGTTCCCAATACATATCAGTTCCTGATGCAAGTTTTGGGGGTGTTGATGTCTGAAAATCTTTTACATAAAAATTCTAAGTTCCAAGTTCTTAATTGATAACAGTGGAGTCCTCAGTTGTCCTTGGCCAATAAGATACAAATAACCACTATTTACGATTTAATTAGAATTTATTAAACAAGATTTTATCAATGCCTAACAAGCAAAATATGATGAAAATTTCTTATCCATAAAGGCCCAGGTTTTGTTGAATCTTTCCAGCATAGGTGAAGATTTTCTTCTCCTGTTCTCAAGTGGTGTTGTATTTAGCTGTGTCTCAGAAGAATTACATCACCGAAGCAATGGTGAAAGTGTGTGCAAAAAACTCTGAATTTCAAACTCTTATCCCTAATTTAGAGGAAATAGTTTGAACTCTTTCCATTGGCTGAAGATGAGGATCGTCAGATATTATTCCACCTCTGTAGCTAGAGTCACGTCTTTAAACAAATGCCCATGTCTAAGATAAAATAAAACAGAAAGTACTAGAAAATCTCAGCAGGTCTGGAAGCATTTGTGGAAAGAGAAATAAAGTTAATGCTTTGAGTCCAACTTGACTCTTTTTGACTCCTCACCCATTGCAAAGAATGGTTTCTTTCAGATTTTCAGTACCTTTGTTTTTATTTAAACATTATCTTTTATTTCTTAGGGCCCAGGAACTAACATTTCGCTGTGCAGACAAATTAAATATTTTATGAGACAAAGAACTGTTGTACACACAATGCTACATCTCTTACTAACAGTGTCAACTATCACAATCCATTCACCTAACATCCCCAGGAAAACTACAACAAGTAAGAATATATGCCCGCAGCAGAATATCAGGATGTCCTTTTAGAAATATGGGTATTTTACGCTATAGTTACAGTTAATTGACCAAATCGGTTAGCAAAGAACTTTGCAAAAGATATAATTTGTGTTTAAATATAGCTGTCATACTCAGTTCAAGCTATAAAGTTCACACTTTTTTTTAAGTTGACAACCCAAAACTTGAATTGCACCTAGTCTAACTAAAACAGATAGAATTAGTTAGCGCAGACTTTTCGGCACCTTTAGCTTATGAAATCAAAGAGACCAATTCTTTGCAAGCAGCTTTAATCTTACAAGCTGAAAATCAAACCAAGTTGTTTGAATAGATAGCATCACCCATACTTAGTCTGACTCTGTTCATGAATAATTCTGATTATGGGCAGGCGTTGTTCTAAACACAAGTAAAAAGCTCAATTGGAAATCTGTGATCCTTCATATCATAACTGATGCATCAGTAGCCATAACCTAGGACCAGGTAAATATTTTTTGAAGAAGGGTCTAGGCCCGAAACGTCAGCTTTCCTGCTCCTCTGATGCTGCTTGGCCTGCTGTGTTCATCCAGCTCTACACCTTGTTATCTCTTATACCAGGTAAATATTAACTTCTTGTGCCAAACTAGGATGATACCAAACAAAACAAGACTTTAGATTTGTAAGCTCATGCCCAGATCTTTGATTCCAATGGATAGTGTCTCACCAGAAATAACAACTGAATTGGTGATTACCATTGTAACAATTGTAGCAAAGTACGAGCCATGTTTTATTGGAGATGCATTTGCTAAATCCCTAATTACACTCATGTTGCTATACAATGTTGTACCAATAAATAGCCAAGGGCATAAGTGCATATCTGTTACCCTTGACCATACTCTCCCTTTCATAATTGCTTACAGTCATTCTATTTTAAAACCAAATTTAAATTTTCAATTCCTCAGTTCTTCAGTTATTGTATCTATCTTGTATAGATAATTATTTTGTTAATTTTTAGTTGCCCATTGCAAATCACTTACCTTTGATTTGTTCCCTAAAACTGTTATTGAATCAACTTTTATCCTAATTATTAGAAATAAATTTTCATAGGAAATTGATGTCAATACCAAGATGGTGCCAATTCTCAATATGAAAGTCAGAGTGGTTTTCAGGGGTAATAGCTCACCGCATGGTTCTGCGGCCATTCATCCAACTTTGTCTTCACCACAACTACATCCTCAATGGCCATGGTCTTCTTCCATCTTATACTAAGTTGACATTGCTGAGCCACCAGCCTCACCACATCATCATTGTTGATTTTGGACCACCTCTCAGATCAAGATAGCCCTTTAAGACTTCACTTTAGAGTTCAGAGACACCTATGACTTGCATGCTTGTGCCAAATTGCTTTGTACACAGAGACTCACACACACACACACACACACACACACACCCTAAGTACAATGTATCTTCGAGCTTTTAGCTTACTTTTGTAGCACTCACTCATTTTGTGCTCACTTCAAGGCTGCCAACCTTGTATTACTCCACGATGCATAGTCTCCTAAGCCCTAACTTACAAGCTGCCAGCCTCTGTGGCTTGCATGGGTTTTTAGTGTGGAGGGTGACGCAGGCACCATCACATTGTACAGGCAAGGGAGCAGACATATTGCTGTATGGTACCATACTATGTTATAGTCACACCTGCAGGAGATGCCAGCAGCTTACAAAGTGAACACACTGCATGTACTTCAACCAAATTGCCATGTCTGAAAGTTAACGAGGACCAGATCTTAGTCTAATCCCACTCCAAGGGTTTGGCCATTGTTAGTCAGGCGCTTGGATTTAACAGAATCCAGGGACGTTTCTTTGAAGTCGGGAGATTAGATCATAGTCAGACCTGCAAGTCAACTACAATCTGTTTGTGGATTCCAGGAATATTAGTCAGGGTGCTGTGGAAACGTCAGTCTGCAGTTGGGATCCTACCAGTCAGTCTGGAATGAAGTTCATGTCAGACCGAGGGATTTTGGCATTAACAGTCAGAGAGGTCATCACGAGCCAGTCAATGGATTCATGTGAAAACTGCAAATCTTGGAAGATGTATTAGTGGAATGGTAATGGTAATGTCACAACGGTAGTAATCCAAAGTGCCAGCCATGAGTTCAAATCTCACCATTGTAGGTGGTGAGATTTGAATTCAATAAAAGTCTGGAATTTGTCAGCTGCTCCACCATTGCCCTAGTCAAAGCCTGGACAGCATTGTATCTGTGCTGTGTATCAATCAGCAGTTTATGCAAAGGTGTTATGAGCCATGGTCACATTGGCAACTCATGTCCCCCAGCAACCAGCCTTGTCACGTGCCTGAACTTTCTTGTACCTGCGTACAGGACAGGGCTCTAGGATGTACAAGTGACTTATGGCAGCTGCCAGGATAGTGTGCACACAGCTCTAGGAAGTGCCAAGGATGATCACATATAAGCTGAACATTAATCAAATGGAACCTCTTCTGGTTGATGAAATCTGAGTGTTGTAATATGGCCTCACAGTGACATTTGTGCATAGTTGATGCCACTCTACATCTGCCCAGGCTGCAGCAGTGACCCGGACTTGGGGAAACAAAATAAACTGGTGTCATCTTGCATAGGTGACATCATTCACTGTCCCGATGTCTTTGTGGGCCCACAACAGAGAGATCCCACACAGGCTTCTTCCTGTAAGAAGCCAGTAGCTTGGGGGTCGGAGTGCTATAGACCTCCTGGATACCCGACTCCAAAGGACCCTGGGGCAGTGATCTTTCCCTAAGCCAGGTGCTTCTTGTGCTCTGTGGGGACCTGTTGCTGCTGTCGGCCCTGGTCCTCCTTCATCTGTCTTTGTCTTCTTAGGAAGGCAGGCGCAGTGACTAACATCCCCCTAGTGGCAAGGTCCATGATTCTCAATGGAAATGACCTATATTGGGTACAGAGGGAGAGGAAGAATTTCTTGGATCTCAGAACAGTCAATGGTGGCATTTCATTCAGTTGAGAGCTGAATACACTTTCCCATACAGTGACACATACTACACCCTGATAATGGGGGTCATGTCTCCATCATCTATCCACCTTCAGGCTCAATATGTGCAAAACTTGGTTAAGGTTGAGTGACCATTCAATGTCATTGAGAAGTGAGTACGCTCTGGCACCCTTCCTAGTGCTGACCCAAAACAAATGTTCAACCTCCCACTGCATTCAGTACAGACCACAGAACACTGAGCATGCTATATGACATTGCATAACTGACACAGCTCCTTTGAAAACTGCATGAATAATAGTTTCCCTTCAGCTAGCAGTGGCCTTTTGTAATGTCAGTGCTATCAACTTCAACTTATTGAGATATTCAAGTTAATTCACAAGCACTAATGTCGTGTGGCAAATTACTTCTGCCCAGTTTTTGACCACTAAAGCACCTTCACTGTGCATGCATTACAAATACACGATGAAATGATTGCAAATTAAATACAGCTGTGCTTTGCAATTAGCTGCTTCATTTGTTGCTGCAATGTTTGAGTGCCTGCCCCAACGTGGATCCTATCCTTTTGTCCATCTGCCACTTACTCTGCTCACACTGGGCATTGTCCCAGTTATTTTCTTGCAGCACTTTGTATCAAGAGAACAGAACTGACAGTAGAGAATGAAACTCAGAGTGGTTATCATCAGCACCAGGCCCTACATGGTCACTAAGTACCTGCCCAAACCCTCTATATCTCACTTATTTTCTCACACAGCTCAACAGGTCATCGTGGTAGCATGAGGCAGCGCCGATACAGTCATTGATGTAACGGAGGAAGGGGTGGGGGTTAGTGCCAGTGTAGCTGCGGAGGGGCTATTCCATGTATCCTAAAAGAGGCAGGCATAGCTTGGGCCCATGCGGGTACCCATGGCCACCCCTTATGTCCGTAAGAAGTGGGAGGAGTTAAAAGAGAAGTTGTTAAGGGTAAGGATGATTTCGGTTAGGCGGATAAGGATGTCAGTGGAGGGGGACTGGTCGGGCCTGCGGGAGAGGAAAAAGCAGAGGGTTTTTAGGCCCTCTGCATGGGGAATGCAAGTGTATAGGGACTGGATGTCCATGATGAACATGAGGTGTTGAGGGCCAGGGAATCGGAAGTCTTGGAGGAGGTGGAGGGCGTGGGTGGTGTCACAGACGTAGGTGGGGAGTTCCTGGACCGATGGAGAAAATGGAGTCGAGATAGGTGGAGATAAGTTCGGTGGGGCAGGAGCAGGCGGAGACAATGGGTCGACCAGGGCAGTCAGGTTTGTGGATTTTGGGAAGGAGATAGAAGCGGGCGGTGCGGGGTTGGGGAACGATGAGGTTGGAGGCTGTGGGTGGAAGGTCACCTGAGGTGGAGGTTGTGGATGGTTTGGGAAATTATATTTTGGTGGTCAGGGGTGGGGTCATGATCAAGGGGGCGGTAGAAGGAGGTGTCAGAGAGCTGGCGCCTGGCCTCGGTGATGTAAAGGTCAGTGCGCCATATGACAACAGCGCCTCCCTTGTCCGCGGGTTTTATAGTGAGGTTAGGTTTGGAGTGGAGGGCTGCATGGTCTGACGGGGAGAGGTTGGAGTGTGTGAGAGAGGTGGAGAGGTTGAGGCGATCGATGTCGTGACGGCAGTTGGAGGTGAAGAGGTTGAGGGAGGGTAGGAGGCCTTGGGGTGATGTCCAGGAGGATGGGGTGTGTTGGAGGTGGGAGAAGGGGTCTGTAGAGGGTGGGTTAGACTTGCGATTAAAGAAATAAGCTCAGAGGCGGAACAGAAAACCTGTTCAACGTCCAGGCGTGAGCGGTATTCATTGATGTTAGGGTAGAAGAGGATAAAGGTGAGTCCTTTACTGAGGGCTGACCGTTCATCCTCAGTGAGGGGGAGGTCTGGGGGATGGTGAACTCCCGGCAGGGCTGGGGGCTAGTGTTGACTGTAGAGTTGCTAGCTGTAGGGGCGGTGGGCGGAATGGCGTCAGTGGTGGGTGGAGCTGGGCCACTACCAAGCAGCCTGTCTGTGTGTGTCCGTGCTAAAGACCAACCTCAGTACAGCAGTAGTCATAGCCTTTGGCTCTGGCTGAAGCAATAATGGAAATGCAAGGCACGGGTGCTGAGAACATGAAGAGGCACTGAGTGAGCAAGCAGCAAACTCCAGATGTAGACCTGATTTAGTCTGTGCGCTGGGTGTCTGCCCATGTGCATGAAGTTTTCCTGCAGCTGGTATACTGCAAGGCAATCTGGACTTCCCAAGTGGCCTCTGAATGTATTGGAATGGTGCCATGATGGTTTGGCTAATGCCAAAGTCCGTCTGGGGATGAAAGGTGTGTGTGGGGCTGGTACCTTCGGATCACACCCCAAGATGCTGTTTGATCATAGGCAATGTAGCATCTTACCACTGCTTAATAAGAAACCAACATACTGCTTTTGAAAAGGATAAACGTTGGTTTGAGATATTCACAACATTGAGATTGGCCTTGCTGTACATCTTATCTGATCCAATCACATGTCTCACCATAGTCCACTTTGCTTAGATTCATTTAGATTCCTCCTTCCGTTTCTGCCAAGTACTTCATAATCTGAAAGAAATTATATATTTTGATTAGATAAAAATCTATTTATTAAGTCTGACCTCTTATCACACTGATTACATCTTAAGATGCCCATTTCCATTGAAAAGAGCTGTGTACTTTCCTCATTACTATTTTATCACTGATTAAACTGGCTTGCTTCTGAACAGGGGACTGAAGCTTTGATACTAAGGAGGTGGAAGGCACAGAGATGTATAGAACGGACAGTATCTGGCCAGGCTTTACTCAGCACACGTCTGGTATATGATACAGAAGGATATTTGCAAAAGTAAAAGAGGCATAACACACTTGGGGAAAGAAAAACAATCTGCAGAAAGTGTAACGCAGCCAAATTTGAAAGATTATTTATTTCCAATATGTGTAACACTCTGTCCCTACGCAGAGCTAGCACCGGAGTTAATGGTGCTCCGTAGATGAGCTAATTTGGTCAGAAGTGTGTGCAATCAGCTACCCTTTTATATGCAAATTCTTTTAAGTTAGATGCATCATCTTGCCATTTTGTGCATTTTCCCTTGAGTCTTTTTTCTTAATAGTTCTCAGCACTTTATCCTTAACAACAACAAATTCCATTTATTTAACACTAGTAACATTGTAAAATATCCCAATTCACAGTGGCCATCATCAAACAAAATGTGACAGAGGACAACATTAGAAGCTGACAACGTCTTGGTACGTTTTCAGCAGTGCCTTAATGATGAGAAAGGTGAAGGCCTGCTTCCACACGGTAGTGATTCTATAACAAGCAATTTGTATATAATAGGTACCACAAAAGCAACAATAATTTCAATGGGGGCAGCATGGTGGCTCAGTGGTCAGCACTGCTGCCTCTCAGCACCAGGGACCCAGTTTTGATTCCAGCCTTGGGTGACTGTGTGGAGTTTGAACATTCTGTCAGTGTCTGCATTGGGTTTCTTCCAGGTGCTTCAGTTTCCTCCCACAGTCCAAAGATGTGCAGGTTAGGTGGATTTGGCCATGGGAAATGCACAGTTAGGGGAATAGGATAGGGGAGCGGTTCTGAGTGGTATGCTCTCCGGAGGATCTGTGCAGACCTGATGGGTTGAATGGCTTGCTTCTGCACTGTAGCGATTCTATGATGTGACTTAGATTAAGAATTTCATCGTTTGTGGTACCAGACAGCTAAAGGAGGAAACACCAATGGTGGAACAAATAAATTAAGACATGATCAAGAGGCCAACATTGGAAGAGCATTGGATCTTGGACTGTTACTTTCAATGTTCTAATTACCTTCTCTGCAAAGGTAAACCTACCCCTGTCAAACAAATTGTCAGGTTCAACCCTGAACTAAAATAAAATTGAGATTACTGAACAAACTTTATCAGGTATAGATAGGAGCCTGTAATTAAATATCCTCCCTCCTAAGGGCTTTCGAATGAGTAAACTTATCTCAGTGTAGAATATATCGACAGATTTATTATCGCAGCAACAACTTCTTTTTTAAGCTTACAAGTACCAGCACCTGGAATCTTAAGTGTTCTAGGATATTATTATCCAGATGTAGGCTCATGGGGATTTATTTATGAGGTTGCAACTCTCTTGTACTTGCTTATGAATATTTATTGAAAAAATCAGTTCCAAATTACATTATAATAATGATTATTGTATCATAGAATATTAAATGTAGTTGTTCAAATTCACCTTATATGACTAGATATTCAATCAAATAGATTTAAGGAAAGCTACACTAACAAGGCAGTATAATTTCCATACTTTTTTTGTCTCAAACATTAAGAGGAGTTTTAGTAGTGTGTTCTGAATTGGCTGCTGCTCTCTCTTTCTGTCTGTCTATCTGTCTGTCTCTCTCTCTCCCACTGCATCTTTTCAATTCATGTGTGTTGTCTTATAATTTATCTCTATGGCAGAAAACAACAGGCTATCTTTATTCATTGTACGTCCATCAAACTAATCTGATCAATTCATTTATACAGTTCCTTTAATTAATTCATATGGTTCAAACAATTCTCCAGTCTGGTTTTCTCACAGGTGTTTGGCTACCTTTCAAGGTCCCTCAAGGTCCCTGGCTTTTCTTTATAGTGCTTGTGGCACCTATTCAATTGCTGGATGTAGTGATTTTAGTTTTTAATTCACTCACAGGATATGTATATCTATCACTAGGCTGGCATTTAACACCCATCCCTAATTGTGCAGAAAGCGGTTAATTCAGACTGAACCGTGTTGCTGTGGGTTTTTAGTCACATGTAGACCATACCAGGGAAGGACAGTAGATTGCCTCTCCTAAAGGACATGAGTGAAGCAAATAAGTTTTACAATAATTAACAATGTTTTCATAGTCATCATTAGACCCTTAATTCCAAATTGTTATTGAATTCAAATTCTACCATCTGCCATGGCAGGATTTGAACTCAGGTGCCCAGAAAATTATCTGAGTCTCTAGATTAACTGTCTAGCAATAATACCAGTAGGCTTAACTAATACCTCCATCATCTGGTCAATTTGTTTACAGTAAAGCAGGAGGAGTTGCAAACCTTGGGAGTAATGAGGTCAAAATGGAATTTGAAAGAAAGGACAAGATTTTCAAAATTAAAATTTTTGTTAGGTAAATTAGTCTGGTCCACAAATTTTGCAATGATGGTTGACAAAGTTTTGGATGAGCTTTGTGAGTTTATATCAAATGGAAGATGGGACACCAGTTAGAGAATATTGGATTAGGAAAGTCTAAAAGTAACAAAGTCATGGATGAGGTTCTCACACCTAATGAGCTGAGATAAGGATGGAGATAGCAAGAACTGCAGATGCTGGAGTCAGAGATAACACAGCGTGGAGCTGGAGGAACACAGCAGGCCAGGCAGCATCAGAGGAGCAGGAAAGTTGACGTTTTGGGTCAGGACTCAGAAGAAGGGTCCTGAACCAAAACATCAACTCTCCTGGTCCTCTGATACTGCCTAGCCTGCAGTGTTCCTTCAGCTCCACGTGTGTTATATCTGAGATAAGGATGGAGTTGGGTAATGTTCTGAGCATGGGTAGAAGTGACCTTGGTGACTGTATGGAGATGTGATCAGATACACAACTTCGGGTCAAATACAATACAAAGGTTGTGAAAGATGTGCTTCAGTCTTATACAGTATCTCAGGTAAAGGACAGTGTTAAGAACTAGGAAATGGAATTTATGGTAGGGACTTAAGGCATTAGGATCTGAGAGGGAAGAGGAATAACCTCATTGTGAGAGAGAGGTAGGAGGTGGAAATCACATGTCTTGGAGGGTAGCATGAAGCCTTAGTTGGGAGAAAGATTGGAACTTGGCAGGTCGTTGCAGAAGAGATTGGGGGTCTCAGGTGATGATTATGTTTTGGGGAGGGAGGAAGCCTGATTGAGGGTCCTCTGCAGACAGACTTCTTGACACAGTGGGAAAATGTGAAGGCATTCACATTCTGAATTGACCCTTTGCTGGGCTCACCATGATTTTTCAAATCTGGAAATCACTAATTAAAGGTAAAGATAAAGTTGCCATAGTCCTGCTCTCTTAGGGACAGAGAGATGACTGATGGTGGTTTAATCTGAGGGTCAGCATGCCTCAGGTGAGAGGAGAGGTTGAGAAGTAGAGTCCTTCATAGTAAGCCCAGTGGTGTAGGAATTGAGCACACGCTGCTGCCATTACTTTGCATTGCCAACCAGCATCCAAGATCACTGATCCCCTTCACACCCCCAGACAGCAATTAAACTTGAGTGAAGAACATCAATGAGGCTGAGACCCTCAATATCATAGGTAAACATCTTGCATTGAGTGAGTTCCCTGCCCATATTTTGACATCAGTTACAGCCGGAAATAAGTGGATCCGTGTTTGGCCTGAGTTAGGAAGTAGGTTTTTCTGACCTTAACCTTTCCACCCAACACAATCCTTTTTTTAAAATTTAAAATTCTTGCTCATGTTGCAATTTGTAACTATTCCAGGATATTCCTGGGAGTTCTGGGACCATCTTAAGACAAACCACTAAAGTTTATTTCTACTGTGAAAAACTGAAAGCTTGAACAATGGATCTGCTGTTTATCTCAATTTAGAGAACTACCAAAGCTACATTTGACTAGGAGGTTGGAAGAAGGGAATGTGGTCCAACTGTTTTATTTAAAATGCTAAGCATTCTGTGGCCGATCTGAGTGGGATTGACACTTGAATGCCATTGAAATCTCATCCAAAAGCTGTGCTGTAGGCCCCATCCACTAAACCAAGAGACCAAAATTGTACAGTGTATCAAACAGGGCTGGATTAATCACAGGTCACAGAGGGTAGTTTCCAATCTGCTGCTCCATCCACTCTTTCATTAAGGGTCTGACAGAAGTTGACAGCAAGCCAGAATAGAAATAAAAATGGTGTGTGGTGTAAAATAGGCTGCTGATTCAGTATGGGACCAATTTTAATTGACAAGTTCCAATCTCTTTTCAGATCCACTTGTGTTGTACTTTTTTTGTTTCTTAACACATTTCAAATATACATTTCTGAGGTTCAATTGTATGCAAGTCAGTTCGTTAGAATCAATGATGCAATCCTTTACCTTTCCAATAATTGTACCACTTCTTTTCCTGACAATTTATGAGAATAATTCCAAAAGCTGCACTTTTTTTGAATGGAGTAATTTTTGTTTTGCAGTCTCGGGCTGTATTAAGTGGTAAACTGAGCGTTATAGATTTCACAAACAAACATTGCCAAAAATGATGACTTGTTTAAGGACAGTGTCTCTTACTGCAGTAGTCTGTTCTCATCCTCATTCCCAGGTCCCAAACTGTTACTAAAGCTACAATCTGAGGCAATAACCCTTAAAAATATATAGTCTTAGGTAGTTCAATCAGTTTATCACAGGTTTCTTGGGATAGCAATGAATAAAGATTTCTTCTCACCAGTTTGCACTCAACATTAGATTGTGGAAGGTCGCTAAGAGGTTAGAATTTTCAAACATAGCTTTTTTTTAAAATTTGCAATGGAATTGAAATTTTTCAATCTACCAGAAGTTGACAGGTTTGTCATTTTAAATTACTGTGGATTAAGTTGTGAGGTATCATCAGTACCTCAACCTTTCACTGCCCTGATAATACCCTTGTGATTTTTGATTCCAATGACAAGTCCAAAACATGAATTGTTTTGTGAAAAAGCAGCTGAGTAAAAAATAATGTCTTACATTTATACCGCAGCTTATCAAATTGCTCAAGAATGACTCAAACGCATTTGCCCAGAAACTGTAACATTGCTAAAATGCAGATGAGTTTTGAGTTTCAAATTCCTCTCGACTGTATTTTAGTGGAAGGATTAACCTGTACCAAAATAGCAGAGAGCAAGGAATTTCAGACAAATATGTTAAGCCTTGCTATGCGGCTGTGTATTCTCTGAGCTAATTTGTTCCTTTGAAGTCCAATGTTATGTGAATAAATGTAACAGGACTTTTGCAGACAAGATGCCCACAAATAGAAAGGGATAAAGAGCTATAACCAGTTTATTTACATTTGTTTGAGGAAGGAATGCACGATGAAGTTCCTTCTCTCAGCAGCGGCATTTAATGCCTTTAATGTCATATTAAGGACATCACTCACAACTGAAAGGAAAGGTTTAACAAGATTGGCTGAGTTCAGAGCGGTGTTCATTTTGTGGAAACTGAATGGGGTGTGGTATTTGTTAATTACAGTAATTCTACTCAATTTTCGGCTACATTTCTCCCGACACAAAATTGAAGTTGCTCATCCCTATTGCCCTGCTGGTAACTCTCCTCTGACCTCTCAAGGCCTTAACCTTCATCTTAAAGTATAGCGCACAGAATTGGAATAGTAAAATAAACTACATTCTAACCAATTCAATTATTTGTAGGTCAGAAGTCACATGAAGCCAGGCTATAGTTCACAGGTTTATTTGAAATCACAAGCTTTTGAAGCATTGCCCCTTTGTCAGGTGAATTCTCAGAGGTGGTTTTTCTGGATCTGATCACTCTGATGATGCTCGCCATGAGGAGCAAGGAGCTAGAGATGCTGTGCAGCTCAGCTGTCAGTCAAATGTGCTCTCTGGGGATGCCGTTAAAGAAGGTGCCAAAGCAGAAAGTGAGTAGGGGCTTCAGAATACCACTTCTATCCCCCTCTTTGCACCCTTCTCAAAAATGCTATGGCCTGTAAGCAATACTAGCATTGAGCAGGGGCAGGAAGTTCCAATGAGGTAACAAGGTGTAGAGCTGGATGAACACAGCAGTCCAAGCAGCATCAGAGGAGCAGGAAGGCTGACGTTTTGGGCCTAGACCCTTCTTCAGAAATGGTTTGTGGAGGGAGGGTAGGAGGCCTTGGGGTGGTGTCCAGGAGGAGGGGGTGTGTTGGAGGCGGGAGAAGGGGTCAGTTGAGGGAGGGTTAGGCTCACGGTTAAAGAAGTAAGCGTGGAGGCGGAGGCAGCGGAAAAACTGCTCTATGTCCAAACGTGACCGGTATTTGTTGATGTGTGGGTGGAGGGGGACAAAGGTGAGCCCTTTACTGAGGACTGACCATTCGTCCTCAGTAAGGGGGAGGTCTGGGGGGATGGTGAAGACTCAGCAGGGCTGGGTGTTGCTGTCTCCTCTGGAGCTGCTGGCTGTGGAGGCGGTGGGTGGAGTGACGTCGGCGTTGGCGGTGGGCGGAGTTGCGTCGGCTGTGGGCGGAGTTGCGTCGGCGTCAGCGGTGGGTGGAGCGCCGTTGGCGGTGGGCAGAGCAGGGTAGGAGGCGGCAGGAGCGGTGACGGTAGGTGCATCCTCAGTATCTATGGTGTTGGCCTCGGAAATGGAGGCGGTGGCATGAGCAGCGGTGTCGACGGCGTTGGCTGTCCTGGAAATGGTGTACCCAGCGGCAGAGGATGTGACGTCATCCATGGTTGCTCCGACAGTGGCCACATGGCCAATGGCAGCAGGCACATTGTGGGGAAGGTCCTGGGTAGGGTTAGGGATTTGGGAGGTGGAGTAGGCCCGTTTTGGGTGGTAGGCACCAGTAAGTTTACTGTACTTATAGTTTTTTGTGTCCAATAAAGCTGAGTAGAATTGTGAGTTCAGGTTGTGGATCCTACGAAGAATAAAAAACAGGAGAGGTCCTTTGCAGGTCTGGGAGAGGAAGGCTCTGAGCTGGGGTAGGCTTGATGGTAGTGCCAGGAGATGCCGGTACATTGCTGTGAGTGTGTGTTTCAGGAGTCGCAGGGAGAAACGCTTCTGAAGGTCTCAATGTTCTGAATGCAGACATTGTCACGGTTGGGGCCAAATTGGGAAGGCCTGAATGTGGACTGAAGTCCATTGGGGATGATCTGGTTCCATAGGCCGGTACTAAGAGAGGTGATGTGGCTGTAGTACCTGGTTTGCTTCAGGACGTGATCGAGCAATTTCAAGGCCGAAGAGATTACGAGAGAGTTGCAGTGGGAGAGAGATCCACTGAGGTTTTTCCGGAGGGAGGAGGGTAACTTCTTCAGGGTAGGCATCCTTAGAAGAGGCTTCGCAGTGGGGTTAAAATCTGAGATAACAAGGTGTAGAGCTGGATGAACACAGCAGGCCAAGCAGCATCAGAGGAGCAGGAAGGCTGACGTTTCGGGCCTAGACCTTCTTCAGAAATGGAATGAGGTCACTACTTTCCATATTTGGAGATCACAGAACTTGGTTTTCATCTTTAAACTGTCACGTGCTGCTTTTGTCACACTATGCCTCTGGCCTCTTACTGCGCTGGGTGCAACCAAGTCTGTAACATTTTGCTAACAAAGCAGCTTCACTGGAGGTGGAAACAATGGCTCATTCTGAAACAATGTGGCCGTTAGCACTTGGCCAGACAGCTCCAGGCCTGTCTGGTTTCGATGGAAAGTTGATCGTTCAAAACCTGGCTACATGAATGCTATCTGTTCCAGCTCTGCAGTTTGCAAATTGCAGTGTCCAGCAAGGTTTCATCTTGGCTTCCACATTTCAAGTTTTTATCTGTGATAAAATATGAAAAATGCTAATATTTCTGTGACAGTCCTGGAGGTTATGTGTCATCCGACCACTCCTCCACATCTACTCACCCTGTATCCACTATGTTCAGAACTCAGGAGGCTAACAATTGGAAGTCTTTGAAATCCTTATGAAACTGTCAAAATATACAAAGCATGAAAATGAACCACACTTGAAAATGGAACTAATGTCTCTCAGGACCTCATAAATCTATCAAGCAAACCTAGAATCATTCAAACTCCACTGCAAATTAATCTTAATCATAAGTGGCCAGATGTCTGTTAAAATAAGCAGACAGCCAGTCAGATATGAGTGCAAAAACATAATATTGTTAAGTACTTATAAAATTGCCAATCAAACAAGGCAATCGTCTTCTTGATATTTTCACCATTCATTCATGTCTTGCTGAGCTGGATCAGTTAATGGATTTAGAGCTCAGCCAAGCATTCATTATCAGTTTCTGTACAATGTGTGGTGATATTAGACATTTTTCACTGGACTCCTGTACTTCTGTACTTGAGTACATGTGATAATAAAATCTAATTATAAATCATACTCTGTTGTACAACTATTCCAAAGAAATCTCCAGACCTGAAAACAGTAAAGTATTTGATGTTGTGTGAACAAATGGCTAATTGTTGCACTTTTCAATCTCTCTGTTCCGTATTTTCAAAGACTGAAAAAAAAAATGGCTGGGCTGCAAATTCATAAATATCAATGCACACTTTCTGCATGGCGCATTAAAACTAAATTCTCAAAACAGCCCAATGCAGAAAAGACCATTAATAACAGGAGAAATACCTTAATGAAACACAATACTTTCACAATGCCATTCAATATAATCGTCACAACAAGGTGCAGGGCTGGATGAACACAGCAGGCCAAGCAGCATCTTAGGAGCAGAGAGGCTGAAGTTTCGGGCCTAGACCCTTCATCAGAAAAGGGGGAGGGGAAGGGGGTTCCGAAATAAATAGGGAGAGAGTGGGAGGCGGATAGAAGAGGGATAGAGGAGAGGATAGGTGGAGAGGAAGCAAACAGGTCGAAGAGGCGGGGATGGAGCCAGTAAAGGTGAGTGTAGGTAGGGAGTTAGGAAGGGGATAGGTCAGTCCAGGGAGGACGGACAGGTCAAGGGGGCGGGATGAGGTTGGTCGGTAGGAGATGGAGGTGCGGCTTGAGGTGGGAGGAGGGGATAGGTGGGAGGAAGAACAGGTTAGGGAGGCAGGGACGAGCTGGACTGGTTTTGGGATGCGGTAGGGGGAGGGGAGATTTTGAAACTTGTGAAATCCACATTGATACCATTGGGCTGCAGGGTTCCCAAGCGGAATATGAGTTGCTGTTCCTGCAACCTTCGGGTGGCATCGTTGTGGCACTGCAGGAGGCCCAGGATGGACATGTCGTCTGAGGAATGGGAGGGGGAGTTGAAATGGTTCGCGACTGGGAGGTGCAGTTGTTTGTTGCGAACCGAGCGTAGGTGTTCTGCAAAGCGGTCCCCGAGTCTCCGCTTGGTTTCCCCGATGTAGAGGAAGCCACACCGGGTACAGCGGATGCAGTATACCACATTGGCAGATGTGCAGGTGAACATCTGCTTGATGTGGAAAGTCTTCTTGGGGCCTGGGATGGGGGTGAGGGAGGAGGTATGGGGGCAGGTGTAGCACTTCCTGCGGTTGCAGGGAAAAGTGCCGGGTGTGGTGGAGCTGGAGGGGAGTGTGGAGCGGACAAGGGAGTCACGGAGAGAGTTGTCCCTCCGGAAAGCAGATAAGGGTGGGGAGGGAAAGATGTCTTTGGTGGTGGGGTCGGATTGCAGATGGCGGAAGTGTACTTACCTTTTCAGGACAGACCCCTATCATTAATAACTGCTTAACAGACAGACTCATTTTCACATTCAGCATCTATTCATGGCATTTGAAGGTGGCAGTAACTTTCAACTACACCTGTCAAAGATTCCCAAGAACATAACAAGCTTCTTCAAGGTTCATGAATTTGTGAACTCATTGTTCTGAAATGTTCATCCATTCTTCCTAAAGTTCTCTAAGTTGGGTAAAGTCAGAAGTGAGAGAGCATTAATGTGAAAGACGCAGTGTCAATCTGGGTATAAATTGTGTTGTAATTCACCATGTTTCCTGTGGAAATGGTGGCTTGGAACTAGCTTGCAAAGTCAGAATTACATTTTCCTCCATTTGTATCCACCCAACATGGATTTGCGCCATGTAAGTTCAGGAGAATCCAGTCCTTTGTCTCTATTGATAAAGCCAAGAAACCTGTAAACTTTACCAATTTCATTGTTGCTCTTTTAAAGCATTTCTGCTTTTCTTGTAGCTGCTACTGCCAGAATATCTGTTGCCATGGTACATCATAGAAACTGTCTTGCACCATTCTCACATGTCTGTATAGCCCATGTGTAACCTTACTCTGACACGTGCCCTATTTCTGCTGCCCTCCACTTTGTTTCCTAGACAAATCTCTGCAGCTTTTCAGCTCTGATCAACTGGCTGAAATACTGGCATTCTCGTTGTTGGAATTACATGTACCTCTTCATTTCTCAATGGTCTATAACAATTTTTAGCAAATGACTGAGCATCTATATTACAAAGGCTTCTATTTTCTTCCATAGACCTTTACTTATTGTCCAGGTTTCTGAGGTACAAAAGAAAGTGGATAGAATGCGATATTTTATGAGTTTTCTCTTGTTTGAAGCTTGAGTTTTTTTTGTTACTAAAACATCTTTCACTTTCACAGAATTACCTGTGGCTATCACTATCATTCTTTTAACTTCTGCAGCATCTGTACCATCTTCCTTTATCATGTGTCCTAAATAGTCAAACTTATCTATCCATTTCAATCTTTACTCGAAATTCTTCAAACATATTCCTTCTGTCTACCATTGCTTTTGCACTTGTGGTGTTTGTGTTTAATCTATGTGCAAAACTTCTAGATTTAATTAATCTACAACATATTGTAGGGCCTCCTTTGATTCTCCAAGTAGTGTTGTTTGTGCACCAGAGTTTTGTTACATTTTTGCCTCCATTTTTTATTTTTTTGAATTGCATATAATTCTCTTCATGTTTGTTCTCTGTACAGATTGACCAATATAGTGACAGTACAGAGCAGTCTCCTCTTCTCGAGTCCTCCTCTCATCACTTGGAACATGTTTATTATTAATTTAACCTGATGCTAGCTATTTGGTCTCCACCAAAGCCCTAGATGAAATGCATATTTATGCAGTTAATGTCACATTACAGCAGCACATCTGGATGATGGACATCACTGAATGCTTGTTAATAGCCTCATGAAGCATGCGTGAATGGTCATCTTTACTTTTGGGTATTTATCGAAGACTGTTCATAAGTTAAATAACCCCTCTCTTGTTCCTACTCCAGTTCTAAATCAAGAATATGCCTCACCAATCTCAAATGTGTTGTTATTTCTTTGTTTTATAATTTTGAGGATCACTTTAATTAGATGTTTAAGCTTATAATTATAAAATGATTGCACTCCCTTGCTTTTGAGTTCCTTAGGTAATGTTGCGAATAATGAATGACTCAAATCCCTTGGAATGTAACTTTTGGCATATATTCAATCACAAATTTCTGTTATCACTTCTAAATCCATTTCTCCGAGGGTTTTTTGTGGTTACTTCATCTGAGGTTTGCAGCAGAAGCTGAAATGTTTGACAGACAGGGAGAAAGTGATAACAACAGATTATGGGTTCACAAAAGACAAAGAAGGTAAAACATTGTTTGCGAGACATGCAACTCTTTAACTGTGAATTATACAATTAACCAAGTTGAAGGAGTCATTACAATATGAAGGCAAACAATTTAAAGCATTTAAAGCATTTAAAGCATTCTATCAGTTTACCAATGTACAGATGGGAGATTTTTGGATCTAGCTTTCCTTTCAATCAACTAGTTTGAATTCAATAAAAAAAAGTCACAATTCATCTGATACCCTCAGAGAACTCTGTACTGTCAGTGTCCCTCAAGTCATACAGAGATCTTAGTACTTTAAATGCTGACACCACTTGAGAATGAGACTTCTGTTAAAAAAAAACCACAACAGGAAGATATATTGAATTGAATTGACAAAATGTTTCACAGTATTTAGTGTACAGAAATTTGATTTAAGATTTTCTATGTAATCAATCATACACAGTGTTCTACATTCCTTTTCCTATGTACCCTACCTCTACCATGAGCAATGCTGCACAGTTTGTTTCCGAATATAGAGCAAAATCAATTTCAAAATCAAAAATCAAAAATCAATCAAATAATTAAAATAAAGTGGCTGATCAAAGGCAAACACTGAGTAATAGTCTTATCGCCTAGCTTTTGGCCACCTTTCCAAAAGAAAGTTTTCTCCATTGGGCTTTCTTTTTGTTGGTAATGCTTTGGAAGTGTTTTTTTTTCTTCTGATGTTAAAGACATTGCATAAAAGCAAGTCATTGTTGTTAATTATAATGGAAGTCAGAAAATGTGCTATATTTTGTGACAATTATTTATTCTTCTCCTCCACACTGCATTTTGAGCACATTCTGGTTGGTCTGAAAACTAATCCCGAAATATTGCATAAATACTGAAGCTGCAATGATTTATCAAAGAAAAGTGTGGGCTAGACTTTTAGACAAGTGGAGGATGTCCATTATCATTTCTTAAATGTCGGTTCACCAATATCTCCACCCCTTCCTCCTCCTCACCCAACTTTCTCCCCCCATTAATTAACTCTGAATCAGAAGTGAACTGTAACCATTTCAGCTTCTTCTCACAAAAATGTGAATTTTAACTTTTATAAAGTCTGATGCCGAAGTGTGCATATTCTGGATTTAATTTACATCTTGCTGTTACATTTAATCATGTCATTTCACTGACATTGATAATGAAAATAAGACGACATGAATCTACTGTGAAAATGATCAACATTTGCAGGCCTGTAAGGATGGCAGTCTTTGTAGTGTGGCAACCAGAATTGAACACAATCTTCCAAATGCGGCCTAACTAAGGTTCTATAAAGCTGCAACATTACCTGCCAATTTTTAAACTCAATGCCCCGGCCGATGAAGGTAAGCATGCCATATACCTTATTGACTAACTTCTCCACCTGCGTTGCCACTTTCAGTGACCTGTGTACCTGTGCACTCAGATCCCTCTGCCTATCAGTACTCTTAAGGGTTCTGCCATTTACAGTATATTTTCCATTAGACCTTCCAAAATGCATCACCTCACATTTTTTCCGGATTCAACTCCATCTGCCATCTCTCAGCCCAATCACCAACTGATCTATATCCAACTGTATCCTTTGACGGTCCTCATCGCTTTCCGCTATTCCACCAACCTTTGTGTCATCCACAAACTTACTAATCAGACCAGTTATATTTTCCTCTAAATCAGTTAGAAATAAATTACAAATAGCAAAGGTACCAACACTGATCCATGAGGAATGTCACTAGTCACAGCCCTCCATTCAGAAACACACCCTTCCACTGCTACCCTCTGTCTTCTATGACCGAGCCAGTTTTTTATCCATCTTGCAAGCTCACCTCTGACCCCATGTGACGTTACCTTCTGTATCAGTCTGCCATGATGACCTTGTCAAAGGCCTTACTGAAGTCCATGTAGACAACATCCACTGCCCTAGTCTCATCGATCATCGTTGTCACTTCCTCAAAAAACTCAATCAAGTTAGTGAGACATGACCTTGCCTTCACAAAACCATGTTGCTTCTCGCTAATACACCCACTTATTTCCAAGTGGGAATAAATCCTGCCTCGAAGAATCCTCTCCAATAATTTCTCTACCACTGACGTAAGGCTCACCAGCCTGTAACGAGCTAGATTATCCTTGCCACCCTTTTTAAATAAAGGAACAACATTGGCTATTCTGCAATCCTCTGGGACCTCCCCTGTAGCCAGTGAGGATACAAAGATTTCTCTCAAGGCCCCAGCAATTTCCTCCCTTGCCTCTCTCAGTATTCTGGGGTATATCCCATCAGGCCCTGGGGACTTGTCTACCTTATTTTTTTTCAAGACTCTCAATACCTCCTCCCTTTTGATCTCAACATGACCCAAACTATCTACACACCCTTCCCCAGACTCATCATCCACCAAGTCCTTCTCTATGGTGAATACTGACGCAATGTACTCATTTTATATCTCACCAACTTCCTCTGGCTCCACACATAAATTCTCTTCTCTGTCCTTGAGTGGGCCAACCCTCTCCCTGGCTATCCTCTTGCTCTTTATATGTGTATAAAAAGCCTTAGGATTTTCCTTAATCCCGTTGGCCAATGACTTTTCATGACCCCTTTTAGCCCTCCTGACTCCTTGCTTAAGTTTCTTTCATCTTTCCTTGTATTCCACCCTTGCTTCATGTGTTCCCAGCCTCCTGGCCTTGACAAATGCTTCCTTTTGCTTTGTGACTGGGTTAACAATATCTCTCATTATCCAAGGTTCCCTAAACTTGCCATACTTATCCTTCATCCTTACAGGAACATGCCAGTCATGAGTTCCCAGCAACTTAAACTTGAAAGCCTCCCACATGCCATATGTTGATTTGCCCTCAAACATCTGCCTCAAATCTACATTCTTCAGTTCCTACCTAATATTGTTGTAATTAGCCTTCCCCCCAATTTAGCACCTTCACCTGACAACTGCACCTATCTTTATCTATCAGTGCCTTAAAGCTTACTGAATTGTGATCACTGTTCCCAAGCTGCTCCCCTACTGAGACGATGACCGCCTGGCCAGACTCATTCCCCAATACTAGGTCCCGTACACTCCCTTTCCTAGCTGGGCTATCTACACACTGTTTCAAGAAGTCCTCCTGGATGATCCTTACAAGCACTGCCCCATCTATGCCCCGAGCACTAAGTGAGTCCCAGTCAATATAGGGAAGTTAAAATCACCCACGACAACAACCCTGTTACTTTTACATTTTGCCAAAATTTGCCGATATATCTGTTCTTCTATCTCCCACTGACTGTTGGGAGGCCTATAGTAAACCCCAAACATTGTGATTGCACCCTTCCTGTTCCTGAGCTCTACTCATATTGCTTCGCGATATGAGCCATCCGAGGTGTCCTCCCGCAGTGTAGCTGTGATATTCTCCTTAACAAATAGTGCAACTCCCCCACCCCTTTTATATCCCCCTCTATCCTGCCTGAAACATCTGTATCTTGTAAGCTTAAGTCGCCAATCCTGTCTCCCCCTTAACCAAGTCTTTGTAATCGCAACAATATCATAGTTCCAAATACTAATCCAAGTTCTAAGTCCACCAGATCCATTTTGATCAGCAACCACACCCTGCCTGCTCTTCCTCTGAGTTTTACTGTCCCTATTCTCTAGTTCCCTTTCAGTCCATTCACCTTTGCTTTGGTTCCCACCCCACTGCCAAGCTAGTTTAAATCCTACCGAGTGACACCAGCAAACCACCAGCCAGAATATTTGTGTCCCTCCAGTTTAGATGCAACCCATCCTTCTTGTACAGGTCCCACCTGCCCCGGAAGAGATCCCAATGGTTCAGATATCTAAAACCCACCCTCCTACACCATCTGTTTAGCCACATGTTGAGCTGTACTATCCTCCTATTTCTAGCCTCACTGGCATGTGGCATAAGGAGTAATCCTGAGATTACAACCTTGGAGATCCTGCTTTTTAACTTTCTAACTCCCTGAACTGCTGCTACAGCACCTCGTCACTCATCCTACCTTATGTTGTTCGTACCAATGTATACCACAACCTCTGGCTGTTCACCCTCTCCCTTCAGAACGCTTTCTGCCCGTTCAGAGTCATCCTGGACCCTGGCACCAGGGAGGCAACACACCATCCTGGAGTCTCTCTTACATCTACAGAAGCACCTATCTGTACCCCTAACTAGAGAGTCCCCTATAACTACTGCTCTAGTGCTCTTTATCCTTCCCTTCTTAAGAACAGAGCCAGCCATGGTGCCACCAGTCTGGCTGCTGTTGCTGTTACCCTCTGATGGGTCATTCCCCCCCAACAGTATCTAAATGGTACACTTGTTAAAGAGGGGGATGACCACAGGGGATTCCTGCTCTGGCTGCCTGCCCCTTCTCGTGGTCACCCATCTATCTGCCTGCACCTTGGGTGTCACCACATCTCTAAAACTACTGTCTATGACACTTTCCCCCACCCTCATGTTCCTAAGTGCATCCAATTGCTGTTTTAACCTATCCATGCAGTCAGTGAGGAGCTACAATTGAGTGCACTTCCCATAGATGTAATCATCCCACACACTGGAAGAGCTACAGATCTCCACTGATTAACATTGCTAAGCTATTTAAGAAAATTTATTAAATATTCACCCTTACTTATCACTTCAAGTAGGCTTTCCCTCACTCACCTTCGCAGTATCACTCCTCACATCAGACTGCATACGCACACACCAGCACATGCACACAGATGATAAGTTAGGGAGGAAAACATTGAAGTAAATATTAGGGGCTGGTCCATCACTTGATGACAGACCCTCCACAAACCACCTTCAGGAAGCAGTGACTCACTAATGCAAATTTTTTCCCCACATCAACCAATCAACATCACCACTCTGCTGCCCTATTCTGGGTACTCACTTTCACTTAAACATGGAGGGTGTCTTGATGAAGTCCACCTTCAGGAAGCAGTGACTGTGCTGATGCAAATCTTCCCCACATCAGCCAATCAGTGTCACCACTCTGCTGCCCTCTTTCCGGGCCTCATCGTTGGTTTCTTTTCGATAATCGTGCTTGGAGAATATTGTCGAATTTTCATGTACAGAAAACATTTCAATTTCTGGAGGGTTATTTAGATGGCTTCAACAAGCAGCTTTAGTTCTTAATTACTTCATTACTTTATAGTTTTTAGGCAAACTATTTTGCCACCCATTTAATTTTCAGTTAAAGAGTTAGGAACACATTGATTGAAATAATTATTTTTACTGCATGTAATTGCCACATTATGCAAATAACTTAAAATTAACTGTAATTAAATAAATTGACTGTATTGGAAGTACTATGTCTTAATTTATTGTTTAAATGGACCATATGTATGCTTTTTGTGATATTAGTTTATTGGCCATTATGTGGAAACAAGCCATCAATTTGGGGCTAATGTGCGTCTACAAAAAAAGGCAGCAACTGCGCGGTTGTTTCTAGCAAGACGATCAAAGATTGTTACTTACAGGGCCTTTGAATATGTCCTTCAGATGAGAATAGTTCAAATGTTCCAGAATTAGGACAGCACCGGGTGAAATACAGAGTTAAATGCATGCTATTCATTTCAACCAGAAAGCAAGTTTCTCGATTTTCTTCAAAGAAAATGAAATCCCTGATACTTGAGGAAAAACAAAATTAAATAAATAACTAAGGATGAAATACCTTTTGCTTGACTCAATCTCAATCTTCCACTCCTGGAGCAGGGACCACAAGGAGCCAAAACATAAAAACAGAAATTCCTCGACATGGTCAAAGTCAATATCAAAATTTTGCTTCAGTTATACAGGGCCATAGTAAGGATACACGCAGTTTTTGTCTCCTAATCTGAGCATAGGCATTCTTCCTATTAAAGGAGTTCAACAAAGTCCACCAGACTGATTTTTGGTATAGCAAGACTGACATATGAAGAAAGACTGGATCGACTGGCCTCGTACTCACTGGAATTTAGAAAAATGAGGGGAGGTATGACAGAAACATACAAATTCCTGATGGGTCTGTACAGGCTAGATGTTCCCAATGTTGGGGAAGTCCAGAACTAGGGCTCACAGTCTAAGGATAAGAGGTAAGCCATTCAGGACTGAGGTGAGGAAGAATTTCTTCGCTCAGAGAGTTGTGAGCCTGTGGAATTCTCTCCCACAGAAAACTGTCGGGCCCAGTTCATTAGCTTTATTCAAGAGGGAATTGGACGTGGCCCTTGCACTCAAGGGCTCAAGGGGTATGGGGAGAGGGCGGGAGTGGGATACTGTAGTTGCATGATCAGCCATGATCGTATTGAATGGTGGTGCAGGCTCAAAGGGTCTAATGGCTTACTCCTGCAACCATTTTGTTTGTTTCTATGTTTCTAAATCTCTGCTCCGTCCCCATCAAGTGCACTGGGTCAGGGGCAATAAAGATTTCAAAATCCAGGGGAAAGAGCCCCTACTCATTTTAACTGAAAACAAAACTCCCTTCACACTGACCCCATCAAGCATACCTGTAAAGGGTTTAAATAAAAGCCCCCTTTGGCTCTTCGCCAGTGTCCGAACACAATACCAAAGGAAAAAAAAAACAGCCATTTTCTGGAGACAAACTTAAAATGCTGAATGGAAATTTACGCTACTAAATCAAAGCATCATTGCTCAAACTGATGATACCCTACCACCCCCACAGCACCCATCTGTCATGAAAGACCTTGTCCATACTGGTGAGCGCCACATGCTGCCTCTCCAGGGACACTTGGGCACGATGTAACAGTGAAAGAGGGGCAGACAGTCAGAACTGGCAAGCCTCTCCTCGACCCACTGCCTGGACCTGTTAATGGCCACCTTGGCCAGGCCCAGGAGCAAAGCCATGAGACAGCTTGATCACTCCTTTCTCTACCGGGTGACCATGGATCGAGGGCATGAAGTGTAATCAAAATTTCAACCACAACCCTTCGAAAAACTAAAAAGGGACTGTAAACAGATGCGCTCAACAAAGGTGTGAAACACAATTTCATCCAGGCTACAGAACATGCCCGTGATCCAATAAGTATGCTCAGTCATCGGTTGCAGAGGACCAATGCGTGCAGTACTCTCTACCCCAGATTCCCAATGTAGGATCACTCCACTAGGGATCTCCACTGCAGGAGGGCCAAGGCATGTCCGGGCAGTGGGCGAAAGCACGACAGTGGAGAGTATGCAGCTTCAGCCTGTACGGATAACACCTCTGCGCCGTCCAAAAGGGCACTGGGAGGATATCTCTAAGACGGCTCAGATTGTGGGGCCCCATGTCACGGGGGAGGCTCCACGGCACGGAGCCGATGTCAAATTCCGGAAGGACAGGTATCAGTTCGTCCGGATGCCCACGGCATTCCTGAGCCGTCTTGGGTACGCACAAGGTGTCGAAGCAGAGTGCCTTGTCCACTAACGTAAGGCTCACTGGTCTATATTTCCTTGGCATTTCCTTACAGGCTTTCATAAATAATGGCACCACATTAGCCAACCTCCAGTCTTCTGGCACCTCACCCATGGTTGTCAATGATACAAATATCTCAGCAAGGGGCCCAGAATTCTGGGAAATGCCCGATCAGGTCCTGGGGGATTTATCTGCCTTTATACATTTTAAGACCTCCAGCACCTCCTCTTCTGTAATATGAAATCTTTTCATGACATCATTATTTATTTCCTCAAGTTCCATTTCTTTCTCCACAGTAAATACTGACACGAAATATTCATTTCATATCTCACCCATCTCCTGTGGTTCCACGCAAAGAGGTGGAGCTAGTTACTGCAGATGCTGGAATCTGAACTGAAAACAACAAATGCGAGAGATCACAGCAGGTCAGGCAGCATCCATGGAGAGACAGCATGCTAACATTTCAAGTCTAGATGACTCTTCATCAAAACTGAAGTGAAGAGTGGAGGGGGCAGAATTTATGCTAAAATTTGGGGGGCTGGGGGGATGGTGAGCTTTGAATGCTGGGGGAGAAACGATGCTGATAGTTCAGATTAAGTGATCTGAACTATCAACATCGTTTTCCCCCCAGAATCCTTTCTCGACCGGCACACCAACTACCCCCTCCCTCAACTATTGCATAAATGCTCCATGGATGCTGCTTGACCTGCTGTGATCTCCAGCATTTGTCGTTTTCAGTTGATTTTTAAAAGAGCCCCATTCTCTCTGTAGTCACTCTTTCGCCCTCAAAGTACTTATACAATCTTTTTGGATTCTCTTTAGCTCTATTTACCGGGAATGAACGAACAACTGAAGCTATGAACTGAGAATTATATGGACCTTGACTGTTTTAGTTCCATATATTGTATAACACACTTGCTCTGCATTACCTTTCTAATTGTAGTGGACTAACTGGTCTTTAATATAAAGTTACAGGTATATTTATTTTCTAATCGAACTGTTCAGAAATGTAATTACACATCTCTGGAGCAGTTGGGACTTGAACCTTGGCCTCCTAGTCGAGGGGTAGGGACATTACCATTGCACCACAAGAACTACAATTTCACTTATAGCCTTATCAGCGTGGCAAACGAATTAGTGAATAACAGAAACAGGACATTTGTGAAGACCAATGAATCCTGTGTCTACCCAGTGTTCTAAAAACCAATTGGTTGCATAATCTTCATTTGTAATTCCTGAGGTTACCAAGGTATTCACATTTTTTTTTTAAATTCCCTTCTGATGCTCGGAATAATACAATCATGAGATTGCATGATGTTTGTAATGTTGTTTCTGAATTAAAATATCAATAAGGCTTCCAATTATGAAATCAGTTATCAGAAATCATTTAGAGAAAACCCTTTATTATGAAATTCACTAGATAGTTGTGTGCAATGAGAACCTGCCTTCAAAACCATGCCTATTGTCCATTAGACATGTTCTTCAGCACAACTTGCATAAATGTACTGGCTTCAGCAGAAGTGGGGCTGATCCTGAACACAAATGACTACAAATGTCTAACTGTAGTGCAAAAAAAATACAGGCACAATGGAGAATGTTAACAATAGCCCTTCTATTAGTTGATCGGCAAGCATGAAAATCAGATTGCCATTAGTAACAGTTCAGATTAGGCTTGGATAGCTTTATGTTAATTTGACAACTATAATCAATTCGACGAGTTTCATCATGTCTCTTGCAATTACTGTATGGTGCTCTGAGTGTAGAGGATTGTGTTACATTGCATAGAGATGAGTAAGTCTAAGACTAAGAAATGATTGTAATTCTAAACAATTGTGTTAGTTTAAGATCTGATTTATGTCTAAGTGACAAGTTGCTTCTGTAGATCATTTCTTTCCAAGAATTTACATCCTCACAGATTTTCCCACGACTGCTTTCAATCATCTTCTTACAGTAGGAGAGACCTGTAAATGTCAGTCCCCTTTCTGTAGTTCCTCTGTAAACTTTGATCCACCGCTCGCCCAGGTGGGATCTCGCAAACATCTCCCTCAATGATTCATCCTAACCAAGCTGATTGGCAGTATGAATCATCTGTGAAATGACCTGAACACTAAAGTGGTTAAAACAAAAAGCCAATTTAGGGTATTTGCAAATGTTGAGGCATACAAAACAACTTCTGATTCAAGTACACTTCTTACTTTAAAACAAATGTATAGCATTATGATTTTATGGAACAACAATATGGCTGGTTGTGCATTGCTTTTGTTTTGACTTCCACCAGTAAGAATTTGTAGACAAACAAAAATACCAGATTCTTTGTTCATGTATTTTAAATAGGCATCAAATGATATGAAGGCTGATGTGGTTTGTGATGAACTTAGCTTGATGTATACATCAGATTATTATCTGATATAAAATTGTTTGATCGTTATATTATTTGATATGAAGCAAGTCAATCAAAAGCAAAATGCAGCAGCTGCTGGAAATCTGAAGTAAAAGCAGAGGATACCAGAAACACTCAGTATCCAGACAGCATCTCAACAGCAGGAGACAAGGAAAGTTATTTCATTGGAACTGATGAGTTTTCATGAGTTTTGTTGGAAGGTCACTGACCTAAGACATTGGGTCAGATATTAAGGGCCACTTTGTTAGCTTGCAAAATGTTATATCATGCTATTTGTGGGTCAGGACAAATGCCAGGTGCCTGTCACATTCATACCTCATTCTATCACTGTTCAGAGTTAAACCTCAACAGACTCCAGCACCAGATGGCTTGTCACTGTGGCATAGTGGAAAATTGAAGATTGCATCCTTTCTGATTCCCTGGTGTCAATGGGAAGACCTCCTCACCCACTGCCAAGGTTTTCATTCCTCACATCCAACCTATCCCCTTCTCATGCCCAACATGCCTGAACGCTCTGATTTTCCCTGCTGACGGTGCCTGCTAGCCTGACCACAGCAAGATCTGGAGATCTGGCTCCATCTCTGAACCCCTCCTTCTTGACGTAACTTCAGAACCAGCAGTGGCCACCATTCCCAGTGCAGCTGACTAGGGACAATACTTTCTCCTGAAGAGTTTTATCTCATAATACTAAAGATCCATCAACAAAGAAAAAAAATCAATGAGGGATAGGCCATTCAATCAGAGGCAGCTCGCAGCCAACATTTGTGCTGGGGTGTGGGGAGCCTAGCCTCATCATGTTAACTCTTTCCCTTTCTCCTCAGATGCTGCCTGACTTGCTAAACATTGCAAACATTTTCTGTTTCTAAGGTCATGGAGTCACAGAGTCATACAGCATGGAAACAGATCCTTTGGTCCAGCTAATCCATGCCAACCATAATCATAATCTCAACAAACTAGCCCCACCTGCCCGCACTAGGTCTATATCCCTCTAAATATTTCTTATTCATGTACGTATCCAAGTGTCTTTTACATGTTGCAACTGTACCCGCATACATCACTTCCTCTGGAAGTTCATTCCACACATGAACCACTTGTTAAAAAAGAAGTGGATTTCCACAATAATAGAATCAAGCTACAATCACCACCACAGGAAAAAATAACAGCAAAATATAACCTCAACTTTTTAATGACATGAGGGTTGAATCTACTGTTATCGAAAGCAGCACCGATACCATTTATATGACTTAAAATTCCAGCTTTGAAAAGTAAGACAGAATAATTACGCGGTACCTTAAATGTTTAATTTATTCTTCAAAATTGTTGTCTCCTTCTGATGCCTTTTTTCTCTAATGCAAGTTATGTGTTGCATTTTCAGTGGCAACACCCACAAATTTTCATGGGTATTTGAAGGTCCATTGGAGTGATATTTGGTCTCTGCCTAAAAATGAAGGAGCATGCATCAATCCGACTTCTTCCAGGAAGCTAATACGGTAGGAATCCCCAGAAACACTACCACAAATAATATTAAAAAGGGAAAGTTAAGGGGATTTATCAAGTCTTCAAAACTACAAATTATTTTGCAAAGGCAATGGGTCAAAACTGTTTCCAGTGACAGAGGGATTGAAAGAAGATACCAGTTTTGGCAGTCTTGGCAGCGTACCAGAGGTGAGGTAAGAATCTCTTCTGTGCATTGCCTGAAAAAGCAATTGGGGAAAAATGACCTTAGTCTTGAAAATGCACATTGGGTTCAAATGCTATCAGCATGCATTTACTCATCGTTATGGTGGCTGCATGTTAAATCTTTGCTTTCTTTCTTGAATGATTGCTACATACAAGTAGCATCCCCCACATTGTTCACTGATTGTACACTTTAAGTGGAAGGCTAATCTC
This sequence comes from Rhincodon typus, assembly GCF_021869965.1. NCBI lineage: Eukaryota > Metazoa > Chordata > Chondrichthyes > Orectolobiformes > Rhincodontidae > Rhincodon > Rhincodon typus. The sequence continues at coordinate 21,437,478 of NC_063339.1, forward strand.
ACAAGTAGCTGGTTCAACTTTAAGACAGTCTGCATTTCATAAAAGAGAAGCGTGTGCCTGCAAGAAGTACTAGGAGTTTTTTTCAAGTATTACTCTGTGCTTTGACACATTGAAGAGCTGCCTAAATGGTGTCAGAGCATAAATATCATGGTTTTCAGACAAAGCAATGAAAACATTGGTGGGTGGAAAGAGAGGCACTTATATCTACAAATATAACTTCTACAATAGTCCCAGGGAGCAAAGGGAACAAGTACAGTGAAGATCAATTCCAGGTGTCTTGCTGCAAGAATTTGGACGAAGTGGAGGAAAGTAGCCAATCTGACACAAGTTGTCAAGGTGAGTGGTTGCATCTTCGAATAGAATATCCACCAAATGCACAATTAACATATCCATCTCTCAATTCACCACAACCTCATCATCCACCTCCCAATAACATTTATCAACCAGTACCTAACTCTTCAATTCATAATCTTTATATAATTCTCACTCATGTTTCAATACTGTAAGCATTACACTCACAACTCACTACACACGTACACACACAGCAACCATGACAACTATTTCAACCCAAGTATGTTCTCGGACATTCACTGACACATTCCACTCTTTTACAGGAGAAAGTGGCATATAACAGCAGGAAGCAAGAAAGAATTGAGGGTGACAAGCCAGTCTAAATGTTTTAGCACCATAGAAAAGCCGATGCTGGTTATTGAGGGAAAGGAAATAATTGTGAGGCCATGGATCCAAAGGGAATGAATATGGGGCTAGCTACATACGTAATCGAAATTCTCTCTTCCCACTTCTATCTGCCATAACCAAATGGCAGACCAGGCTTGATAGACCGATGGTCTAATTCTTCTTCTATATCTTATGGTCTTCTGGTGTCTCACATCCTACATTTGGCTTGCACTCACAAGTCGCAGATAATGAAATGAGACACTTCTTATTCTCTTCTCACACTCACTGAAACCTACGTTTCAACAACCAACATACTGACCATACACAACCAGCCCAAACTTTCAAAATACGTAACACATGTACAACATTAGATGTGACTCTGTAATTGGACAGAATGTGAGAGTCATACAGCTCGGAAACAGATCCTTTGGTTTTGAGTGTGTGAATAATTATACTGACAACCATAACAGGATTGTCAAAGTGTGGCACACATGCATATGTTGGAAATGACATGTGCTAAGCACAGCACCCTATGCTTTTTGCAAACAGAATAAGCATAAACATGCACTGTGCCTGTCTCAATTCAACAAAATAGATGACAGCCATTTGCTGTCCATAGCTTAGGGCCAAGCTTTGACCAGAGATAACTTACCTCTTTTAAATTTGAAACAGCATCTGACAGTTAATTGTCAATCAGCAATAATGGATGCATTACCATGGCAACATGTCCACCAGACTCGACTACCCAACCCAATCAACACTCTCCATTCATACAACATAAAAAAGTCTTTTCCTGAAATTGTATTATAAAAAATTACACTGTGGAATGCAAGATGAAAGGCTTAGACAAAATGTGTCTTTTCTTCAGCAAAACAAAGATGAATTCCAGAACTGGCTCATGCACTTAAATTACTAATTACTGCTGCACTTAGGATAATAAGAAATATATCACATATCTTTAATTAATTTTCAAGTGAAAGTATTGCAGAGCAGAAAAGTTTGTCTCTCCTGATTGTTTGAAGATTACTTGAGTTTGGAATTTTCTGCAGTTTCAAAGAGCGTAGTCACTGAGCTTCTGTAGAGAACAACATAACGTTGACATGGAAACAAATTAGTTCATCCGCACACTGTCTGTTTGGGCAGGATTCCTTTCTTCTTGCTGAAGCGGTGCTGATCCCTCTGTCCTAAGTGGTCCCACACTGGCTTGGCCTGGCTTGTCCTTGGAATGGTACAGTTTGCTATGTCAAGCCAATTTGGATCATGTCACCAAAGAATCAATACTTGTACTTCCATTATCCACACAACTGATCCAACATCATCAACTATTGGCACACATGAGGGATGCCTGTACCTGCTTGTGACAATATGGTTTCCCACAATTCTGTTAGGTTTTGAGTTTATACACATCATATAGAATAAAATAAACGTTCAGTTCATCTGCAAACTTTTTATTTTTCAATGCTAATTCCTTGACTCATTTTCTATTGGAGCAATGCTCACCTTCTGTTTGAACATTTTATAGATGTTCTTAATATCTGTTTTATATTCTCAACTAGCTTTCTCTCACTTTCTGTTTTTCCCTCTCCATGTTAAACTACAGGAAAAGGCAGCTTTCCACAATCTCAACCTGATCATAAAGAGAGAGAAAAATAAATTGAGAGGTTCTGGGGAATGGCCAGATGCCTGGGACTAGCTAAGTGGCTCACACAGAGAACTGCCACATAAATGTTTGGTTGAATGTCTCCTTCTGTGCAGCGCCTATATTAAGTCTGGAGTGACACTTGTAATTGGACATTCAAATGATTAGAGCTATGAATTCTACAAATGACCTGTTAGGTCCTCCAAATGGACATTTCTATCTTCAACACTGTATAGAGACATGAATAAACTCCTGTCTGTACAACAATTACAAAAAGGCATTTGACCCCTGTGCTTCATCTTTGGTCAGAGTAAATTGTCCAAATTCTAAAGGTATTTTCAAAAAGTATAACATGCTCATTATCTTCATTCTTTTATGGGCATACAACTTGAGGGTAACAAGGTGACTTTGTGTATGGTGGGACAGGAGGTCTGGTGAATAATGTTGTGCTCATACCAACTTCTCAGAAGGCAAGATTGAGTTTAGATTTTGAACAGCAGGCTAGAAGGAGACAAACCCATAAAAGTTAAGAGCCATTATAAACTTGATAACCACAGTCAATGTTCTCATTGCTCTATTTTGAAGTTAAGGTTGTGGCTGCAGCTGTTGACAGATTTTGTCCTCATCTCTTTATTGAAGGGCAGTTACCTCAAGCACTGGTTCTCACTTGGGTTAAGGGAATTATTCTGTCAATTACCCTTTGCCTCTCATTATCTACAGAGTTCAGATTTTCTTCTGAGTAGGAGAAAAAAGATACACGACTCCAGAGAAATTGCAGTGGATGGAACTTGCTGGATTGCTCTTCCAAGGAGCTAATGTAGGCAGAGTGAAAAAAAATCATGATTCTCTTCTCTGTTGTATCTTGCCATAATTCCACAATGAAAGGTCAGCTGACAAGAATTGGACATCAAACAAATGTCTTCTGACTGTCCCACGCGTCACTATGATAGTGAGCCAGCTCAAATATATTGTATACAGAGTCAATCACTCAATGCTTCCTAGCCCAACTAATCTTTGTGATGTGAGGTGTGTGATTTACATACATTTTTTAATATCATATATTTTAGAATTTGAATTTTGAACTAGTGGCACATGAGATTTGTTCTATGTGCATGAGCCAATTAACTTGTCAGTATTTCAACAGCCATTTCCTTTTTTAAAAAAACCAGTACGAAAGGGGAAGGCTCCAGATGAGTGTTAATGGGAATTTAATTGCTTTGGGAGGGTTTTACCAGCAGGTGTACTAAACATTGTGGAACATTAGTTTGCCTTCGGTTTCGAATGATCAGGTTTTTTTTTAGTTTAGGGGAAAGCATACAGCTTTGAAAGCTTTCGGTTTCATTTTGCAGAGGTTAGATATTGGAAATAGTTTCTCATGAAGAAAGGAAATAAGTTAAAACTGTTCAGAAATAGGTTACCTCAGAGTAAAGCTTTCAGCCTGAAAGTTCCATACTAGAATTCATAGATTCAGAAAATACCTACAGTGTGGAAGCAGGCTATTTGGCCCATCGAGTCCACACTGACCCTCCAAAGAACACCCCACCGACACCCATCCCCTACCCTATCCCCTATAACCCTGTATTTCCCCTGGCTAACCCACCTAGCTTGCACATCCCTGGATAGTATGATCAATAAAGCCCAGCCAATCCAACTAACATATTGTTTGGTTAGAATCCTGAATGGGTTCTCAAAGAACAAAGAACAATACAACACAGGAACAGGCCCTTTGGTCCTCCAAGCCTGTGCCGATCCAGATCCGCTTTCTAAACCTGTCGCCTATTTTCCAGGGATCTGTATCCCTCTGCTCCCTGCCCATTCATGTATCTGTCTAGACACATCTTAAATGATGCTATCATGCCCACCTCTACCACCTCCGCTGGCAATGCGTTCCAGTCACCCACGATCCTTTGCGTAAAGAACTTTCCAAGCATATCTCCCTTAATCTTTTCCCCTCTCACCTTGAAATCGTGAACCCTAGTAATTCAGTCCCCCACTCTGGGGAAAAGCTTCTTGCTATTCACCCTGTCTATACCTCTCATGATTTTGTAGACCTCAATCAGGTCCCCCCTCAACCTCTGTCTTTCTAATGTAAATAATCCTAATCTACTCAGCCTCTCTTCATAGCTAGCGCCCTCCATACCAGGCAACATCCTGGTGAACATCCTCTGCACTCTCTCCAAAGTATCCACATCCTTTTGGTAATGTGGCGACCAGAACTGTACACAGTATTCCAAATGTGGTCGAACCAAAGTCCTATACAACTGTAACATGACCTGCTAACTCTTGTACTCAATACCCCGTCTGATGAAGGAAAGCATGCCGTATACCTTCTTGACCACTGTACCGACCTGCGTTGCCATCTTCAGGGTACAATGGACCTGAACACCCAGATCTCTCTGTGTATCAATTTTCCCCAGGGCTTTTCCATTTACTCAAAGCTGAGAAAGTCTAAACTTAGTTATGTAACTAATCAAGAAAAATTCTACCTATCTTTCAAAACAGAAAATTGAAAGAAATAATTAAGTCAAGCTGACAGATATAATACAGAAGAGAATTCTTTCTAGTGTTTGAGTACAGTGAAGTGACGTTGTTCAGATAGATTGTGTTGTATTTTTATTTTTGAAATCTTTCAAATTGTGTTATATGTAAATTGCTTGGTTTATTTTATTTTCTTTTCTTTTGTGCATTAAACTTCTATTTTATGGTTAAAACAAAATCTGTTGCATTGCTTGCTTAAGTTTCTGTGAAAGGCTACCTCATTTAAATGAAAAAAAAACTTAACACCAGATTTTAGTTGGAATCTCACTTGATGAGCAATACGTCAGCAGGAATCATAACCTATAAATCACTTTAACCCCAACCAAACTTCCATTACCAATATCAACAAAATTATTTGTGCTCTAAACAAAACAATTGAGTATCAAACATCACACCGATGTGTTGAAAATTTGTTCAGTGCTACTAACTACATCAATTTATAGACTGCTCAAAGAAACTAAAACACTCTTCAATTAGCTCACTCATTTGATTAATATACAGAGCAAAATTTACATCAAATTGTCATTGATAGGATTAAGAATGGTAATTAATGTTTCTGGTTGTGTTTAATAATATTGGCATTGATTTTGGCATGAAACTATCCAAGTAATGAAGTGTAGAATAAGGCAGATGCTTTAGTAGTTGTCTTAGTAGAGTCAGAGTAAGGCTTGTTTCTTTAGTTTGTGGGGAGCACTGCTGTCAGTGGTTAGCACTGCTGCCTCACAGCACCAGGGACAAGGTTTGATTCCAGCCTCAGGCAACTGTCTGTGTGGAGACTGCAAATTCTCCCTGTGTCTGTGAGGGTTTCTTCTGCAAACTATGGTTTCCTCCCACAATCCAAAGATGTGCAGATTATGTAGATTGGCCATGCTAAATTTGCCTGTAGTGTCCAGCGATGTGCATGGATTAGCCATAGGGAATGCAGGGTTATTGGATGCTCTTTGGAGGGTTGGTGTGGGCTGGGTGACTTGCTCCCACACTGTAGGGATTCTATAATCACTAATAATATGACAACTAAAGGGTAGTCTTTGGCAAGTCTCACTCGAAGTCTTGCAGTAAAATAGAAATATTATTTGAAAACAATAACTTAAGTTTCTGGGACACGAGACACTGAAGTGTATTCAAAAAATCACATGAGGATTGTTGATGTTCTCACTGAATTAATCTTTTAATCAGATTCTGTCCAGACTATTACTGTGATTGTCTTCTGCTGGTTAGGAACAAAATTTCTATCAGGATTTAAATAAGTCGCCTTTATGCAGCTTCTTTATTAAGCTAGATCAGGAAATGTTTCTTTCCTTGCTGCAGATGAGGATGCTATTCCAACCATGCTGGGAGCTGAAGTCATGCAGATGCTTTTGAGAGGGGTGGTGTGGGTGGTGGGTTGAGCATTCAAGAAATCTTACAGAAAAGACAATGAATGATGTAACATTCAATAAGGAAGGAAGAGATGTACAGGAAATTGAATCCTTTACTGTTTTTATGTTACATTTCATAAGTTGGAAGTTCTTCCTTCAGCATCTGGACCTAAACCTTGATTGATATACATGAGCGAAACTGTTGTGTCAATTTTACGTTTACCTATCCAATTGTTTTACTGGAATTTATTTTCAAATTAGCTGTGTTAATATCAAAGATAGTAGTAATTTTTTCTGAAGAAGGGTCTAGGCCTGAAACGTCAGCCTTCCTGCTCCTCTGATGCTGCTTGGCCTGCTGTGTTCATCCAGCTCTACACCTTGCTTTCTGTGTTAATATCAATCCATCTTTACTTAATTTTAAGCTATTGAATGATGCTGAACACATTTGTTTGAAATTTTATTTGCGCATTAATCTAGATGAGGCTTTAACACATTTAGTTTTTTAATAAAAACAAACCATCCACTGCAACAGCAGTTGCAAGTGTTCGGCAAACCCATTCAACATCTGTTTAATGTGAGTTCAAGTTGCCATTAAATTTAGCTTTAAAAAACCTATTGTACAAGTAGTCTGTCAGTGATCTTTTAGAAAAGTTGTCTAGCCAGCTGTAACAAAGGTACAGTTCTGAGGAAGGGTCACTGGACCCGAAACGTTAACTCTGTTTTCTCCTTCACAGATGCTGCCGGACCTGCTGAGCTTTTCCAGCAACTTTGTTTTTGTTCCTGATTTACAGCATCTGCAGTTCTTTTGGTTTTTATTCAGTAACAAAGATACTAATCCACAAAGAACATTTGCAGTGGTATTTAGAGGGTTAACTAGTTATTTCTATTATTTATTTGCAAAATGCAGACTAAAGTCTCTGATTGCAACACCAACATTCAAAGTGACTATCTCAAAATTAATTCCATCTGCACGTGAAAGGAAAATAAGAATGATAATTTCACAGACACTGCAACATTGAAATATAAATATATACTGTAAATATATGCGTATTTCTCCATTTTTGATCTATAGAACAGACATCAAAAACTGCATTACCAACTACCAGACACAATGAGTGAAGAGTAACAAAGTAATCACAGTGGAACATCCATTGGTTAGTTAATTTGGGAGTTTTAACATGGTGTTAATCAACACCAGCAAATTCTTTCACTTTTGCAGGATTATCTTTGGCATTGCTGTCGCTGCATTCAAAATCACAGTAACTGCTCTCTTCATGAGGAGTATCCTGGGACTCAGACTGAGACTAACATTTCATGCATGTGGCACATAAAAGAATATTATATGCAGTAACTTGTTAATTTTATCCCAGTTGAAATCTTCAAACATTAGGGACAAAAGTTCCAATCATGTATGACATATCCTAAAACAGCAATATTCAAGTTACAGAGCAAATGGGATTTTCAACTTCCTTTTTAATTTCAATGCTCAGCAGAAATGTACTTCTTGGCGGATTTACCTTGGGACAGACACAGGGATATGTAAAACTGCTCGCTTGCCTTATTGCCCATAAGCTATGTGATGCTGCAGTCTCTCAGCTCCCTGGAGAATTGTACATTTCACTAGATTCCTGGTAGTTTGCTAATCTTCATGAGTTTCTGTGCGTATGAAAAAATGTGAAAATGCCGCTGAGACTCTTGGAGAAAATACAATGTGCATTTTGCAGTCATGGCAGTGCTTTTGTCAGAACGCACACTGCTTATCTTAGGCCAGGCCATGAGGGACAGAAGGACTAGCAGAGCAAAGTGACACAGAGGGAACAGTGAAAGAGACAAAGGAGTGAAACACAAGAGGAAGAGATAAAAAAAATGAATTCACAGATAGAAAATTTCAAGAACGGATGATGGAACAGAAAAGAAAGAGGTGGACACAATGAGGGAAATTGAAAAGAGAAAAAGGGGCAGGACATAAAATGATAAATGCCAGACATAATTAAACAATAAAAAAAAGCGAAACAACAGCAAAGAGATGCATTGGGCCCTGATTATGTACGATAACACACATTTTTATTGTGATTTTATTGTAAGAATTCAGCCCAAGTTGCTTCATGAGAGCCCAGCCAACCCAAAAGAAACATGAGCAAAAGCTGGAAATAATAGAAAGGATGACAAAAGCTTAGTTAATGACTACCAGTGGAGAGAGATGGAAGGAATTCCAGTGCTTCAAACCTACTTGGCTGAGGATAGAACTACTAATATGTGACATGGAGGTACATGGGAAGCCAAGATTGGAACTCCACAGAGTTCGGGAGAAGTCATGAGTTGATGCTAAGTTGTATGTATTAGAGGCTGAGGAAGGAAAGAAGTGAGGATATATCAGTGAAAGTTGCAGGGCAGATTGTAATGACCCCTGGTGGTGAGTTTGGGGATAGTAGGGAATTTTATTGCACAAGTGAGAGCAGAGTGGGGATCCCAATACCTTCCTGTCACTGCACAATTAAATCTGTTTCAACCGATTGGAGTAGTGAATGAGAAATCAAGCCCCAGTATTCCCAGAGTTGTCACAAAAGTTAAATAACTTTCTTAAAATACAAAGTTCCCCAATTTAACAAACCTGACAAGTTGGCTGGTTTGCTCATAAATAGTGTCTCACATATCAGTTAAAAATGATAATCTACAACAATTGTTGCAGTAAAGACAAACTGGTTTCTTTCAGTTTTACAGTGAAGCTTTGACTGCAGAGAGAGACCTCTTCTAAACTGCAAAAGGACTGAACATCTCTCTCTCTCCCACTCTCTCTCTCTCCGTGCAAATTTCTCTCAGCTGTTCAGTTACCTGAGAACCAATCATACAGCTGTTGGCCAACAAAAGGATCTCTGTCACTTATAACTGGTCACTAGTTGATAAACCAATCAGCTATTTGTTGCCAGCAGAAGTTACATCAGTACACCCCACTGATTCCAAGTAGTCTGCAACTCAAACTGGAATTACTGCTTGTTTAGACAGTTGTTTACATGATGCCCTGCAATGGATGTCAAATTATGTGCTTTCTGAACTGCAGCCACTCTTTCAAACCACCTTTATCTTTAAAAAAGCGACTCTTTGTCATTTCAATCCACAGTTTTTTTTTAAAACATCAAATTAAGAAACACAGTCCTTACAAGTCCATGGCAAGGAAGTTCATGGAGAACCTACCCATCTGGACACCAATTGAGGGTGGGCCAGGGAAGAAATAGAGAATGCGCAGACATGGCAATGACTTGAATGTTGTTTGTGAAAAGAGAAAGGCATGAATCAATGAAAGTCTGTAAAGTTACAGTCAGGGTTTTAGTGGTAGGTTGAAGTTGACTAATAATTAAAATGGATTCAGCTTGACATTCTGACAGGCTAATAACCAGTTTGAAGAATGTACGAGTCTAGACGCTATTTAAGGATTGGAGCATCAAATAGGAACACAAATAAGAGATCTGCTCATGGAAAATGAAGAACCAGTTGATCTTGCATAGGTTGATTGTGGGGAATGGCAGAGATGAGTGATGGTCTCGGTGATCGATAGTGCACAATGCATAGTGAATCCAGCATACAAGTAGAGGGATATCAATAATAACAGGAAAGAAAGAACAACCAGGAGCAACAAAGTAAAATCCAGTGAGGAATAGGAATCAAAGGGAACAAATGAGAACCAGTTCAGCAATGATTGAAAAATTCCTAGTGAAAAACTGATTTTGTGCCAGCATGTTAATTCTGGATGTGGCCTGAGCAAGGTGAATGACTCCAAAGTCCTCTCTTCCCCATATCATACTATAACTATGATCTACTGGTTTTAACAAGTGGTGTAAATCTCAATAAACACATTATGTACCAGCTGAGATCTGTCAATGGTATTGGCCTTTTGCATTTTATTGTATTTATCAGAGGGTTCCATTCCATTTCTCCCCAAGAGAGATTTCAGAAGGCCATTGATCTGCTTTAAAGACAAGCCATCAATGAAGGTATTGTATCTTCAATTTTATTTTGCAACAAACTCAGTCTGGAAAAAAGATAACTCAGCTATGTGCCATGGGCAATGGTCCTTCTAATCAGAGAATACAATAATCTCATGATGTCCACAAATGAAAATTACTTACGACCACAGAAAATGTTTGTGAAAGCAGGACTGACCATACCTTCATTTAATTAAAGAAATAGTGTTCTTTGTTATCTTTAGATCAAAGCCATGATTATCCTAGCAGTGCCTGTTGTAACATATAACTCAGTAATCCACCAGAAGGTTTGTCTTCTGAAATTTGATGGTGATGATACATGTCAGGGGAAAATAAGCCATTGAGTCGTTCTGACTGCTCTGTGACAGTTATGATGTGAATGGTTCATTTTACATAACCTAGCAGTCCTTGAAGTCTACTTTACTTATGTAAGGTAAAGAATGGAATGCAGTTTATTTCTTTTTAACTTGGGGCTTTTGCATTTGGATCTATTTATTGAGTGCATGCTGAAACATGTGCAGATAGATTTTCTAACAAGTTTTAATTGGTGTTTGGAAGTTCTAAGTATTTTTGAAAGCTGAATAACAAGGGTGTGTTGATTTGTTCATAAATGTCTGCCTCTAGATTTTGTATCTTTGCTATTTCTGTGAAAAATTGTGTCCTTACAGGAAGGATCGATAGAAGGGAAGAACAGGGAGGTATCACATTTTCAAAGATTTCATTTCCAATGTTTACTGAAGTAAAGTCCTTTCTTTCCTCTTATGATTCTTCAGCTTCCACGAGAACAATTACTTCAGTAAGCAGTTTGACCATATTTAGCAATATTTGTTCATTCGTGGAATATCTCTTATCTGAAAAGGCTTGAGACAATTATCTCACTTAACAACATTGCCTTATTTCTTGTAGTGGATACATGTACAACAAAACAATAACCTACCGTCAATGACGTACGAATATAGAGGAATTTGATTATGTCCTTCATTCTTAAAACCCCCAGGTCACTTCCTTTAAGGAATGACCAGTGAATTAAACACAGGAACAAAAACAGTTGCTGGAAAAGCTCAGCAGGTCTGGTAGCATCTGTGAAGGAAAAAACAGAGTTAACGTTTTGGGTCCGGTGACCTTTCCTCTTCAATTGGGCCCTTAACCAGGCAGCAATGGGCCTTCTCCAGGGTCAAAGGCCACCAAGGCAGATATCCGAGTGAAGGGGATCAATCTGAGGCTGAAACCCCACCTGCCATCTTACTGCCCAATTCAATGCTCTATGCCACGGTCTTGCTGCAGAGGAGTGTTTTAAATTTCATCCATTAGAACAGAGTAGACCCTCAAGAGGATCCACCTATTCAATGAGATAATGTCTGAGCTATATCTTAACTCCATTCGCATTTCCTCATTGTATGCCGAAATACATTTGATCATCACAAAATCTGTAAACCACAAATTTAAAATTCAACCAGAGACTTTCACACTTGATCATTAAACAAAAAAAAATTTAAAAAAAACAAAAAAAACTGCAGATACTGGAAATCAGAACTGAAGAAAGGTCACCAGACCCGAAATGTTAATTCTGCTTTCGCTCCACAGATGCTGCCTGAACTGTTGAGCTTTCCAGCAATTTCTATTTTGTTTCACATTTGATCATTATTTATTTGGCGTGGTATTTCCTTATTCTTCGCTGCATGTCCCAAGATAATATTCAGTTACCTGATACTCTCCTACACCTTTGAAAGCAATTTCTCACTGTCTATACCCTAAGGCCTAAAAATCCCTAAATTTCAGTCAAATGTCATTTCCAATGTCATTCAAAATTCCAGGGACTATGAATATGTTTTACATTATCTCTCCTCATAATTCAATATTTGAGAAACTGGTAACATGTTAGTGAGTCTCTAATGTACCCATTCCAAGGCCAGGATTTTTTCCAAGGTGCAGTTCCCCGATCCACACACAATACCTCTGACGTGATTTAGTTAGGGCATTGTATAATTATGGGGTTGCCTAGTTCAGTTGGCTGGATGGCTGGCTTGTGATGCAGAGTAATACCAACAACATGAATTCAATTTCCATAGTATCTGGGACATTATATCAACCTCTCTTCCCTTGTTATAGACAATATCCATTCCTTGCTCAAGAAAAAGCAATTGATCTTTTTTCAGGAACACCACTAATAATCAGACGACCCCTTATTCTGGGGTCAGTAACAATTTCCTTGTACTACCCTATGTTATTGAAGGTTTACTCAGTCAGTTCTCCTGATGGTTCAGCTATGGGTGTTTTTGAAGCATTTGGTGAGTTCCAGTGTAGTGCCAATATGTTCTGGCTTTATTAACTCACCCATCAATACCCCTGCCTCATGCTACAAAGCCATCTTTTAGAGCAAATTTAAATACTTCTTCAGCTAAGTTAGATTTGATTGTAGCATTCTTTAAAACACAAGAGGCACATAAGGCTTCATGATTTAATGTGGGTCAATATCAAAGGCATGCTCAAGATCTCTCCTATTTTTGGAAAACCTTTCAGATTCTTTATAAGAACTATGTAGCAATTGTAATCAACACATCTTCCCTAACTGACCAAAGTCTGGTCTGTGCTTCCCCCCAAGATACTTGGACCACACAATACCTATTACAAAATCAAAATTTCAAGATATTTTACAAGTACATCATGAAGCATTGAGTATCGGATTTGGGAAGCTTGTTGCCGCTGTTCAAGACATTGGTGAGGCCACATTTGGAGGACTGCATGCAGTTCTGGTTGCTCTGCAATAGAAAGGATACAATATTATTAAACTAGAAATTATGCAGAAAAGATTTATTAGGATGCTACCTGGACTGGAGTTATAAGAAGATGTTGGATAGGCACAGAATTTTTTTCCCTGGATTATAGGAGACTGAAGGGTGACTTTATAGAGGTCTATAAAATCATGAGAGGTATAGATAAGATTGATAGCCAATAGCTTTTCCCCACAGGATGGTAGGGGAGTCAAAAATTAGAAGGCATAGGTTTAAGGTAAGAGGGGAGTGATATAAAAGGATCCAGAGGGGCAATTTTTTTTCACATGGAGGGTGATGAGTGTCTTAAATGAGCTGCCAAAGGTAGTGGTGGAAGTGAGTACAATTTTGTCATTTAAGAAAAATTTAGACAGGTAGATGGATGTGATATGTAGGGGGGTGCGGAAATGGACCAAAGGCAGGCAAGTGGGACTACTTTAATTGTGAAAACTGGTCAGCATGGGCAAGTTGGGCCAAAGAGCTTGTTTTGATGCTGTAGACGCCTGTGACTCTAATTTCAATGCAACATTTCAAAAGTGGTAATAAACAAGGGATATGAGTTAAAATCCATGAGAGCAGCAGCTCCACGTGAATATTTTTGGTTTCTCACCTGCATGGGTAATGCCTTTACCTGCATTCCCACTCAGTTGACACTCAGGTCCCACTTCCCATCCAACCAACCTTTGGGGTCTGCCCCAGTAGGTGCTCAGAAATTCCCTCACTGAATAGCAACTAACCTGAATTTCTACTGCAGGTTGGGCCTGGGGTCCATCCAGAGTAACTTTCCAACTCGTCCAATGACAGTTTGCTCTCTTCCACCATGATTCCACCTCTTAAGGAGTAGCAAGATGAGAGAAGGAACCTGCGATTGGATGAGCTGGAACGGTCTGTATGGGAAAGACAGAAATCCTAATTGGAGGAGCAGTTCCGCAGAGATCTGGCATCTATCATGGATACGGGAGACCATTCTCTTATTGGTCACCATGAGTGAATTTTCAGGAGTGATTTGGGGATTTCGGGGCTGAATTTGCACATTGTCCCCAAACATTTGAAACACTGATGCTCTCATGAATTCTCATCTTCACCCACAGACCAATGGAGAAATCAAAGGAGTGGTGAAAACCATAAAGATGTTGATAACTAATATATATTAATGATTTGGATGAAGAAATTAAATATACTGCAGGCAAGTTTCCATATGACACAAAAATAGGTGGGAAGGCAAATGGGTGAAGATGACGCAGAGTCTGCAGATGGTTATGTGAGAGAACAAAAACTTGGCAGATGGAAGGTAATGTGGGGAATTGTGAGACTATATATATTGGTGGAAAGAAGAGGAGCTGAATTTTATTTAAATGGAAAAAGAATGCAGAAAGCTATAGAGCTTAATGATTTGGGAGTCACCATCCATGAATCACAAAAAGCTGCATTTCCCAGTAAAGTGGGTAACAGGAAAGGCAAATGGAATGTCGGCCTTTATTTCAAAGGGAATGGAGAACAAAATCTGGGAGATCTTGCTAAAACTGTACAAAGTGCTAGTCAGACTACAGCAGAAATGCTGTGATCAATTTGGGCTCCTTATCTAAGGAAAGATGAACCGGCATTGGAGGCAGTCCAAAAAATGTACACTCACTTATACCAGTTATGGCTGGGCTGTCTAACAAGGAGAGGTTGAGAAGTTTTGGCCTGTAAACTTTGCAATATAGAAGAATGAGAGGCAATCTTATTGAATCATACTTGACAGAGTAGATGCAGAAAGGTTGTTTCTTCTTTTGGGAGAATCCAGGACCAGAGGGCACAATCTCAGAATAAGGGGATGCATATTCAAGACAGAGATGAGGAGGAATTCCTTCTCTCAGAAGATTGTGAACCTGTGGAACTCTTTGCCACAGAGGGCTGTGAAGGATGCATCATTAAGTACATTGGAGGCTGAGATAGAGGGGGTTTTTAATCAGCAAGGAAATTAAAGGATATGGGAAAAGTGCAGGAAAGTGAAGTTGAGGATTATCAAATTGTAAAGGTCTCATTGACTGGTGGAACAGATGATGTGTTGACTGGTTAATTGGGTGACATGGTAGCTCAGTGGTTAGCACTGCTGCCTCGTAGCACCAGGGACCTAGGTTTGATCCCAGCCTAAGGTGACTATCCGTGTGGAGTTTGTATGTTCTCCCCATGTCTGTGTGGGTTTCCTCCACTGTCCAAAAGATGTGCAGGTTAGGGGGATTGGCCATGGGAAATGCAGGTGTACAGGGATAGGGTTGGGAATTGGATCTCAGTGGGATGCTGTTCGGAGGGTTGGTAAGGACTTACTGGGCTAAATGGTCTGCTTCCACACTGTAGGAATTCACAGTCCTTAAACAGGCAGAACAACCTTACTCAAACTCCAGTGGGAATGCTCAGAACAAACAGAAAAGTGTTGATGTTACTTAGACAGTGAGAAACTCACAAACTCACAGATAAAGAGAAAAGAATTACAAGTACTCCTCTGAATGATAATTGTGTTAAAGTAAAAGTTAAAAACCATCACTCTCAATCAATGATAACAAGAAAAAGGTTAGTGAGGGCTGTAGAAATAACACAGACTTGATCTATGAAGTTTGGACTTCACTGATGGGTTTGTGGGATTAAATGAGGATATAAATAGTTAAATGAAGTTGATGAGTAAGTTGGGGGAAGTGTAATACAATAAGAATGGATCCGATATGTAGGCAAGATTGATTTAGCTATGGTAAATGTGGAGTTATGGGGATCGGGTAGGGAGCTAGGGTTGGGTCTTGGTGGGATGCTCTTCTGACAGTCAGTACAGACATGATGGGTCAAATGGTCTCTTTCTGCACTGTAGGGATTCAATGATTCTATGTGTGTCATGATTTAAGAGACATTAACAGTCTGTAAGAGTCTCTTAAGAAAGGATTGTGAGAAAGCACCAGTGAGAGATGTACTTACAGAGAACAGTCTTATTTATGATCGTGTAAATAAAACAGTTTTCGGAACCTACTAGGGTTAGAGAGCAGTCACATAGATAATGGAAACTTTTACAGGTCACAAACTACCAGCAGGTTAGTTATCTCTCTACAGAAGACCATACGCCACAAGCTTCAAATCAATGCAATCGGTCAGAGATCCTGATAAATGAGTAGCAAGAGAGCAAGATAATGGGATAATGACCACAGCACTGTTCATTGTTTATACTCTGAGTCAAGCGAGCAAACAATATCACTGCATATTACCTGTACTAGGAAACGGTGGCAAGGCAATTAAATCTCCATGGCTATTTCTTGAAAATCTACTCAGTGGTTCAGTACAGTACACTTTGATTAGATGGAAGCAATGACATATCTCCAGTTGGGAAGTGCCATTATGGGTGATCTGTTCAAGGATCAGTTATCAGTTGGACAGAATTATGGCTTTGACACTCACCTGTTAACTCAATGATGTCACGTCCAAGAAACAGTATTTACCATTGAAGAACTACCTCCAACTGGAGCTGTCAGAAGGGGCATTTTTTTAATGCACCTGACCTACCTAAACCACAGCAGGCCCACCTCTGACCCCTTATTAGATCCAGGGTCACTTGTCCCAACTTTCAATGTTACCCCACCCCATAGAGCCCTCAGCCCCAGCTTGTCCAAAAATCATATTCATTTTTAATGTTGAGTTCTGAAACTCAGGAAAACTTCTGAATCACTTGCAAAATCAAGCCCTCTTCTATTGATAAAAGCCCATTTAATACATTAAAATCCCAGCAAGTACTGAATTTCATATATTTATTTACATAACCCCAGGGGAAAGATAGCAAATAAAGACTAATTGCATTAACTTGGAGCTGTAAATCAATTTGTGGACATACATGCCCCACATAGTGAAAATTATTGGTTGTGGAATCAATCAAACAAGACTAATCCTATAGTAATACCCTTCAGTTTCTGTTGAGAAATGTGGTGAAATTGTAATCGTTTTGCATCTGAGCATAATTGCATACATTTTTTAATTTCAAAATTTAAAGGGCTGGGGATTAAATGACAATATAGATTGATACATCCACAAGCAATATATGTCTTTTTTATACATACATATTTATTCTTAACATTACCAAAAGGAGATCAGAACTCTCTGAAAAATTCACTTCAGTTTTGAACTTTTCCCCAAATTCATAAAGCCCGCACAAATCACTTTCAGAAATCTGAGTGCTGAAAATTGGTTCGGTCTTTTAAAGTTGGTGCTGACTTTTAAATGTGCTGCTGCCTCCGTGACCCCGGGTAAGTGAGATACACCATACCTCCAATTGTCCCCTTCCCCCAGAGGAAATGATGGCTGTGTGTCCAAGAGTGGGAATAATGGACTCGTGGCTCTAGCTCAAATTTGGCTAAGATGTGAAAATTTTCCACCTCTGTGCAAGTTTGGGCCTGAGCACTTCTGAAGTGCTTCTCATTATTATGCATCAATGTTTTGTTATTCTATAAATTAGCATTAATGTAACAGTTTCTGACTTCTGCTCATGCTCCTAACATCTTAAAATATCTGGGGGTTGTAGATAAGGTGAAGAAGAAGGGTGCTGAAATAAGTTAAATGGATTGATGCAATTAACTAACTTCTAAATTGCATGTATATCCGGGGGCAAGATATGCGGTGATTTTAAAGCAGCCTTTCATAAAATAAATTCATTTTCTGAATAGGTTTCAGATGCATCTAAAAACAAGTATCTTTTTGTTAAATTGAAGATGACATTAACTTGTTCAAATTTAATTAATCACAACCTGTGTGTTCCATAGAATAATTGAATCCAAAATGATAAAGCCACAAATGTAGCAATTTATACATTATTGCTCTTAGAGTGTGGGCATTACTGGCAAAGCAAACATTTATTGCTTGTCTCTAGTTGCTCTGTCTGAGTGACAGTTATAGAATGCTGACAGTACTGGGCAGGGTAAACATAGTAAGATTTACTCAATGACCAGGGAGTCCAAAACCAGGGCTCACAATTTATGGATATGGGATAGGTCATTTAGGACTGAGAAGAAGAAACATTTCTTTATCCAGAGGGTGGTGAGCTGATAGAATTCTCTGCCATAGAAAGCAGTCGGGCCAAAACATTGAATGGTTTCAAGAAGGAGTTACATATGGCTCATAGGACTAAATGTAATTGGGAGAAAATGGGAACAAAGTACTAAGTTGGATGATCAGCCATTTCAAATTTTTGTTTTGAAATTTTTCTGTAAAATTCAAATGATTTTGTTCCATGTAAATAACAGTCCCTCATATTTACAGATATGAAATCTTTGACATGCTGTCGCATGAGTACTAAACTCAAAGTCTCTTCTTTCATAGTTTAATATCTTTTTTCAAGTTGTCAAACATACCCTGACATTTCCCTTTCTGTTCAAATTTCTTGCCATTTTCAAGAAATTTGTCAAAGGAGCCCCACAATGCTAAAATCTGTATTGATGATCCCCATGTGAACGCTTCTCCACATGTTGCTGTCAGCGTGAGATGTTACGGGCTTCCACCAGAGCTATCCCTTGATACTTGACACTCATCTAAATAAATCTTAAGAGCTACTTGAATACTATTTTAGAATTCTTCAATATTGATGGTTTTCCTCACATTCTCATTTTGTCTTTCCCCTAAATTAAATGATCTAAATCACTGATAGAACATAGAACATAGATCATAGATCAGTACAGCACAGTACAGGCCCTTCAGTGCATGATGTTGTGCTGAACTTTTACCCTAAACCTAAGGTCTATCTAACCTCCACCCCTACCTTATACTATCATCTATATGCCTATCTATTAGCCACTTAAGTGCCCCTAATGAGGCCGACTCCACTACCCTCTCCAGCAATGCATTCCACACCCCTACCACTCTCTGCGTAAAGAACCTATCTCTGATGTGTCTCCTATATCTACCTCCACTCACTTTAAAACTATGCCCCCTTGTAATAGCTACCTCTGGAAAAAGTCTCTGGCTGTCCACTCTATCTATACTTCTGATCATTTTGTACACCTCTATCAAGTCACCCCTCATCCTTCGTTGTTCTAAAGAGAAAAGCCCTAGCTCTCTCAACCTTTCCTCGTAAGACCATCCCTCCATTCCAGACAACATCGTGGTAAATCTCCTCTGCACCTTTTCCAACGCTTCCACATCTTTCCTGTAATGAGGCGACCAGAACTGGACACAATACTCCACATGTGGCCAAACCAGGCTTTTGTATATCTGGAGCATAACTTCACGGCTCTTGAATTCAATCTCTCTATTAATGAGAGCTAACACACCATACGCCTTCATAACAACGCTGTCCACCTGGGTGGCAGCTTTCAGGGAACTGTGGACATGAACCCCGAGATCCCTCTGCTCCTCCACGCTGCCAAGAATCTTTCTGTTAACCCTGTATTCTGCTTTCGAAATGTCCTTCCAAAATGAATCACCTCACACATTTTAGGGTTAAACTCCATCTGATACTTCTCAGCCCAGCTCTGCATCCAATCAATGTCCCTTTGTAACCTAGAACAGCCCTCCGCACTATCCACAACTCGACCCACCTTTGTATCGTCCACAAACTTACTAATCCACTCTTCCACTCCTTCATCCAAATCATTTACAAAAATCACAAATAGAAGAGGATCCAGAACAGATCCTTAAGGTACACAACTCGTAACTGAGCACCGTGTTGAATATTTTCCGTCCACTACCACCATTTGTCTTCAAAGGGTCAGCCAATTCTGAATCCAATCTGCCACATTTCCCCCTATCCCATGCCTCCTTAATTTCTGCATGAGACTATCATGGGGAACCTTACCAAATGCCTTACTTAAATCCATGTATATCACATCCACTGCTCTACCTTCATCCATGTGTTTGGTCACCTCCTCAAAGAATTCAATAAGGTTTGTGAGGCATGATCTACCCCTCACAAATCCATGCTGACTATCATGCAACAATTCCTTTCTTTCTTGCATACACCACGAATATCTGATTATGTTTCTTATTCATAGTCCTAAATGTTAATTGTTAAGTTTCAGGGATAAACTCAACAACATTTAGCATTGCCTTATGAACAGATTCATAGCCTGCAGATTACACTCCTGACAGTTTAGTCTACACATTCATAGCAGTATCTGCCAGGACAATCTATAATGTTAAGGTGCAAGCATTTCTGGGCATCTTTTCAAGTCCATCCTTGGTAAATGTAGGTGCTAAGCACAGACTTTGAGCTGAATTACATTCCTCAGTGGAATCCAATTCACCCTGTGTCTGTGTCGAGGAGCAATTTATTGGAGGTTAGAGTTTTAACTAGTAGAATTACTTGCTAGGAGTTTATTTTTACCTGTAGCTGGAGTCAGTTTATTTGTAACAAATAGTAATTCTTGTTAAGTGCAGAAACTTGACCTGTATTTACTATCAACCTGAGTCCAAGATACGGGTAAATGGGGAATTTTGCATACTTTAAAAAATTTTTGCATACTCTTAAAAAATGGTAGTGGGGCTTGATTTGTACCACACTACCCTGTTGAGATGTAGTACAATGAGAGAATTCTAATTCTTCCTATTCTTATCAGCCCTCAAGCCAAATCACATTTTCAGACACGGCACATCTTATGCATTATGTTCCAAGGTTTCATTTATGGTTGTTGTGAAGTTGGTGTAGTACTTGTGGATTGGAAGGAAGGACATTAGAATTTGTTTGTAAAATGACGGAGAGGACGGGGGAAGAGTGTGTGGTCCCTTTAAAAGGTTATTTTTGGCTTGGATTTAAAAAAGATGTCTACAGGCAGCAGCTGATCTACAGACAGTTCTTGAAATTGAAACATTGTATTTAAAGGCTATACTGTTAACAGGCAAAGCAGCATTTTTTTTCCCAAGACAACAGCTTTTTGAATTTAGCCAATTTATTTAAACCAGGCCCTAGATACCAAAGCCCAATTAAATTTAATGGTTTTGACAACCTGGGACCAATCTTTTTGTAAGAAATTAATAGGTCATCAAGGATAGAAAAGAAGAGGGCATTTGAAAATCAACGGGAGACCAAACTATCATCTATCAAGAGAACAGTTCTCAATAGTCATCAGCTCTACATAAAGAGAAAATCACTGGCTGTCACAGAAATCGCTAGGATCTCAGAGTAAGCACCATCTAAGTAAAGGTAGCACAGCACTCTTAGCTAATATTCCTGACACAAGAATGTTCCTGACCGGAGGACAGTGGAGAAAGCAAAGAACAATCTGGAATATTTATCCTGGCTGTAATTTTGGGAGATCAAGCTTTAATTTCTTTTATTGATTTGATTTATATAAGTGGGATTTGTATCTAATAGAACTGTATACCATTAGAATTTTGTTTTATTTGGTTAGTAATTAAGGGGGAATTGTTTGGTATGTTAGTAGATCTGTTAATTTGTTAACTGTTAGAGTTAGATAAATAAATTGTTACCTGTTGATTATAAAGTGAGTATCAGGGATTTCTTTCATTTAACCATTCCTTTATAACAGGTTGGAGGTGAGAGGCAGATTATACCACTTTTCGTACTTCCTTTGATATATTACAAAGCAAGGCAATCTTCTCTGGATGTTTTGATTTTTGTTATCAGAGGGGGATAGACCACTCCTTCATAACAGTGGCTCATTAATTAAAGAGGTAAACAAATATTATTCAATGTGTTGTTAAATGAGGAACTGGTTTCCTTCAATAAATAGCTAAGGAAGCTTTGCAAACTTGCCAGTTTAAATTAAAATAAACCTTTTGCCATATTATTTCAAATAGTGAACATCCAGTACTACATATGTCACTTACGTAACATTGCTTCTGTCAATACAAAAGAAAAGGACAATAAAACAACTTTTCTTAGTTCTCAATATCCAAAAGAAATATAAGCCTACAGGAATTCAGAAACTTCAGGTAATAAATGAAGTAAGATGAACATTTGTTAAAAGAGCAAATAATAAGGTTGATCTTTATGGGAAATAACTGAGAGCCTGAAAGAGGCTTTCTAACTATAGTATTGATAATTGGCTGGAAATGACAATGACTGATGTTAACCTTTGAAAATCTCATGTTAAATTCCTTTCCCTGTTATTTTAACAGGTACCAATCTATTTCATTTGTTTGAATTGACATCCACTTTGAAATAAAGGTTGCATTATGATGTCTGGCTGTCATTTCCAAATTCATGACTCGAAAATTAAACAAGGAAAGTAAAAATCCAACTGTTTCCTTCATTTTTTTCACATAAATTAGAACAATGCAAAGAAATAATTAATGAGCTTGAAGTAATCAGGTACTTCATGATGGATCAATGGGTAGAAGTTGATAACAAGGCACAGAGCTGGATGAACACAGCAGGCCAAGCAGCATCAGAGGAGCAGGAAAGCTGATGTTTTGGGCCTAGACCCTTCTTCAGAAAAAAAAGAAGTTAATGTTCATTTTATGGATATAATTTAGCTTGAGGACAACATGGACTCAATCTTTGTCAGAAAAGATCCTGTTTCTAAATTTGTTGACTCCTTGTTTAAGGCATCCTGGACAGATCCCAGGAGCATTAATTCCGTTCAAAAAACCCCACCTGTTTGGGAATACCTGATTAAGTCCTGTCCCAGCAGCAGAGGTAGTGACAGTGATATACAATAGGAAGAGAATTGCCCAAGGAGAGCTCAACGTTGAGCTTTTCTTATTCATATATTGCTAGGTCATTTAATGTCATCCCTAATTGTTCAGGCAGTACCGACATTGTTGGGGTCTGGAGTCCCATGCAGGTCAAACCAGGCAAGGTTGGCAGATTTCTCTTTGTAAAGGACATTAGTGAGCTATATGGGTTTTTATGAAATTCAACAGTGGTTATATAGTCATTGTTGGGCCAGTTAGATGTGTTTATTAAAATCAAATTCAAACTTTGCCATCTGCCATTGTAGGAATTAAACAGCCAGAAGGGTCTGGGCCCGAAGCGTCGGCCTTCCTGCTCCTCTGATGCTGCTTGGCCTGCTGTGTTAGTCTGGCTCTACACCTTGTTATCTCACATTATCTTGGGGTTTTGGATTATGAATCAGTGACGTTACCACTACAATCACCTTCCATTAATCTTCACTTCTTGACTACTTATGGCATTACATCAAACATAGGTACGGAAATTTTCTGCTGATTACCATCTGTACTACGATTCCTCCTCTTCCCCAATACCCGCCAATCTATCAACCCCCTCCCTCAGCTGATAAATCGGTACTCCTTCATATTGAACACAAATTAAGGAACCTCTGCAGGGGGCAAGTGCACAGGATGAAATCTGGATGGGGAATGTCAATGTCTATCATCAAGGGTGGCTCTTCAGCACCACTACTGACTGAGCTGGCTGAGTCCTGAAGGATGTTGCTGCTATCCCAGAGGAAAAAAAGTATAAAAGCAGTAATATTTAGAAACGGGCATATAGGTTGTATTGGAGCTCCATTTTGAGATAAGCACAGAGGCTGATAGGCTCTGTGCACTTTAAAGTTGCTGAATAGGTTGTGATTTTTGTAAAGCTAAAGATTTCTTCAGGTGAACATTATGTGCTCAGGATCTGCTGTGCAATCATGCTATAATAGTGTGGCTAAATTAAATGTCAGATAATCATGATCACCAACAAGAATGAATCTATCCATCTACGCGTAACATTCAGTGACATTACCGTTGTTGAATATCCCAATGTTAACACTCTGGGGGTTACTTTCGACCAGAAACTGAATTGGATGAGCCATGTAAATAATATGGCTACATAAGTACAGGCTAGGAATTCTATAACAAGTAAATCACTTCCTGTCTCCTCAATGCCTGTACGAAGCACAAGTCTACTGGTAAACACTCCACTTGCATGAATAATTGCTTGTGTAACAAATGTGTCTCGAGTGTCTTCTGATAATCTCAGTTCTTAAAGAGTAAAGTCGCCATACTCATATTGGAACATAGGGCTGCTCTCTCATTGGAGACTGATGTCTGGTAGTGGTTTATCCTGACAGTCACCAAACTTCAGGCAAGACGAGTAGTTGAGGAGAAGAGCCTTTCATGGTAACTTCAGCCAGTGAGGGAATTGAATCCATGCTGTTGGGATCACACTGCTTCACAAACCAGCCATCCAAGTTAAGTGACCCTCATCTGAGTTATTTTGTCCAACTAGAGAAGGTAACTTGTTCCGATTACTTTTTTGCAATAAACTACATTATAGTAAGACAGGGATAGTAGGAACTGCAGATGCTGGAGAATCTGAGATAACAAGGTGTAGAGCTGGATGAACACAGCAGGCCAAGCAGCATCATAGGAGCAGCAAGGCTGACGTTTCGGGTCTAGACCCTTCATCAGAAAAAGGTCTGCCCGAAATGTCAGCCTTCCTGCTCCTATGATGCTGCTTGGCCTGCTGTGCTCATCCAGCTCTACACCTCGTTATCTATAGTAGGACAGGCTCTTCTTTTGATAAGACCGACCTGTGATTCAACCTCTATCACTGTTAACCAAACAGGCCCTCAGACAAGAGAAAGGATGATTGGTGGCAACATTCCACTCAACTATTAACTGGTACTAGTTCATCCTGCAGTACATGCATTTGTGAGGTTAGCCAATTCCCCAGGATTACCCTTGTGCCTTCAGGAACTGAAGATTAATTTCTAGAAACAACAGTGAGGAGCTCAAGGGAAAACTTGTTGGGCCATTAAAAAATATGTGCTTTTGTGCATATTCTTGCAATATGCTAATACAGTTCTTAATGGCAATTAAAACATTACAGATGAGGAGGAACGGCTGTTTGATGAGGTGGTTTGATTGGCAGCAAATAGCCAAGAGATGTATTCTGTAGATGCAGTTGGCAACTCTAATGCCAGCTCAGCCCAACATGTACCACAAATATTCTTGTGACTATTGTAAAACTCACCCTGAACATAATTAGGCTTCTACCTAATGTATTATTCAGCATGAATTTAAATAATTTTCACTATATTTTTATCAATAATAAGATGCTAGGAACGGCATCTTATTGGACAAACTTTCACCGCTTGGTTGTTACTTAAGTGCCACAGCAAAAGTCTCCCAAAGACCAATGTAAGCATTTGTAATCCCATAGGTGGTTTCATTCCTGTTCAAGAAGCTGTTGAATGCACTTGGATTGGTAACCATCTGCTACTTAAACACTTTTTTATTTAAATTCAAATTAAAGACAAGTTCTCACTAGGACAAAATGTAGCTGCTGTTGGTAAAAATCAATGAAGTCGGCACTAGCAATCACAGAAGTAGGCTTACTTTTGAGCTTCTTATTGGGAAGTAGGATACACAGCAATCAAAAAGAAAACACTGTTTCTAAACTTGCAGATGATACCAAATCACCAGGGGCTAGCTCGAACTGGAGAGAACTGCAACTAATGACAAGAAGCGATTAACAAGCTTGCAGAATGGCAATATAATTGACAACTGAATTTCAATATAGATGGATGTGAAGTATTATACTTTGGCAAGAAAAGTAAGGAATTTAGATAACACTTAGAAAGTAAGAATTGAAATGGGATTCAGAAGCAACGTCTGCAAGTGTGAATGTACAAATCACTTGAAGTGGTGGCATAGTTAACACGGCTGTAAAAGAGAATGAGTAGGACTGACCTCTATCTTTCTTGAAAAGAAGGTTGAGAGGTTATAGGTCTTAAAGCTATACGGTACAAAAACAGACCCTCTGGTACAACTCATCCATGCTGACCAGATATCCTAAATTAATCTAGTCCCATGTGCCAGCATTTAGCTTATATCCCTCTAAACCCTTCTTATTAATATATCTATCGAGATGCCTTTTAAATGTTGTCATTGTACCAGCCTCCACCACCTTCTCTGGCAGCTTGTTACTGACATGCATCATCGTCTGCTTGAAAAAGTTGCCCCTCAGGTACCTTTTAAATCTTTCCCTTCTCACCTTAAACTATGACTTCTAGTTTTGGATTCCCCTACCCTGGGGAAGAAACAATCTTGACTATTCACCCTATCTATGCACCTCATGATTTTATAAACTTCTATAAGGTCACCCCTCAGCCTCCGAGGCTCCAGGGAAAATAGTCCCAGCCTATTCAGCCTCTCCCTATAGCTAAACCCTCTATCCCTGGCAACATCATTGTGAATGTTTTCTTAACCCTTTCAAGTTTCACAACATTTTTCCTATAGCAGGGAGACCAGGTTGCATGCAGTATTCCAAAAGTGGCTTAACCAATGTCCTGTACAGCTGCAACATGATGGTCCAAATCCTATATTCAATGCGCTGACCAATAAAGGTAAGTGTACCAAATGCCTACTTCACTGTCCTGTCTACCTGTGACTCCACTTCAAGGAACAATGAACCTGCACCCCAAAGTCACTTTGTTCGGCAACAGTCGCCAGGAACTTACCATTAAGTCCTGCCCTGTCTCATAATGATCTTTAAAATGATGAAATGCTTTGATAGAATAGACTCTATCCAGATGTTGCGATGGCCACAGAGTCACTGGATCTGTGTCAACTGAAGTTGTACATGCCACACCAAAGGCTGCTACATAAGATAAAGTTGCACGGTATCGCAGGTAATGTATTGGCATGGATAGAGGATTGGTTGACTAGTAGAAAGCAAAGAGTAGGGGTAAATGGGTGTTTTTCTGGTTGGCGGTCAGTGGCTAGTGGTGTGCCCCAGGGATCAGTGTTGGGACGCAATTGTTTACAATTTACATAGATGATTTGGAGTTGGGCACTAAGTGCGGTGTGTCAAAATTTGCAAATGACACTAAGATGAGTGGTAGAGCAAAGTGTGCAGAAGACACTGAAAGTCTGCAGAGGGACATAGATAGTCTAAGTGAGTGGGCAAAGGTCTGGCAGATGGAGTACAATGTTGATAAGTGTGAGGTCATGCATTTTGGTAGGAATAACAGGAAAATGGACTATGTTTTAAATGGTAAAAAATTGCAGCACGCTGCTGTGCAGAGGGACTTGCGTGTCCTTGTGCATGAATCGCTAAAAGTAGGATTGCAGGTGCAGCAGGTAATTAAAAAGGCAAATGGAATTTTCTCTGCCATTGCTTGAGGAATGGAGTTTAAAAACAGGGAGGCTATGCTGCAGCTGTATAGGGTCCTGGTGAGGCCACACCTGGAGTACTGTGTGCAGTTTTGGTCTCCTTACTTGGGAAGAGATATACTAGCACTGGAGGGGGTGCAGAGGAGATTCACTCGTTTGATTCCAGAGTTGAGAGGGTTGGATTATGAGGAGAGACTGAGTAGGCTGGGATTATACTCATTGGAATTCAGAAGAATGAGGGGAGATCTTATAGAAACATATAAGATTATGAAGGGAATAAATAAGGTGGAGGCAGGGAGGTTGTTTCCACTAGCAGGTGAAACTAGGACTAGGGGGCATAGCCTCAAAATAAAGGGAAGCAGATGTAGGACTGAGGTCAGGAGGAACTTCTTCACCCAAAGGGTTGTGAATCTGTGGAATTCCCTGCCCAATGAAATGGTTGAAGCTACCTCGCTGAATGTTCTTAAGGCAAGGCTAGATAAATTTTTGAACAGTAAAGGAATTAAGGGTTATGCTGAGCGGCGGGTAAGTGGAGCTGAGTCTCAAAAAGATCAGCCATGATCTTAAATGGCGGGGCAGACTCGAGGGGCCGGATGGCCTACTCCTAATTCTTATGTGTGTTCTTATGTAACACACAGAATGCTAGACACAGCAAGTCCTGTGGAAATTGACTGGGAATTTGAAGATTTTGACAGGCAATTGTCCTGCATCTGCAACACTTTGGCTACTGGCCTGACCACACCCTCCCAAATTTCCCTGCTGCTCGACCCTATACGTGCCACTGGACCCTCCACACTTTCCAGCCTGTCAGCCTGGCACACTTCCAGGATGACACCAAATTCCCTCCACCCACACCCCACCTGCCAGATAACCCAATACCACCACCTTAACAACAACCTACCCAAAGCACTCCACCATTTACCTGGCACCCTAATTACTTGGCACCTTACTTACCAGCCATCTTAAACCCTTAAACAACTACCATCCTAAACCCACACTGACTTTATGTACTTACCATTTCATCGTAGCTCTGCTGTTGATCACTTAAATTGCAGAACATGACACACTGATCGGGGCAAAGAAAATATGGTTTGTGTGAAGATTCTCTTTGCTGTTGGATTTAAGAATTCCTGGGCAGGTTTGTAACAGCAGGCTTCTGCCCAAGAATCTGCAGCAAAGTTAATCATAGAATCCCCGTGGTGTGGAGGCAGGCCATTCAGCCCATTGAGTCCTCACTGACCCTCCAAAGAGCATCTCACCCACACCCGCTCCCTTACCCTATCCCTGTAACCCTACATTTCCTGTGGCTAATCCACCTAATCTGGACACAATGGGAAATTTAGCATGGCCAGTCCATCTAACCTGCACATCTTTGAACTGTGGGAGGAAACTGGAGCTCGCAGACACAGGGAGAATGTTTAAATTCCACAGCCTGTCACTTGAGGATGGAATCGAAGCTGGATCACTGGCGCTGTGAGGCAGCAGTGCTAACCACTGAGCCACCATGCCGCCCCAGTGCTTAAGTGGCTAAGTTTAAAACTGATCAGAGGCAGAAATTGACATATCTCGGGCCATATTTCCTCATATGTCGAGGAGCAATGTTAGAGATCACAAATATAAAGGATTCATTGGCTTTTAAAAAGAAACTTGTAGAGATTTGGGGATCTGCTCCACAAGGAGCATTGACGGGGAGTTAAGGTCACATTATCAGCAAGAAGGAAATAGAGGAGTGTAGGAAGAATGAGATGATGAAAGTCAGGAGAGTGGTCAAGTGGAGCATAACCACCAGGTTGAACTTATTAAGGCACTTTCTGTGCAATACATCCCTACCCACTTGCCAACTTACATCACTCACCCTCTGTCATGACTGCATTGCAAAATTATTTAAGTAGCTTTTCAGTGTGTTTGTGAATGAAGATTTACCAGAATATTGAAGCTCTGCTCTATAATAGGTGGTTGACTTGTCCTTCCCCTACGAACCTTGTATTCTGCAGCAGGATTTCAATTTCTGGCACACTTCAGATTTCTGAAAAGGCCATGTTTGGAAGACCTGGCAGAGCTCAGTCATAATGTAAAAACAATCTCATTAATTTGATGCAATTGCCACTATTAGATGATATAGCCCAATGTAATTTGGAATTCTCCTTCCTCAAAAATTTGGAGTTTTACTGTTGACCCTGTTTGTAGAAGAAAGAAAATATTAACTTTACACAGCACTTTCAGTTCTGAGATACTTTATAATGAATGAATTAAATTGCAATAACTGTCTTTTTCATCAGCAAACATGCCAGATATGGGTGTGCCCAGAATGATTCCAGAAAAGTACAGGAAAATCACTGACTTGTTAGTCTGTATTTTGGGGTGTAGGTGGAGAGACAAATATTGAAAAGTCCTCTGGCTGAATTCCCCTGATTTCTCCATTGCTGTCCTGCAATCTGTATCTTCTGAGTGCATGCACTCAGGGGGTCGCAATGTTGTCTATGTGTTTTTTTAATTTATTCATGGAATGTCAGTGTCAATGGCTAGACGTAGACATAGACATAGATTTCCTACAGTGTGGAAACAGGCCCTTTGGCCCAACAAGTCCACACCGACCCTCAGAACATCCCACCCAGACACATTCCCCTATAATCACCTAATCTACACATCCCTGAACACTATGGGCAATTTAGCATGGCCAATCCACCTAGCCTGAACATCTTTGGACTGTGGGAGGAAATCGGAGCACCCGGAGGAAACTCACACAGACATAGGGAGAACCATACAAACTCTACACAGACAGTCACCCAAGGGTGGAAATTAACCTGGGTCCCTGGTGCTGTGAGGCAGCAGTGCTAACCACTGAGCCCCCATGCTGCCTTAGACCAGCACTTTTTGACTATCCCTAATTACCTCGAAGTTAATTAAATATCAACAGCATTATTGTGGTTCTGGAGTCAGATGTAGGCCAGTTGAGGTAAGGATGGAAAATTTCCATCCTTTAAGGACCTTGGTGAAACAGGTGGGGTTTTACAACAACTATGGATACATGGTTATCATTTTAATCCCAGAATTTTATGTAACTCAAGTTTCACCATTTTCCATGGTTTTGAACATTAGCCTGAGATTCTGGAATATTAGCCCTGTAACATTACCACTGTGCCATCAAGAGAGGGTGTGAGATTAATCACCGTTTTTTTAACAGGAGAGTCTTGGAGGATTAAACGAGGTGGGGTTCATTTCTTCTCTGCAATAGTCACAGGTTATAAGAATAGGCTCTACATTACTACAGAGACTATTGCCTACATTCCAAAGAAGAACTGCCAAGAATCATATGGATTTATATCAAAGAAGAAGGAATTTTCAAGTGATGCAATTGAGGAAGAGAACAAATTAGTTTCACTAATAATTCGATTACTGAGGGCAAATGAAAACATCCAAACGAATCAACAGGTTGAAAAAAGAAATTCTACAGATTAGAGGAGGGTTGAGAGCAAAACTCAATTGACACAAATAGAAGATGTGGTGCATTTAACTCTATGGACAATAACACTAAGAAAAAAACAATCTCCGCGTAATGTTTTAAGACACTGCAAATAAGGTGTTCCCATTCCATAAGGGGCAATACTTTCCATGAAACAAGTACATGGAGGACTGTCAAAGACAAATCTAATCAACAAACTGCCAGTCTTCTCAGTCCAGAGAGAATGCATTTGGGGAGAGTGGTGAAAACTGCAAAACGTTAAATTTTGTAAAGTCAAAAGATTTGGGGGTGATGGGATAATGTTTACTGTAATAACATAAACAAATGAATAACAATAATAGTTATCTCTCAACATTTCTTTTTCTTGTGTGTTTGGGTCTAAAAGTAACTGGAGGTGTTAATGCTTGATTGACTGCAATAACTACAGCCCATTGTTAGCATGAAGATTTGGCAGGAGAGTAGGGCAGGATCTCATGGAGACAGATTTAAGGTTAAGTCTTTTGTTTGTGGGCGTTGGGGATTAAAGAACCCAATAGCTGCATTAGGACACTATTTAAACAGGCCAGGACACACTGCAACACCCCAGAACTACTCAGGAAAGAGGAAGAGCACTTATACAAAATCCTCACTATAAATGGATATCTCTGCAACTTCATCCGCAGATGCCTACTAAACAGACAACAACAGGAGGACACAGCATGCCCTAACACACTGGCCACACTGCCCTACATCAAGAACATATCGGAACTGAGAAGAAGACTCCTACAACCACTAGGAATCATGATAGCCCGCGAGCCCACAGCCATTCTACGACAAACACTTACAAGGATTAAAGACCTCATTCCCACAACATGCAGAACCAACATGATTTACAAAATACCAAAATACTGCCACAAACATTACATCGGACAGACAGTAAGGAGACTAGCCATCAGAATGCATGAACATCAGCTAGCAGCAAAACGGCACGATGAACTCTCCTTAATATCTGTACACTCAGACAATGAAGGCCATCAGTTTAACCGGGACAAAGTAACTGTAGTAATCCAAGCCAAACATCAACATGCACGGGAATTCCTAGAGGCATGGTTCTCCACCCGTAAAGGAATCAACAAACATATAGAATTGGACCCCATATACAAACCCATACAGAACAAAACCGGAAATGACACTACTCACCATAACGGACCAAACAGTATAAATTCCAGGCGGAGTAGAGTGACATCACTTCATCGGAGGCTCCACTGATGATGCCACCTAGCATGGTGATGAAACGTCTGAACGAGAACAAGCCAGTTTGGTGAGCAAGTCAACAACTTCACCCACAACCCGAGCTAGATATCTTTGCCAAAACTTTGTCCAGGACAGTATCAGCAACAGTGACCACCACACATTGAGCATAACCTCCATCGTGTTGTGTGGCACTATCACTGTGCTAAATGGGACAGACTTCGCACAGATCTAGCAACTCAAGACTGGGCATCTGTGAGGCACTGTGGGCCATCTGAACTGCAGAGTGGATGATCCATCTCGGCCTCCTCCAGCGGTCCCCAGCATTACAGATATCAGTCTTCAGCCAATTCCTTTCACTCCACATGATATCAAGTGTGGAATGAATCAGAATGGGGACAGAAAAATGTGCAGTGAGGCACGTACACGAGCTAGTGCTAAAAGTTAATGATAACCACACCTGGTTGCAGCCAAGCAAGAAAACAGGAAATTCTAAATTACATTCAACTGGTGTTGCAAAAGCCGAAGGCAAATGACCCATTAAGGGAACAAATTTGGTGGTGATCTTTCAGGCATCACTGGAGTCAGGCAGGGACCCAGGGGGCTGGAAAATGTCTAATATAATGCCCATGTTTAAGAAAGAGGGAGGCAGAAGAGAGGAAATTATAGGCTGGTTAGCCTGACATTGGTCATCAATAAGATTTTTGAGTCCATTATTAAGGATGAGATTGTGGAGTACTTGGAAGTGTATGGTAAAATAGGGCTGAGTCAGCATGACTTCATCAAGAGGAAGTTATGCCTGAGAAATCTGTTAGAATTCTTTGAGGAAGTAACAAGCAAGTGAGACAAAGGAGAGCCAGTAGACATGATCTATTTGGGTTTCCAGAAGATCTTTGACATTGCGAGAGGTTTCAAGTACTGGAGTAGGGATGTGTTGCTGCAGTTATACAGGCCCTTGGTGAGGCCAAACCAAGAATATTGTATGCAGTTTTGGTCTCCGTTTTTGACGAAGGATGCTATTGCTCTCGAGGGAGTGCAGTGAAGGTTTACCAGGCTGATTTCAGGGATGGCGGGATTGATGTATGATGAGAGATTGACTAGGTTAAGGTGGTTTTCGCTGAAGTTCAGATGAATGAGGACGGATTTCATAGAGACTTAAAGAATTCTAACAGGACTGGACAGGGTAGATGCAGGGAGTGTGGGTGTGTCCAGAACCAGGTGTCACAGTCTGAGGATTTGGCGTAGACCATTTAGGACAGGGATGAGGAGACACATCTTCACTCAAAGAGTAGTGAGCCAGGCATAATTATTGAGGACTCTCAGGAGATGTACAGAATACATCCGTTCCCTATAAAGGCTTGTGCAGAAATACTTGTCTCCACCCAAAGTCTGTGTGTGAAATAATCAGATTGGATGCAGCTAATGCAACTCCAACATTAACTCTTTCAGAATCATAAACTTGTACAACAATGGTCTGCTAATGTGATTAAACATGTCTTCTTTAAAGATTTTCACTTTTCAATAATGACGGTTTTCCTGTGCCTTGTTGCTGTTGTGATGCTGTTCTCTTTTCAATTCTTTGCAGTATTCCCACCTTTCACAGCTACATAGGAGACCCCTGATAAAATTTCTGTGCTGGAACAGAATTGCTCATTTCTTTAACTTGCTCAATACTCATCTGCTTTAACTGACTGGGTTTGCTATTTCCGCCTCCCTGTTTTCAGGTTGTGCAAGTATCTCTCTTGGCCTTTGGGTTCTGTCTCGTTTTAGTTGAACGTCATGACATCTGCAAACTATGGGAACGTGCTGTGCTGCAACATTTTTTTTAATTCTTGCCCTTCCAGCCTGAATTACTGCACTGCTTAAAGTTTATCTTTTGTATCATGGATTTTCAGTTTTGACTCACAGAGTTTCCGCTCTTAGTTCACTCACTGGCTGAAATCAAACTTGGGACAACTTCCACAGACCAAGCCTTGTCATACAAGTCATACCTCTGCCTTGAAGCTGCAGATTTCTTCTGTTCCAGTGTGTCCTTTATCGTGTCTGAAATGTTGTCTGTCATTGTTCCTTGAAGGCTACAACAATTGTATCTCCATCCAGCTGAACAAGCAAAATGCTTGGTTTATCATTTGAAAGTTGCACTCCTTATTAATGCAGCTCCCCTGTAAAATGTCAACTTCATTTATGGTGCTCAGACCCTGCATTGAAACTTTTGCTTTAGTTCTGAGCAACACGGTCTAATTTGTAGGTTGTTTGCAAATATTGATATGAGCAACACTGGCTGAACAAGTTTGACCTACTGAAATGGCAATCTGACAATGAAAACTTTTAAATAGAAACAATCTAAAAATAAGTCGTGAAGTGTTTAAGTAACAGGTTTGCCAATTTGTTCCACTGTGAGATTGTCACTACGAATGAAGTTTGTTGAATTGAAAACAAAGATCTTTGCAATCTATGTGGATAAAGCTATCTCATTGCTGGAAGGCACTAGCCACCTGTTTCTTCTTATAAACAACCATTGGAAAAACGTCTTCCTTTCAAAGGATGAAATTACCCATTGCAGCAGTATTTTACAAATGCAGTCATACATTTATAAGCTAATCTTACGTAAGTCTGATTTCATCCGCTGGTTGTGTCTTGGGTAAGAATAAACAAACAGCTTCCGTGTCCCCCTCCCTTGTTCCCACCAAACTCCCAGTAGATTAGGGCAACCTTGAACATCAAAAACAATGGAATAGTTCATTAAACAATCAATCAATGTCTATCAGGGGTTACGCCTTAAAACTAAATTAACTGCATTCTATTTCTTTATAAGGTAACCTCATGGAAGAACATACATCACTGTCCAAATTGATTAAAAAGTGCCGGAGCCACAACTTCAGAGTTGTTTATTCTCTGATCGGGCTGTCAGTTCATAGATGCAGTCCACTAACCTTAATGCAGTGACCATTTCTGTGACAGATTCTTAACTGGCTGTTGCTATCTACCCATGGCTCAGGACATGCATTTGGTCCCAAGTGATGTCAGAATCTACAATATGTGGGCAAAATGCAAACGACGAATTCTGTTTCTCTATTTACAGACAAATAGCTTGCTGAGTATTTCCAGCATGTTCTGTTTTATTTTAAATTCACTGTATCCACAGTTACTTGACTTTATGAAGTGGTTTAACCAAGATCCGAGGCAAGTTTCATATAACTTTGTTTTTTTGCTGCTGGAAATTTACAATGAAATATTTCTTTGCTTTTGTCATGGCTTTACTAACCTGTTGTACTTTTGCTTTGCACCCACAGTTGCTCAGAGGAAGGGGTTCCTGATATGAAAAATGTTTGAGTGTAATTTAGCTGAGAGGTGGCAAAGTGGCATGACTTACCAAACATTTCAACATAAGTATCACAAGGAAAAATCAGTGTCCGGGCTAAATTGTATTATGTCTGATAAGAATTAATCAATCCATCTTTTCTTCTTGTTCAATGGAATTCTGAGATACGTTACGTTGACATGAGAAAGGGCTCCTTGATACTTTGTAGGTTAAAGGAAAAGTGTCAGAAAATCTGCTGAACTGCTTGTGCCTGATGCAAGTAAACTGGAGAAATGCCTTGTTATTACAGTGTATGGTGTTAGTAATTGGCAAGCCCCTGTTTTAAAGTGTGTTAATCCATTTACTTCAACCGTACTTGCTTTATAGAGCAGACAGACAGATTTAACTTTAATTTATGCTTAATGGGGGTAATTTGGTGAGCAAACTCCAGTGATTGGTAAGCTCATCTTAAATCAGCACATTGCAAAGGGCACAAAGAGGGCAGGAAAAGCACCAACGTCTACTCAGGAAATTAGTGGTATTATCCATTTTTTGACACTAATCATGCAAATGCTTAACATGCTCATTGGTTATGAAGCACTTTGAGACATCTCGAAGTCACGCAAAGCACACTGTGAAAGTATTTATTTATCAGCTCAAGCACATAATGTCTCCTTTCCTCATAGTATGGATCAGAAACCCATCATTTATGCAAGTGTGGTGTACATTGCTATGTACAGGAGGAGTAGGTAGGTAGATGCCAGGACACAGCAGTGGATAGAACATGAAACAATCCATTAGGTTGGTCTGAATATAGGGACACTAAGTGTGTTGCTTATCAGGCCTCACTTAACAAGACACCTTCAAGATGATCGTGTAGTACGATCTCTATACTTAGAGGAATAGGCATTGTGCAAAAAACAGTACCAAGATTTGATTTAAGATAACAAGGTGTAGAGCTGGATGAACACAGCAGGCTAAGCAGCATCAGAGGAGCAGGAAAGCTGATGTTTCAGGTCTGGACCCTTCTTCAGAAATGGGAGAGGGGAAGGGGATTCTGAAATAAATAGAGAGAGAGGGGGAGGGGGATAGAAGATGGATAGAGGAGTAGATAGTTGGCGAGGAGACGGACAGGTCAACGAGGTGGGGATGGAGCCAGTAAAGGTGAGTGTAGGTGGGGAGTTAGGATGAGGGTTGGTCAGTCAAAGGAAGATGGACAGGTCAAGAAGGCGGGGATGAGGCTGGTAGGTATGTGGTGGGGGTGGGGGTTGAGGTGGGAGGAGTGGATAGTTGGGAGAAAAGACAGACAGGTCAGGGAGGCAGGGACGAGCTGGGCTGGGTTTGGGATGAGGTCGGGGGCGGGGAGATTTTGAAGCTTGTGAAGTCCACATTGATACCATTGAGCTGCAGTGTTCCCAAGCGAAATATGAGGTGCTGTTCGTGCAACCTTTGTGTGGCATCGTTGTGGCACTGCAGGAGGCCCAGGATGGGCATGTCGTCCAAGGAGTGGGAGGGGGAGTTGAAGTGGTTCGCGACTGGGAGGTGTAGTCGTTTGTCGTGAACCGAGCATAGGTGTTCCGCAAAGCGGTCTCCAAGCCTCCGCTTGGTTTCCCCGATGTAGAGGAGGCCACATCGGGAACAGCGGATACAGTATACCACATTAGTAGATGTGCAGGTGAACATCTGTTTGATATGGTAGGTTTTCTTGGGGCCTGGGATGGGGGTGAGGGGGGAGGTGTAGGGGCAGGTGCAGCACTTCCTGCGGTTGCAGGGAAAACTGAACTAAGATTTGATTTACTGTCAAAAAGTGAACTCTGAACACTTGCAAAGGGCTGTGTGAAACATTTCTGCTCATTATTGAGCTGCCATGTTGTTCCCATGGCAGAGAAACAACAAAACTAGATGTTTTTCTCACCTTGCTCTCTGGCCATGACAATTGCTCCTCATTACTTGAGCCGTGTGTTTTTCCACAATCCCGTTTGGAGCAAAGATAAGTGAATTGTATGCTAGCCCAATCTTGCACACTTCAGTTTTAGAGAATATGTTCCAGTGGAGTCACCTGCACAAAAGGAACTTATGTTAATTTCACAGCAGCATTTGCCTGAAGCACTGACACTGTTTCTAGTATAAATGTTGTCTGACTGCACAATCAAGGCTTGATCTGTCACTGGCTGAAAATGAGTGAGGTTTCATGAAGAAGGTAATCTCTGCATTTCACTCCAGTGTTAGTTTTATTCCTGACACCATGTTCCGCAAGCTGAAATCATTTAACAAAAATGCTAAACTTACAAATTTGTAAAATACACTTTATGTTTAGGTACCTATAAATATATTTTGATTCAAATGAAGATATATGAAGTAAATTAGTTTGAAAACTTGATTCAACACAAGTAACACAAAAAACAATTGAAGTATTGATTTTGACCCATCTTTCATTTCAAACCTCACTAAACAAAATAACTCTGAGGCTACATTGGGGTTAGCTGCAACTATTTTTGCAATGTCATTATAATGTCTGGTATGAGCATTAGCCTGTGCTAGTGAGTCTGAAACCAATGAAAAGAATATTGCAAATTGCTTACTAATAGTACAAGATATGTATTTATATGAATACCTGATCATGTTTCTCAAAAATGTGTTTTTGCACAAATGAACAACAAAGCCAACAAATCAATTGGATGAAAAGACAAAGTGCAAAATAACAACAAGGAATGTTAAAAAAAAAGTCCTGATGGGATTGGAGAAGCTAGCTGGAAGTAAAAATAAAGGGAACTAATAAGAAGAAAGACAAAAATGTTTGATAGTTGCTTAATGCAATATTCTTGAAAATTTTAGATACTATTGAATAAATGCTGAAATCATTTTGATAAGTATCTTTTGTAATATTGCAGAGTCATTGTTTTTTTTAAAACTCAAGAGTTCATGCTTCATTAAAAGGCTAACAGATGACAACAATACGAAAACATTGAGTTCTTGCGCGTGGATTAACATAATTTGTAAAAGACTTCAATAGAGAAGCTGATATTGTGCAGAAATACATTGAATTTACCACACAGGAACAAGACATTCAGCCTAATCTCTCTTTATGGTTCATGTAAGCCTCCCGTTCGACTGATTTCATCAAACTTAATAACATGCCCCTTTAATAATTTCTTCCTCGGATAGTTTCCTCCACATTTCTCCTTCTCATCAACAGCACGCCACATGGCAGCAATTTTCACCTGCTTAAGGGCAATGAGAGAAATGGTGGAATCCCAGGCTGAATGGAGCAGGAGCTAAAAATAATGGGGGAATGTTTTAACACTTGTAAAATGTCCCTACCCCCTATTCCCCATCTATCAAGAAAGATCCGGATTCCCATTTCAGAATATATAGAAATTGATTCTCACCACTCTCTAGGCAACAGTGCATGGCATTACTGGGGGCAGCTGGGAAGGTAAGGTTTCCTTATATAAAAAAATTGCCTCGTGAGACAGCAGCCTCCAATTCAGCGGTAGGAGTGGTGAGAGCGTGAGCCCAGGGGCAGCTAGGCAAGTGAACTTATATATTTGGGCAGTGGCTAAACCCGAAACACGACACGTGCAGGGTCTCCCACCCATCCTCCTCCTCTAACCAAAAAAAAAACCGTGTGGAGGGTCGGTAAGGTAAGCTTTTTTCTTTCTTTTTATCTCTTTGGCAATCTAGAGTAGAGGGAATGGAAGCTAGGGCAGTTGCATGCTCCTCTTGTAGGATTTGGGAGGTAGCGGTCACTACTAGTGTCCCTTCTGACTTCACCTGCGAGAAGTGCACCCAACCCCAGCTCCCATAGAACATGATAGAGAACTGGAGCTGGAGCTGGGTGAACTCTGGATCATTCGGGAGGCTGAGGGGGTGATAGATAGGAGTTATAGCGAGGTTGTCACTCTCAAGTTACAGGATAAAGATAGCTGGGTGACCATCAGGAGAGTGAAAGGGAATAGGCAGACAGTGCAAGGATCCCCTGTGGCCATTCCCCTCAATAATAAGTATACTGTTTTGGTTACTGTTGTGGGGGACGACCTACCAGGGGAAAGCCATAGCGGCCAGGTCTCTGACACTGAGCTAGCTCTGTGGCTCACAAGGGATTGGAGGAGAATAGGATAGTGATAGTGACAGGAGATTCAATGGTTAGGGGAACAGACAGGAGATTCTGTGGTCGCGAGTGAGACTCCCGGATATATGTTTCCTTCCGAGTGCCAGGGTCAGGGATGTCATGGATCGAGTCTACAGGCTTCTTAAGTCAGAAGTCATGGTACACATCAGTACCAATGACATAACAAGGAAAAGAGATGACAACCTGAAAAATGAATACAGAGAGTTACGTTGGAAGCTAAAATGCAGGACGAACAGAGTAGTAATCTCAGGATTACTACCGGTGCCACAGGCTAGTGAGGCCAAGAATAGCGAGCGAGTGTAGCTGAACATGTGGCTACAGAGCTGGTCTCGGAGGGAGGGCTTCAGATATGTGGGTCATTGGGATATCTTCTTGGGAATCAGATTAGGATTGCTGAGGCAGAAAGGGAATGGGTGACCAAAAGGCTGAAAAATAGCAGGAAGGCAGTGCAGGTGTCCCCTGCGGTCATCTCCCTTCAAAACAGGTATACCGTTTTGGATACTGTTGGGGGAGGTGGGTCACCAGGGGAAGGCAGCAGTGGCTGGCTCTGCTGTACAGAAGGGCGGGAAAAAGAGTGTAAGGGCTATAGTCATAGGGGATTCAATTGTAAGGGGAGTAGATAGGCGGTTCTGTGGTCAAAAACGAGACTCCCGAATGGTATGTTGCCTCCCAGGTGCACGGGTCAGGGATGTCTCAGATCCACTGCAGGACATTCTGAAGGGGGAGGGTGAACAGCCAGCTGGCGTGTTGCATATAGGCACCAATGATATAAGTACTAAACGGGATGAAGTCCTACAAGCAGAATTTAGGGAGTTAAGTGCCAAGTTAAAAAGTAGGACCTCAGAGGTAGTAATCTCAGGATTTCTACCAGTGCCATGTGCCAGTCAGATAGAAATAAAAGAATAGGCAGGATAAATGAGTGGCTTGAGAGATGGTGCAGGAGGGAGGGGTTCAGATTTTTGGGACATTGGGACCGGTTCTGGGGGAGGTGGGACTATTACAAATCAGACAGTCTACACCTGGGCAGGACTGGAACCAATGTCCCAGGGGGTGCTTTTGCTAACGCTGTTGGGGAGGGTTTAAACTAATGTGGCAGGGGGATGGGAACCAAATGAGGAGGTTAGTGGACAGTAAGGAGGTAGTAACTAAAACCTGTAAGGAACTAGATAATGAAGTCAGTGTGACTAAGGGGAAGAGTAGGCAGAGATCAGATGATGAACGCAAAGGGACAGGTGGTCT
The DNA here is from genome assembly GCF_021869965.1 of Rhincodon typus. Taxonomy (NCBI): domain Eukaryota; kingdom Metazoa; phylum Chordata; class Chondrichthyes; order Orectolobiformes; family Rhincodontidae; genus Rhincodon; species Rhincodon typus. The sequence goes on from NC_063339.1 coordinate 21,477,838, forward strand.
GAGGTGCATTTATTTTAATGTGAGAAGTGTAGTAGGTAAGGCAGATGAACTTAGGGCTTGGATTAGTACCTGGGAGTATGATGTTACTACTGTTAGTGAGACTTGGTTGAGGGAAGGGCAAGATTGGCTACTAAATATCCCAGGATATAGATGCTTCAGGCGGGATAGAGAGGGAGGTAAAAGGGGTGGAGGAGTTGCATTACTGGTCAAAGAGGATATCACAGCTGTGCTGAAGGAGGGCACGATGGAGGACTCAAACAGTGAGGCAATATGGGCAGAGCTCAGAAATAGGAAGGGTGCGGTAACAATGTTGGAGCTATACTACAGGCCTCCCAACAGGGAGCATGAGAAAGATGTAGGAGCATGCTGGTGTATAGCATGGAAAGATGTAGGAGCAACAGGGTGGTGGTGATGGGAGATTTTAATTTTCCCAACATTGACTGGGATTCACTTAGTGTTAGGGGTTTAGATGGAGCAGAATTTGTAAGGAGCATCCAGGAGGATTTTCTAGAGCAGTATGTAAATAGTCCAACTCGGGAAGGGGCCATACTGGACCTGGTGTTGGGGAATGAGCCGGGCCAGGTGGTTGAAGTTTCAGTAGAGAATTACTTTGGGAATAGTGATCACAATTCCGTAAGTTTTAGAATACTGATGGACAAAGACGAGATTGGTCCTAAAGGAAAAGTGCTGAATTGGGGGAAGGCCAACTATAGCAAAATTCGGCAGGAGCTGGGGAATGTGGATTGGGAGCAGCTGTTTGAGGGTAAATCCACATTTGATGTGTGGGATGCTTTTAAAGAGAGGTTGATTAGAATGCAGGACAGACATGTCCCTGTGAAAATGAGGGATAGAAAGGGCAAGATTAGGGAACCATGGATGACAGGTGAAATTGTGAGACGAGCAAAGAGGAAAAAGGAAGCATACATAAGGTCTAGGCGACTGAAAACAGATGAAGCTTTGGAAGAATATGGGGAAAGTAGGACCAATCTGAAACGAGGAATTAAGAGGGCTAAAAGGGGTCATGAAATATCTTTAGCAAACAGGGTTAAGGAAAATCCCAAAGCCTTTTATTCATACATAAGGAGCAAGAGGGTAACTAGAGAAAGGGTTGGCCCACTCAAGGACAAAGGAGGGAAGTTATGTGAGGAGTCAGAGAAGATGAGTGAGATTCTTATTGAGTACTTGGCGTCAGTATTCACTGAGGAGAGGGACATGACAGATGTTGAGGTTAGGGATAGATGTTTGATTACTCTCGGTCAAGTCAGCATAAGGAGGGGGGAGGTGTTGGGTATTCTAAAAGACATTAGGGTGGACAAGTCCCTAGGTCCGGATGGGATCTATCCCAGGTTACTGAGGGAAGCGAGAGAGGAAATAGCTGGGGCCTTAACAGATATCTTTGCAGCATCCTTGAGCACGGGTGAGGTCCCGGAGGACTGGAGAATTGCTAATGTTGTCCCCTTGTTTAAGAAGGGTAGCAAGGATAATCCAGGTAATTATAGACCGGTGAGCCTGACGTCAGTGGTGGGGAAGCTGCTGGAGAAGATACTGGGGAATAGGATCTATTTACATTTGGAAGAAAATGGGCTTATTAGTGATAGGCAGCATGGTTTTGTGCAGGGAAGGTCATGTCTTACCAACTTGATAAAATTCTTTGACGAAGTGACAAAGTTGATAGATGAGGGAAGGGCTGTAGATGTCATATACATAGACTTCATTAAGGCATTTAATAAGGTTCCCCATAGTAGGCTGATAGAGAAAGTGAAGTCGCATGGGGTCCAGGGTGTACTAGCTAGATGGATAGAGAACTGGCTGGGCAATAGGAAACAGAGAATTGTAGTGGAAGGGAGTTTCTCAAAATGGAGAACTGTGACCAGTGGTGTTCCACAGGAATCCGTATTGGGACCACTGTTGTTTGTGATATACATAAATGATCTGGAGGAAGGTATAGATGGTCTGATTAGCAAGTTTGCAGATGACACTAAGATTGGTGGAGTAACAGATAGTGAAGGGGACCGTCGGAGAATGCAGCAGAATATAGATAGATTAGAGAGTTGGGCGGAGAAATGGTAGATGGAGTTCAATCCAGGCAAATGCGAGGTGATGCATTTTGGAAGATCCAAATCAAGAGCGAACTATACAGTAAATGGAAAAGCCCTGAGGAAAATTGATGCACAGAGAGATCTGGGTGTTCAGGTCCATTGTACCCTGAAGGTGGCAATGCAGGTCGATAGAGTGATCAAGAAGGCATATGGCAAGCTTTCATTCATCAAACGGGGTATTGAGTACAAGAGTTGGCAGGTCATGTTCCAGTTGTATAGGACTTTGGTTCGACCACATTTGGAATACTGCGTATAGTTCCGGTCACTACATTACCAAAAGGATGTGGATACTTTGGAGAGGGTGCAGAGGAGGTTCACCAGGATGTTGCCTGGTATGGAGGGTGCTAGCTATGAAGAGAGGTTGAGTAGATTAGGATTATTTACATTAGAAAGACAGAGGTTGAGGGGGGACCTGATTGAGGTCTACAAGATCATGAGAGGTATAGACAGGGTGGATAGCAAGAAGCTTTTTCCCAGAGTGGAGGACTCAATTACTAGGGATCATGATTTCAAGGTGAAAGGGGAAAAGTTTAAGGGAGATATGCATGGAAAGTTCTTTACGCAGAGGGTGATGGGTGCCTGGAACGCATTGCCAGCGGAGGTGGTAGAGGCGGGCATGATAGCGTCATTTAAGATGTATCTAGACAGATACATGAATGGGCAGGGAGCAGAGGGATACAGATCCTCGGAAAATAGGCGACAGGTTTAGATAGAGTATCTGGATCGGCTCAGGCTTGGAGGGCCAAAGGGCCTGTTCCTGTGTTGTAATTTTCTCTGTTCTTTGTTCTTTGGAAGGTGGGACCTGTAGAAGAAGGATGGGTTGCACCTGAACTGGAGGGGCACCAATATCTTGGGCGGGAGATTTGCTCTTTGGGAGGGTTTAAGCTAGTTTGGCAGGGGGATGGGAACCTGAGCTACAGGTAGCTGGTGTACAGGCAGATACAGCATGCAGAGAGTCTGTGAGGAAGGATAGGGCAAAGTTGCAGTCAGTACCACGGGTTGAAGTGTGTTTATTTTAACGCAACAAGTGTTGGGAATAGGGGTGATGAACTTAGAGCTTGGATCAGGACCTGGAACTATGATGTTGTGGCCATTACGTAGACTTGGATAACACAGGGGCAGGAATGGTTGTTGGATGTTCTGGGATATATATGTTGGAGGTTGTTTGGGGAGCACTTGCTACGAGTTCTAGATAGGTTTGTCCCACTGAGGCAAGGAAGGGATGGCAAGGGGAAGGAACCTTGGATGACAAGACATGTGGGACATCTAGTCAAGAGGAAGAAGAAAGCTTACTTAAGGTTGAGGAAGCAATGATCGGACAGGGCTCTAAATGCTTACAAGGTAGCCAGGAAGGAACTGAAGAATGGACTTTGGAGAGCTGGAACGGGGTATGAAAATGTTGTGGCGGGTAGGATTAAGCAAAACCCCAAAACATTCTATGCTTATGTGAGGAACAAGAAGATGGCCAGAGTGAGGGTAGGACCGATCAGGGATAGTGGAGGGAACTTGTGCATGGAGTCGGAGGTGTAGGGAAGGTCCTTAATGAATACTTTGCTCCAGTATTCACCAGTGAGAGGGACCTTGACATTTGTGAGGACAGCATGAAACAGGCTGATATAACCAAACAGGTTGATGTTAGGAAGGAGGATGTGCTAGAAATTTTGAAAAACATGAGCATAGATAAGTTCCCTGGGCCAGATGGGATATACCCAAAGTTTCTATGGGAAACAAGGGAAGGCATTGCTGCCCCTTTGGCAATGATCTTTGGGTCCTCACTGTCCACTGGAGTAGTACCAGATGATTAGAGGGTGGGAAATGCTATTCCCTTGTTCAAGAAAGGGAATAGGGATATTCCTGAAAATTACAGAGCAGTCAGTCTTACTTCTGTGGTGGGCAAATTATTGGAGAGGATTCTGAAAGATAGTATTTATGATTATTTGGAAAAACATAGTTTGATTAGTAATAGTCAGCATGGCTTTGTGAGGGGCAGATAATGCCTCACAAATCTTACTGAATTCTTTGAGGATGTGACAAAACACATTGATGAAGGTAGAGCAGTGGATGTGGTGTGTATGGATTTTAACAAGGCGTTTGATGAGTTTCCACATGGTAGGCTCATTCAGAAAGTAAGAATACATGGGATTCAGGGAAATTTGGCTGTCTGGATACAGAATTGGCTGTCCAATAGAAGACAGAGGGTGGTAGTAGATGGAAAGTATTCAGCCTGGATCTTAGTGACCAGTAGTGTTGTGCAGGGATCTGTTCTGGGACCTCTGCTTTTTGTGATCTTTATAAATGCCTTAGATGAGGAAGTGGAAGGGCGGGTTAGTAGGTTTGCCGATGACATGAAACTTGGTGGAGTTGTGGATAGCGTGGAGGGCTGTTGTATGGTGCAATGGGAGATTGACAGGATGCAGAGCTGGACGAAGAAGCGGTAGATGGAATTCAACCCAGAAAAGTGTGAAGTGATTCATTTTATAAGGTCAAATTTGAATGCAGAATACAGGGTTAATGGCAGAATTCTCAGCAGTATGGAGGAACAGAGGGATCTTGGTCTCCATGTCCATAGATCCCTAAAAGTTGCCCCAAGTTGATAGGGTTGTAAAGAAGGCGTAAGATGTGCTGGCTTTCATTGGCAGGGGAATTGAATATAAGAGACGCGAGGTTACGCTGCAGCTCTATAAAATCCTGGTTAGACCACACTTGGAATATTGTGTTCAGTTCTGGTCGCCTCATTATAGAAAGGATGTGGAAACTTTAGAGAGGGTGCGGAGGAGATTTACCAGGTTGTTGCCGAGACTGGAGGGCAGGTCTTATGAGGAAACGTTGAGGGAGCTAAGGCTCTTCTCATTGGAGCAAAGAAGGATGAGACATGATTTGATAGAGGTGTACAAGATGATGAGAGGCATAGATAGAGTGGATAGTCAGAGACATTTTCCCAGGGTGGAAGTGACTATTACGAGGGGGCATAATTTTAAGGTGATTGGAGGTAGGTATAGAGGAGATGTCAGAGGTAGGTTCTTTACACAGAGAGTGGTGGGTGCGTGGAATGTACTGCCAGCGGTGGTAATAGAGTCAGATACATTCAGGGTATTTAAGTGACTCTTGGTAGGCACATGGATGATAGTATAATGTAGGGTATGCAGGGTAGATTGATCTTAGTAGGTTGGCACAACATCATGGGCTGAAGGGCCTGTACTGTGCCATAATATTCAATGGTCTATGTTCTATATTCTGACGTTGTTGCCAAGAAAGGGAAGCCAATGGCCAAATGGTATTATCGCTAAACTATTAATCCAGAAACTCAGCTTATGTCCTGGACGCCTGGCTTGGAATCCCACCATGGCAGATGGGAAAATTTGAATTAAATTATAATAAAATCTGGAATTAAGCATTTCCTGATGACCACGAAACAATTGTTGATTGTCGGAAAACCCATCTGACTCATAATGTCCTTCTGGGAAGGAAGTCTGCCATCCTAACCTGGTCTGGACTACATGTGACTGCAGACCCACAGCAATGTGGCTGACACTCAACTGCCCTCTGAAGTGATTTAGCAAGCTACATAATTGTATCAATCGTTATGAAGTCTCATCAAAGAAATGAGCTCAGACGGACCACTTGGCATCGACCTAAACACCAGAAAAGATAGTGTCAGAAATAACACTGTCAGCCTTGTTGTCTTGGATCACAGGGTGTATCCAAGCAATTCTTTTTTGATTCAGTGAAATGTAGTTAAGAGAAGACTCAACATTAGCAATTTACTTAAATATAAACATTTATTAAGTACGAATTAATAAAAAGGAAAAGATAGAAAAAAAGACGGTATATGACCATCTATTGAGTAATAAAAGAAATTAAAAAGGAAGGAAAAGGAACAATGAACCTTACACTCTCCTGCACATCGGGGACACCTCGATTGACAGCTGGTCAGGAGGCTTAGGTTTATTCCTGGCACCATTCGCTATCCCGGTCCAAGGTAAAGTCCAAAGACTTGGAACAAAACTCTCCCTCTTATACAGTGTAACAGAAAACAGGCCGAGCAAGTATAGAAAAGAAACTTTGATTATGTCGTCTTTGACATGAAAAGGAATGTTCACAGGACTCAATCAAGGTCATGCAGCTGTGAATATCATCAATAAGTTTAACTCTTCAGCCCATCCTCTACACTTGCAAATTCCTCCTTATTAACAGTTAGCTTAATACAGTCATAATCACAGAATCATACCTTACAGACAATGTCCCAGATACTACCACCATTATTCCTGGAAATGCCTTGTCCCACTGGCAATACAGATACAACAGAGAAGGTGGCACAGTGGTATACATTTGGGAAGGATTTGCCCTGGGAGTCCTCATGATCCAGCCATTAGATCTCACGAAATCTTATGATGTCAGGTTAAACATGGGCAAGACAACCTGCTGCTGATTACCACATACCATCCTCCCTCAGCTGATGAATCGATACTCCTCAATGTTGAGCAACATTTGGAGGAAGCACTGAGGATGGCAAGGGCACAAAATGTACCTTGGGTGGGGGGGGGTTTCAACTTCCACCATCAAGAGTGGCACGGCAGCAGTACTACTGATTGAGCTGGTCAAGTCCTAAAGACATAGCTTCTAACCTGGGTCTGCAGCAGGTGGTGAGGGAACCAGCAAGAGGGAAAACATACTTGACATCACTCTTACCAATCTGCCAGCTGCAGATGCATCTGTCCATGACAGTATCAATAAGAGTGACCACCACCCAGTCCTTGTGGAGATGAAGTCTTGCTTTCACATTGAGAATACCTTCCAGCGTGTTGTGTGACACTATCACCGTGCTAAATGGGTGAGACTTCGAATACATCTAGCAACTCAAGACTGGGCATCCAGGAGGTGCTGTGGGCTGCCAACAGCAGCAGAATTGTACTCCAGCATAATCTGCAACCTCATGGCTTGGCATATCCCCCACTCAACCATTACCATCAAACCAGAGGATCAACCCTGGTTCAATGGAGAGTGCAGAAGGGAAAGCCAGGAGCAGTACCAGGCATGCAAAAAAATGAAGTGTCAACATGGTGAAGATAACAAACAGGATTATGTGCACGGCAAACAGCATGTACAGCAAGTGATAGACAGAGCTAAGCAATCCCAAAACCAACGGATCAGATCTAAGCTCCACAGTGCTCCCAAATCCAGTCATGAATGGTGGTGGACAATTAAACAACTCGCTGGAGGAGGAGGCTTCACAAATATCCCCATCCTCAATGATGAAAGAGCCCAGAACATCAGTGCAAAAGATAAGGTTGAAGATTTCACAGCAATCTGCAGGCTGAAATGCTAAGTGGATGATCCACCTACCTTCCTCCAGTAGACCCCAACATTACAGATACCAGTCTTCAGCCAATTCAATTCGCTTCACATGATCTCAAGAAATGGCTTGAGGCACTGGATACTGCAAAGACTATGGACCCTGGCAATAATACTGAAGGCTTGTACTACAGAACTTGCCACTCCCCTAGCCAAGCTGTTCCAGTACAGTTACAACACTGGCATCTACTCAACAATGTGAAAAATTGCCTACATATATCAGTACATAAAAAGCAGAACAAATCTAACCCAGCCAATTGCCGCTCCATCAGTCTACTCTCAGTCGCTAGTGATTGAAGGGATCAGCAGTGCTATTAAGCAACACCTGCTCAGCAATAACCTGCTCATTGATACCCAGCTTGGGCTCCGCCAGGGCCACTCAACTCCTGACCTCATTACAGCCTTGGTTCAAACATGGACAAAAGTGCTGAATTCCAAAGATGAAGTGAGGGTGATATCCATTGATGTCAAGGCTGCATTCAACTGAATTTGGCCTCAAGGAACCTGAGCATAACTGGAATCAATGCATATCAGGGGGAAGTCTTGCTACTGATTGGGGTTGTGGAGAGAGATAGTAGGAACTGCAGATGCTGGAGAATCTGAGATAACAAGGTGTAGAGCTGGATGAACACAGCAGGCCAAGTAGCATCAGAGGAGCAGGAAATCTAAAGTTTCAGGCCTGGACCCTTCTTCACTGGTTGGGGTTATACCTGGCACAAAGGAAGATGGCTGTGGTTGTTGGAGGTCAGTTCTTCTCAACTCAAGGACATCTCTTCAGGAGTTCCTCAAGTAGTATCCTTGGCCCAACTATCTTCAACTATTTCATTAATGACCTTACCTCCATCATAAGGTCAGAGTGAGGATGTTCACTACTGATTGCACAATGTTCAACAAGATTCGTGGCTCCTCAGATACTGAAGCAGTCCATCTTCAAATGTAGCAAGTTCTGGACAATATCCAGGCTTCGGCTGACAAGTGGAAAGTGACATTCAAACCACATAAATGCCAAGCAATGACCGTCTCCAATAAGAGACAACCTAAACAGCACTCTTTGACATTCAATGGAAATCACCAAATATCCTTAGGCAGCACCTTCCAAATCCATGACCACATCCATTGAGAAGGACAAGGGCAGCAGACACATGGGAACACTACCACCTGCGTGCCCCTTCCAAGTCACTTACTATTCTGACTTGGAAATATGTCGTCATTCCTTCACATCGCTGGGTCAAAATCCTGGAATTCCGTCCCTAAGGGCGTTGTGTGGGTCAACCTACAGCATGTGGACTGCAGCAGTTCCAGAAGACAGCTCAGTATCACCTTGTCAAGGGCAACTAAGGATGGGCAATAAATGCTGGTCAGCCAGCGATGCCCCCATCCCACAGTTGAATTTTTAAAAACGTATGTTACAAAGCAAACAGTAGAAAAGATGTTAGGAAGCAGAAGGGAAGATTTATTGGAGAAGAAAAGTTGTTTTCTCATGAAAACTAAAAGCTACAGTGGTAATTTAACAGTTCTCTCATTATTATCACGGACTACTGCTGGATCAATCCACTATTTATTCAAAAAGTGTTAATATTTACAGCACTAAAACTGAGGTAATTGGTAGCCAGCTTCTGCATGATCAAACCAAATAATGTTTTAATGCACTGTTTCATTTTAAATTCATATCAGGGTCTTTAAATCACACAGACAAATGTAGACACATTGAGAAATTGGTTTTACAAACTCAAAATATTTCTAAAGCTTAGAACAGCAGCACCTCATTAGCATTGGTTAATCCTAGTAGCTTCTGATTTTGATTTTCATTTATATTGTAACAAATGCCACACAATAGCATTTCAGTCTTTGTCAATTTGCCCTTATTAATTTGTGCTAAGTTCAAAGCAACAGACCTTTCAGCAAACACAGTTACTGTTAATATTTAAACATTGCCAAAGAAACTTCAGCAAATATATTTGTTGAAAGGGAGTTTTAAGCATCAACACGGTGACTTTGAAAAACTGAAGAAATGTTGTGCAATTGGAGGCTCTCTCCTTTGGATGGGTCATTAAAACATGCCCCTCAGTCTGCTGCCTCAAGTAAATGCAAAAAATTCTATGGCATTATGCAAAGAAGAAGCAGCTGGAGTTCTCCCTGTGTCCTGGATAACATTTACACCTGCAAATTAAATAAAATTAAGAAACTATCATTCTTTCTTTGCTGTTTGTGGGAGGCAAACATTGGCCTTCATGTGTCCCTATATTGCAATAATGATTGCAAGCTCTTTCTCTACTGTACCCTGAAATCTATTCATATTTTTGAATCTTGAACACTGACTAAGCTGAACATTATCTGCCTGAACGTTGATATTACATGGTTCAAGAGGAAAATACAAAACGGGCAAATCTTTGCAAAAGCCGCCATCTAGAATATTGAGATCAGTTTGGGGACTGGGACTTAAGTTCGGCTCCCAAAGACTTTGAAAAGAGCCAGAGGAGATTTACTGGAGAGATGGCAGGGAAAGTAACAACAGTTATTTGGGGATATTGGAATAGTTGCAGCTAGTCTTGATACAGAATATAAAATTTAACAGAGATTTGTTTGAAGCATTCAAAATCACGAATGTAAGAAGGTAAATAAGGAGAGATACTTTTCCAGTGGCAGCAGGGTCAGTAAATCAAGGAGACAAATTTAAAGTGATTGGCAAAAGAACCAGAGCTGCCAATAGGAAAGTTTTGATTTTACACAGTGCGTTGTTGTGATAGAGTCAAAGAGTCAGACAGCATGGAACAGACCCTTCAGTCCAACTTGTCCATGCTGACCAGGTTTCCTAAACTAAACTAGTCGCACTTGCCTGCGTTTGGTCCATTTCCCTTTAAACCTTTCCGATCTATGTATTAAATATCTGTTAAATGTTATAATTGTACTCGCCTCTACCACTTCCTTTGGCAGTTCATTCCATACATGCACGACCCTTTGCTTCAAAATGTTGCCCCTCAGGTCCCTTTCAAATCTTTCCCCTCTCTGCTTAAAACTGTGCTGTCTGATTTTAGAGTCCTGCAACCTCGAAAAAAGACCTTGGCTATTCATCCTATCCATGCCCTTCATAATTTTATAAATCTCTATAGGGCCACCCTTTAGCCTCTTACATGTGAGGCAAAAAAAGCCCCAGTCTATCCAGCCTGTCCTTATAACTCAAACCCTCCAGCATTGGTAACATCTTTGTAAATCTTTTCTGCACCCTTTCCAGTTTAATTACACCCTTCCTAAACTAGAGCAACTAAAACTGTGAGCAGTACTCCAAAAGTGGCCTCACCAATGTCTTGTACACCCACAACATGATGTCCCAACTTCTATACTCAATGCTCTGACCATTGAAGGCAGGTATGCCAAATACCTTCTTTACCACGCTGTCCACCCATGAAGCCACTTTCAAGGAACTGTGTACCTTTAACCTCCGGGTCTCTCAGTTTGGCAACCCTCCACAGGGCCCTACCATTAACTGTGTAAGTTCTGCCCTGGTTGGTCTTACCAAAATGTAACACCTGGCATTTATCTACATTAAAGTCCATCTGCCATTCCTTGGCCCACTGGCCCAGTAGATTAAGATCTTGATGTACTCTTAGACAACCTTCTTCACTGTCCAGGATACCACTAATTTTGGTGTCGTCTGCAAACTTACGAGCCATGCCTCCTATATTCTCATCCAAATTGTTTACATAAATGACAAACAACAGTGTACTCATTGCAGTGGTAGAAACAGGTTCAATATTGGCCCTGATTTTCAAAGGAGATAGTTCTTGTAGCAACACAGACAGGACTTGTGCATCGGGCCTATATGGAAGTCCTGATACTGTTGACTCCCAAGCAATTTCTCTGGAAGTTATAACTTTCATTGTGTAATTACCTGGCAAGTGGAATCCTCTGAATGAGTCCTAACTTTGAGTTTGATTTGCAGATACAGAGGGTTCCAACTGACTTAGCTTACTAGGTACCCAGCAACAGTCAGAGCTGGTAAAACCAGCTGGGTAACTATTAAACTGATCCCCCTCGATCCTCACATGCACCTCTATCACCTCGGCTATCTGTGGTCAGCTAACTACCTGCCAGACCTGACTCAACCCTGATCATTCTTAACACCCCTGCAGGGTCCACAATAGCTGGTCCAGGTCCTGGCACCCAGCCACTTAGCCCAAATCCCTCGTTGGATACAATGTGATCCCCAATCTCTCTTTACGAATTCAAACACCCAACACAACCTGCACACCTACTTTCCCAACTACCCTCCTGACCTGACACCTCAAAGATCCTCCCACCCACTCTGGCCCCATATACGTACCCAACATGCCCCCTTCCACTTCAAGTCTTGACCCTCTCTATGGGCCCAATCCTCCTGATCCAAGTCCCAAGCAGACCCACTAACTGGCCAATCCTGATAGGCCATCACTCCTCTCCCCTGGGACTCAAAACATCCATAGACATACTGTTAGCATTCACCCAGTTACCTGCACTGTCCTCCCTTCCCCCACCTTTCTCCATTAGCGACCTACACCCTCACCTATCTTACATATTGATCTTCTCCCAGTGACTTCGAATCCTGGAATATGGCAGGAATTGTTGTGAAATGTCATTGAATTCCAACAGCATAGAAGAAGGCCATTAATCCCATCAAGTCTGCAGTGACCGTCCAAAGATCACCCCAGCCAAACCCATCCGCCTAACCTTAGTCCCTCTAACCCTGCATTTCACATGACTAACCCACCTACACTGCACACCATGGACAACTTAGCAATGGCTGCTCCACCTAAACCCGCATATCTTACAACTTTGGGAGGCAACCAGAGCACCCAGAGTATGCAAACCCCACACAAACGGTGCTGGGTCCCTGGCACTGTGAGGTAGCACTTCTAACCATTAAGCCACTGTGCCACCAATACACTTTGGCGCTGGTCGTATGATTTCCTGGACTCCATACAATTGCTTTAGCTGAGAAAGCTGCAAATTCACATGAAGAGTTCCTTGAAAGGTACTTTTATATTTGCTTTGTCTGATCAGTATCAGAGGGTGGATTTCTTATTCTGATCAGATGATCTGTGGTATTAATATTAAATTGGAATTGGATAATTCTTTGAAGGGGAAATAAATTGCCAAGCCCTAAGGGAAAGGGGAAGTGAGTGAGATTAATTAAATTGTTCTGAAGTACCAGTACAAACACCGTGGGCCAAGTGGACTCCGTCCTTCTGTACTACAGGTATTTATTGTGAGATTCTGTACTGCTTACTAGCTGCATAGTCATTGATATGGAGACAGTAAGAACTGCCAATGCTGGAGTCAGGGATAACACAGTGTGGAGCTGGATGAACACAGCAGGCCAGGCAGCATCAGAGGAGCAGGAAAGCTGGCGTTTCAGGTCAGGACCCTTCTTCAGAAAGTTATTGATGTGATAGTTCTTCACTGGCAGTCTGTAAGGCAATGGCTGCATGATGATGCCTGTATGAATGATAACTGTTGCAACGCAACAGAGAATAGTTTTGCAATGATCTAAGTGAATTACTTCCCCACTTAGTTTCATGAAGCCTTGTGAAGTTTGAAACATAATGCATCGAGGTGTTTTGATAGAGTAAATATAAAGAAACTGTTTCCACTGACAGAAGGGTCAGTATGTGGAGAATATAAAGTTAATTTTCAAAAAACCCGAAGGGGGAATGCATAACCGTGTTAGAAAGTGTAGTAGAACCAGATTCAATGCTAACTTCCAAACAGAGCAATGGGATAAAAGTGGAACAACTTTTATCGCTCATTCTAACATTCACTGCAGATACGATAGTCTCAATGATCTTTCTGTTCCATATGAATCTTTTCATGTCTCCATGTTTTCACGGCTCATGGTTCAAATCCTCAAGCCTATCGACAATATATAATCTTTATGCAGGAACAAAATGTGTCTTCTTTAAGAATTTGGTCCTATCACTTTATTGCTGTGTGACCTGTGACTCATCCATTGTTTTCTTTTCAATTTATCAATATTTTTCAAAGCGCCTGTGACAGAGTCTCCTATTTTGAAAACATTGATTTCTGAAAAAGATTGAAGAACATATTAAAAAATATGGTGCAGCTCCAAACATTAGCAACCACCAAGTCAAAACAACATTGAACAGATCAAGGCCAATGCTACATTTAAGTGAATAGTTTGATTATATACCAACATATGGGTTTCCAGACTTTTCACCAATATTTTGGTGACTTAATTTCATGGATGCACCTTATTTCTGTGAAAGTTGATATTTTAAAATACTTGACTATTTTGTAGAAGTAGTGCAATGAAACATTTTAAAAGACTGGTAGAACCAAACAACTCATAATTTATATTGGAAGAAACTAAATTGCATAAAAATTTGCTTTTGCCAGTGGTGGATCAAGAAAAGGCTGAGATGGGACCCAAGATTTGTTCTTCAGGGAAAATGTATAGCATGCTGGAACACTTTGATGGATGAGATTTATATTGCAGATGGTCCAGTTTTTTGAGGTGAAATTAAGAGGAAATTAAAAGTAGGTAAGAGCTTTAAAGGATCTATATGTTACTGTACCATTTCAACACACCACCCTGTTTCCTGACCAACATCTCTGCCTCAGGCTTGCTGCAGTGTTCCAGTGAAGCTGGAAGAACAGCACCTCATTTTTCACTTGGGAACTCTACAGTCTTCTGCACTCAATATTGAGTTTAAAAATTTTAGGGCTTGAGGCACATTCTCCCATGACCTTACTCCAATGCCTACACACCAGGTCTTGTTATCATTTGGTCTGAAATTACATAATACTCATTGTTAGCCACTAATAATCCCCATTAGCATCCATTTATTGTCCTAGGCTGACCATTATTCTCTCCTTTGTTTGTCCGACTGTTTTTCTCTCTCATTGGGCTCTATCCCAACCCTATCGTTTACTCCTTACCCCCTCCCACCACTCTATCTTCCGTATTAAAAAGCACCTTTTTCCAGCTACCATCAGTTCTGAAAGAGAGGTACTGGAGCCGAAACGTTAACTCTGATTTCTCTCCACAGATGTTCCCAGACTTGCTGAGATTTTCTAGCAATTTCTGTTTTTTTCTGATTTCTAGCATCCGTAGATAGTTCATTTTTTTAAAACAGTACCAGTCTCTGCCTTTCTCCCATCCCTGCCTTCCTCCAAACCTTCGTACTTTTCCTCCTCCTCCCCCTTACTCCTTTCTTCCCTGTCAGCATCCATGCTTTCCTCCCACCTTTCTTACCTCTCTCACCTTCCCTCATGTTCCCTTAAACTCTTCTTTATATCCTTCATCCCTCCATCCCTCATTTCCTTTTATCATGCATCCCTTCTTCCTCCCAAACTCTTTTCTGTTGTATTTTATATCACTACATCAAGATGCCTTTAAGAAACATACTCAGTGTATCGTCACCATATCTTAGCATGTAACTCGAAAGTATAAAGATCTTATGTTCTGTCTTCACTCTGATCATTTGAAGCATGACACCCATGGAAGCATGTTTTAAACTAATATTTCAATATTAACCCAGAGACTTCAGATGCCTGAGGAATTTGACATTTTTATATAATAGTTAATTATAGTAAATGTCTGTTGGATTCTTCAATTCCATGGTTTCCATGACCAGTTTCTTATGTTACAGGGATTTCATAAACATTGCCCCATTGGGTAAAACAATTTGCTGGAAGTACACCTTACACCCTTCCTCCTTCTATTGCTTATTTCCTCCCTCCCACCTTCTTACCCCCATCTCTCCTCCCTCCCTCTTTCCCTTCCTCCTTCCTTTCCTTACTCTTACCTTGCTTTCTTCCTACCTTTCCTACAACCCACTTTGCTTTCTTTCCATCTGTTTCCCTTCACTCCCAGCTCTCTCCTTCTTTCTTTCTTCATTTCCTTTCTTCCTCTCTCCTTCCTTTCCTTGCTCCATCCTTTCCCTCATTCCTCCTTTTCCTTCATTCGACTCCCACCCAACCTTTCCATGTCACATCATTTCTTCCTTTCCCCCATCCCTGCTTTCCTCCCTTCCTCCATTGCTCCCTTCAATCCCTTTCCATCATTTTTTCCTCCTCTTTCCTTTTCTCTCTCTCTAATTTGTTTTCCTTCTCCCAATTCCACACTTTCTTACTCCTTTCTCTCATTCCTTCCTTCCTCCCTCCTTCTCACCATCCCTGCTTTTCTCACTCTCTTCTTCGGCTCTCACTTTTTCTCTGTCTTCCTCTCTACCTCCCTTGCACCCACACTCTTGCCTTTCTTTCCCCTTTTCTTCCTTTGTATGTTCATTCCTTCCTTTCTTTCTTCCTCCATCTCTTCCTTTCCTCTCTCTTCCCATCCTCCTTCAACCTCACCCTTCCTCCATTGCTCCATTTCCCCCGCCTTTCTGTTCTCTCTCTTTTCATTTCCATGCCCTTCTTGATTCCCTCCCTCTCTCATTCTTTCTTTTGTTCCTTCTTCTTTACCTTAAATCCGTTATGTCATGAATAACCATCCACTTTTATCTTCATGAAACCTCATCTGATCGATTGCAATGAGTGCCAATCCTTTAGAAGTTATGAAGTTATATGCAGTTACTTTTGAAGTTGTATTATTTGATCAAACAACATCAAGCTACATTGCACAACTTCAATTCCTTAATGATTGGGATAATATGAGACATGACAAAAAGGCCAGTGATGTACAGCTGCCACACATACCAAGATTTAAAGCCACAATTTTCTGGTCTTAATTCCTTTAACCTTTGAAGGGGATCTAATAACACTTGATGATGGTTCAGTCATCAAAGCTAAGGGGATTAATGTCTGAGGGCAATCCTTGCTTGTGTTTCTATTAAAGTCAAAAATAAGCAGAAGCTAACAACTGATATTTTGGGAATTGAAATCTATAACAACTCATTGGAGCCCCTCAGCTTAATTGTCTTGGAAATCTAAAAGTAGATTGAGAGGAATTTTTTTCTACGAAGCAATAGTACTGAGATTGACAGAGGCAGCATTGCTGGCATGATGCACAATGTTAAGCTGTTGCTTTGTACTAAGGTGTTTGTTTACAAATTTGGATTGAGGATCTAAGAGAAGGTGTGAATGAGAAAAGACACAAAGAACATAGAACTTTATAGCAGGAGGAGGCTATTTTCCCCATTGTATTAAATATGAATATGTGCCAGCAATTCCTTGTTTGATCGATTAATTAGCTCTAATCCTGGCACTGGTAGTCAATAACATTGTTCCCTGCAGTCACAATTTCAAACCTGTTACAGATGATTTCTCTTTTACATACTAATCAAGTTAAGGAATATTAGATGGTAATTTTGCATTTTTTGTATCCAGTAACACTATCAAACCTTCCCAGTTCAAATGCATAATCTGTTAAATCTCTTTAGAAAGAGTCACTACTATGATAAGACAAGAACTTGGAAAGCAATCTTCATTGTTTCATTTTGAAATTTGCATTTTCACTCCTGTAATCTTTATAGGCTATCTGACTTCAAACTCATAACCCATGTAAATTGGTGTTGTATTTTGAGTAGGTTTACACATTGGATTTTCAGCTACAGAAAATGCTCTAGCAACTTTAATCTAACTACGACTAGTTTCAGTCTTGAATTGGAAGAATATAACTTCATCTGTGTAGGCCAGTTTCTAATACAGATGTCAGAGGTAAAATTACAGAATGCAGCATCATTTTCAGTCTATCTGCTATTAATTCCATCACGGTCTAAAGCTAAAGTTAAAAGGAACATCTCTTGCTTTATCTGAGAATTCCAAAAATTATAAACTGAAATAGCCATGTTACTATCAGATCTCTCAGTCACTTTTTCCTCACCAGTTATATTACTATTGTAGGTATGAATTATTTCACTGATTAATTGATGATATAGCAGTGGATATTTGAAGCATTTTGGGGTTTCAGTCACCAGCCTCTTATATGTTTACAAGCTGAGGCTTGTCATTTTGGGCTGTGATTATCAATTACTGGTGGATTCTGGTTGGTGTTGCTCACTATAACCAATCCTCTTTTCTATTCTTTAAAACTAAACATTAAAAAGCCCCTGGTGGGGCACAAATCTGACATAGGTGGATCCTTCTATCTATGTTCTAAGGTCTAATAATCAATGATAGAGGATTCAGAGTTTTGAAAAGAGACAGTATCCAGACACTTGTCTGTACATAACAAAATGCAGTTTTTTGCTTGATAGGAATAGGTACAAGTGACATTAACTGGTTAGGCATAATTACAATTATCAGAAGATAGGTGGGTCACATCGGTCTCCATAACCATCTTGTGCAAGACAAACTGATTGTCCACACAAAGACTGCTTGAAATCATTAGGTTGGATGGAGCTGAAGTTACTTCATCATTAACACTTTCAGAGCCATCACAAGTCTACTTTGCACTTGATGCACTGACCACAGGGCAGGAATTAATGTTTATGTTGCTATTAATCTACACATCAACAGATTAGCAATATTCATCAAGATCCCGGGTCCTATGGAAATCAAGTCATTTCTGTAATACAGCTATCTGAAGTGAATACAACTTCAATTCAAAATCATTTCTTACAGCAGGCACTGAAAGCCTCACTGCTCCTTACTGTCAAGAATGACATAACACAGTGTGGAGCTGGAGGAACACAGCAGGCCAGGCAGCATTAGAGGAGCAGGAAAGCTGACATTTCGGGTCGGGACCTTTCTTCAGAAATGGGAGAGGGGAAAGGGGCTCTGAAATAAATAGAGAGAGGGAGACGGTGATAGCCCATTGACAGTGGAGCGGATAGGGTGGGAGAGAAGACAGACAGGTCAAGGAGGCGGGGATGAAGCTAGTAAAAGTGAGTGTAAATTTCTTTAAACGCGAGTCAAACGCCCCTTCCAAAGGCTCCTTCTCCCGCCTCCAACTCATCCCATCCTCCTGGAAACCCAAAACATCAGCTTTCCTGCTCCTCTGATGCTGCCTGGCCTGCTGTGTTCCTCCAGCTTCACACTGTGTTATCTCAGACTCCTGCATTGGCAGTTCTTACTATCTTTATCAAGAATGACAAATGCTTGCTAAGAACATAACCTGGAGGAGGAAAAAGACTACTGGATCTAAGAGTGATGAGAATGGCTACTATCATCCAATAACAACATTCTAATTTAGGTGTTACTCATATTGCTCATGAGCTGTCAATGTGTCCATTTATTTGGGCACAGCTAGCAAAAGTACCTTCTACCTGAAGGAAATGCAGCTAATTTGATTTTCTTCGTAAAAACGTCATTACGAGGATGAGGGGGATTTTTCAGGACTGCCTGAGGTTAACATGTTGCCTGGACAGCATACAGAAAGGAAATAAGACAGAGTGAATGGCCTACCAAAATTGAAACCCATTCTGATTTTAACCTGTCTGTTCATTGAAAGGTAGCTCAGGAAACGGTGATCCAAATGATGTCTGAAGAATTTCCCTGTGTTTATTCCAATTTTCCTCACTGCAATTTGCCCAGGTGATATTTTACAACTTGATGAATGTTTATGAAATTATGTTCCAATGTGTTACAAAACTTTGTTTGTACTAGTGAACAGACCATTACTGGCATGGTGGCCCAGTGGCTAGCATTGTTGCCTCACAGCAGCAGGGACTCAGGTTTGTAGTTTACATGTTCTCCCTGTGTCTACGTGTGTTTCTGCCAGGCGCTCTGTTTCCTGTCACAGTTCAAAGATGTGCAGGTTAGGTGCAATGGCCATGCAAAATTGTCCATTGTGTCCAAGGCTGTGTAGGTTAAGTGAGGGTTGAGTCTGGGTGCTCTTCAGAGAGTCAGTGTGGACTCAGTGGGCTGAATGGTCTGCTTCCACACTGTAGAGATTCAATGATTAAAAATGCTGCTGCTTCTAGTTGTAAGGATATATGTTTATTTATTACAAAAGGCCAGTGACAGTAAGCTGGCAATTCTGAGAACATGTTGTGGCTTGCCAAAGAGTTTTTAAGGAACTAGTAGAGTTGTGTTTTCTCACATTATCTCAAGCCAGTACTGAGGGTACAATCCTACTCTTTGCCAGAGCAGTATTTTGATTCTCCATGCCAAATAATAAAACGCTTTTCCCTTAAGATCTTCACATAATGGAAATGCTGCACTGCAATTTTGGATTTCAGACGTCATCTGAACAGCGAAATGACAAAGATGAAACTGCCCTATTAGTTAATGGTTAGACAATTATTATTGCCCTCACTACTAACAACTCACCAATAAGAATCACATTTCCAAGTATGTCACATTTCAAACTGCACACTCCCAAAGCACAGCTCCAAAAATATTGTTGATCTCCAAGGAGGACTGATAGATATCATGAAATGTGTCGGGTTTATTACTGTTAGCAAACCGTGATACTACTATGGAATATGTTCTCTCAATGCCACTGAGGTTTGGTTGGCTTTGTAGAAAGTTTATTTCTTTGTGAGGTATTGTTATCAATGCCTATTTCCAGATATTTTGCAGAGTGCTTGATGATTGCACAGTGCAAGTTAGGAATGAAACTGTTTGCAAGGTTCAGTACAACGCTCATCACAGACTGATGTTTTGCCAGATTGCATTTGCTTGATTACCTTTACAACTTCCTCTTCTGTGATAGCCAAATTGAGTGAGCTCTTATCTTCCCACAGACTTCAAGTGGACAATGTTAGCAGAGTAGTCACCAGGCACTGAAGATTCAGATCTGCATGAACAGTGATGAAATACCTGAAACCTTCATTGATCTGCTAGATTATCTGCACTTGCAGAGTCCTTTGAATTGCAAATTTTGGGGATTTTGCTTAAGACCTATTGCTACAGTCAGTGAATTCGACACTGATGAAGTTGCCCCAATTTGCCATGTTTGTAGAGCATACCTTAATTGCATGAAGATAAGCAAACATTCTGCTATCAAAAATTTTTTTTTTCTTTAGGTTAACTAGTGTTGCTGATCACATTTTGTACTTTTTCCTCCAAGCTGTCTGGAAGATTGTAAACAACTCGAGTTTTCTATTTCATGCTTGTCATTCAAATCTACCGCAGCTGACTTGCACAGATTCACTGAAAAAGGTCGCAAATCATAGCTGAAGAACAAGGAACTAAATGAAACACTCGAGAAATAGATCAGCTTATGCTGAGGAAAGGTAAAGACAGAGTCGCAAACTATTTCAACTCCCCCTCCCACTCCTTGGATGACATGTCAATCCTGGGCCTCCTGCATTGCCACAATGATGCCACCAGAAAGCTGCAGAAACAGCATCTCATATTTCGCTTGGGAACCCTGCAGCCCAAGGGTATCAATGTGGAATTCACAAGCTTCAAAATCTCCCCTCCCCCGACCGCATCCCAAAACCAGCCCAGCTCGTCCCTGCCTCCCTAACTATTCCTCCCACCTCAAGCCCCACCCCCATCTCCTACCCACTAACCTCATCCCGCCTCCTTGACCTGTCCATCCTCCCTGGACCAACCTATCCCCTCCCTAACTCCCCACCTACGTCACCTTTACTGGCTCCAACCCCGCCTCTTTGACCGGTCTGTCTTCTCTCCACCTATCTTCTCCTTTATCCATCTTCTATCCGCCTCCCCCTCTCTCCCTATTTATTTCAGAATACCCTTCCCCTCCCCCATTTCTGAAGAAGGGTCTCGACCCGAAACGTCAGCTTTCCTGCTCCTCTGATGCTGCTTGGCCTGCTGTGTTCATCCAGCTCTACACCTTGTTATCTCAGATTCTCCAGCAACGGCAGTTCCTACTATCTCTGAAAACAATTGTGATGAATTTCTAAGGCAGTTTCTTCACTCATGTCATAACAAATATGAACAACGTGTTTTGTGTTTACCTAACAGTCTTAATGCAGTAAACGACCCAAGTGAATTCAGAAGATTAGTATCAAACAGAATTTAGCACAGTTACATAAGGCTGCATTAAGTGAATGTCTGGTAGTTTGGTCAAAGAATTGGCGCTTAAGGAATGATTTCAAGGGAGAGAGAGAGAAGTGAGAAGTGTAGATGATTTATTAAGAAAGCAACCATCAATGAAATGGTGAAAATGAGAAAAGTGCAAGTAACTAGAATAGTTGGACTGCAGAAATGGAATGGCACAAAGTTCTTGGAGGATTTTAGGGCTACAAGAGAGAAGTACAAGTAAGCGAGGAGGGCGAGTTGTCCTTTTGATAAGGGAAGACATAACGACAGTGCTTAGAGAGGATATTCTTAAGGGGTCATCCAATGAGGCCATATGGTTAGAACTTAGAAACAAGAAGTGGATGGTCACTCTGTATTATAGTTCCCCAAATAGCTGGGGGTACTAGAGGAGCAGACATGTGGAGAGATTACAGATACCTGTAAGAATAACAGCGTAGTATTGGTTGGAGATTTTAATTTCCACTGCATTAACTGGGCCACCCAGAGTGTAAAAGGCCCGGACAGGGTGGAATTTGTCAAATATGTCCAAGAACATATCCTAAATTAAAGTGTACAGGGACCTACTCAGGAGGGTGCAACACTGGATCTCCTCTTAAGAAATAATTTCGAACAAGTGTCCGAAGTGTCAGTCGGAGAGCACTTTGGGTCCAGTGGCCACAACTCTCTTAGTTTTAACAGAGTTATGGAAAAAGATAGGACAGGTTCACAGGTTAAGGTACTGAACTGGAGCAGGGTCAATTTTGGAGCCATTAGGTAGGTTCTAGCAATGGTCGATTGGGTGAGTCTGTTTGAACAAAAAGGAACAACAAGCAAATGGGAGGCTTCTAAAAGTGTGATATCAAGAGTCCAGAGACAGTATATCCCTGTTAGAGTGAAGGGAAAAGCTGGCAGGTTTAGGGATCCCTGACTGACGAGGGATATTGAGGCTCTGGTCAGGAATAAGAAGAAGGCATACATTAGGTTTAAGTTATCGGGCTCAAGTGAATCCCTAGATGACTATAAACAGTGTAGGAGCACACTCAAGAGGGAAATCAGAAGAGCAAAAAGACCATATGAGAGGGATCTGGCAGATAAGTTTAAAGATAATCCCAAGAGGTTCTATAGCTATATTCAGACTAAAATGGTGGCTGGGGAGAGAATAGGTCTCCTTAAAGATCAGCATGGCCGTCTATGTGTGGAGCCACAGGAGATGGGGGAGATTTTTTATTAATATTCAGGAGAGAATCATGGATGCTAAAATAATAAGGGGAACAAGTGGGGATGTTTTGGACCACATACATATGACTAGAGAGGAGGTATTTGCAGCCTTAGATGGCATTAAGGTGGATAAATCACCTGGGCCTGATTAAATCGATCCTCAGACATAGTGGGAGGTTAGGGAAGAAATTTCAAAGGCCCTTGCGGAGATTTTTACTTCATCTTTAGCCACTGGTGAAGTTCTGGAGGACTGGAAGGTGGCTAATGTTGTTCCATTAAGAAAGGTGACAAAGGAAAGCCAGGGAACTACAGGCTAGTGAGCCTGACATCAAAGGTAGGCAAGTTATTGGAGAGGATACTGAGGGACAGGATCAACCAACATTTGGATAGTGAAGGTCTGATTAGGGATAGTCAGTATGGATTTGTGTATGGAAGTCATGTCTTGCAAATATTTTAGAGTTTTTCGAAGAGAGGATAGATGAGGGTAGGGCAGTGGATGTTGTCTATATGAACTTCAGTCAGGCCTTTGACAAGGTCCCATACGGCAGGCCAGTCATGAAAGTTAGGTCGCATGCATCCAGGGAGATCTAGCTAATTGGATTCAAAATTGGATTGATGATAGGAAGCAGAGGGTGATGGTTGAAGGCTGTTGCTCAGACTGGAGGCCGGTGACTAGTGGTGTGCCACAGGAGTCGATGCTGGGACCTTTGTTATTTATTGTTTACATAAATGATCTGGATGTGAATGTACAAGGCATGATTAGTAAGTTTGTGGATAATACAAAATTAGGAGGTGTCATTGACAGCAAGGAAGCTTATCAAAAATTACAGAGGGATCTTGATCAGATGGGGTAGTGGGCTGAGGATTGGCAAATGCAATTCAATACAGATAAGTGTGAGGTGTTGCACTGTGGAAAGTCAAACCAAAGTAGGACTTATACAGTAAATTGTAAAATCCTGAGGAGTGTTGTGGAACAGAGAGACCTAGGAGTACAAGTACATAGTTTGTTAAAAGCAGCGTCAGGGTGGTGAAGAAGGCTTTGAGCATGCTGCTATTCATCGGTTAAGGCAGTGAGTATAGGAGTTGGGACATTATGTTACAGTTGTATAAGTCATTGGTGAGGCCACACTTGGAGTATTGTGTACAGTTTTGGTCACCCTGCTGTAGGAAAGACTTAGTTAAACTGGAAAGTGTTCGAAGAAGATTTACAAGGATGTTGCCAGGACTAGTAGGCCTGAGTTATAGAAAGGATTTGGCCAGAATAGGACTTTATTCCTTGGAATGTAGGAGAACGAGGGGTGACCTTATTGAGGTGTATAAAATCATGAGGGGCATAGTTAGGATGAATACATATAGTGTTTTTCCCAGGGATGGGGAGTTGAAAACTAGAGGGCATAAGTTTAATGTGAGAGGGGATACATTTAAGAAGGGCCTGAGGGGCAACTTCTTCACGCAGAGTGTGGTGCGTATAGGGAATGGGCTGTTAGGGAAAGTGGTTGAAGCAGGTACAATAGTAACACTTAAAACCATTTGGATAGGTACATGGATGGGAAGGGTTTAAAGGGATATGGGCCAAATGCAAGCAACTGGAACTAGCTGAGTGGGCACCATGCTCAACATGGACCAATTTGGGCTGAAGGGCCAGTTTCTATGCTGTATTATTCTATGACTCTAGAAGGAGGACTGGGTTGTGGAGGGATTTGGAAATAAGCATGAGAATTTTGCACCTGAGGGTAAACTGCATTGTCAAAGAACATAGATTACAGAAAAGGCCCTTGGAGATTTCGAGGCTGTACTCACCTAACTTCAATAATCCCACTGCCCAGCACGTGGCCCCACTGCCCAGCACATGGTACCACTGCCCAGCACATGGCCCCAATGCCCAGCACATGGTCCCACTGCCCAGCACGTGGCCCCACTCTCCAGCACATGGCCCCAATCTCCAGCACATGGCCCTTCTCTCCAGCACGTGGCCCCACTGCCCAGCAAGTGTCCATACTGCCCAGCACATGGCCTCACTCTCCAGCACATGGCCCCACTGCCCAGCACGTGGCCTCACTCTCCAGCACATGGCCCCACTGCCCAGCACATGGCCCCACTCTCCAGCACATGGCCCCACTGCCCAGCACATGGCCCCACTGCCCAGCACATGGCCTCACTGCCCAGCACATGGTCCCACTCTCCAGCACGTGGCTCCACTGCCCAGCACATGGCCTCACTGCCCAGCACATGGCCTCACTGCCCAGCACATGGTCCCACTCTCCAGCACGTGGCCCATAGCCTTGAATGTTATTTCATTTCAAGTACTCATTCAAGTATTTTTTTTAAAGATTGTGAGCTTTCCTGCCTCTGCTACCCTCCCAGGCACATTATTTTAGATTCCTACCACACTGTGAGTGAATTTTTTTCCTCAAATCCTCTCTAAACCTCCTGTCCTTTCACCTCAAAATTATGCTCCAACATTATTGACCCATCAACTAAAAGGACCAACGATTTACTATCTACCCTGTCCATGCCCATTTTATAGTGCGTCAACAACTCAACCCACTCAATCCACTCAGCCCAGGGGATCCTCAAAACCCTCAAAAAAATAAGAATAGACGAGGCCTAGACCATAGCATCCTTTGATGTTATCACCCTATTCACACCGATCAACATACAACTGGCAAGAGAAACATTAGCCACACTACTGAAGGAACCGGATCCAAATAACCATCTCCATAGAGAACATGCTGAAATTACTGGGCCTATGCCTCACGACCCTCTTTACCTTTAATGGCCAGATCTACAAACAAATCAACGGGACACATATGGGATCACCCATCTCTGGACTAATAGCAGAAGCAGTGATACAGCGACTGGAAATCATGGTCCTTCCACAGATCCAACCCAAACTATGGATCCGATACATGGACGACACTTTTGTCATCATCAAACGATCTAAACTGGAAAAAAAACACATCAACTTATAAACAACATTTTCACCAGCATCAAATTCACCAGAGAAGAAGAAAACAAACAAACAGCTCCCATTCCTGGTGATGGTAGAATACAGGACCAATCGGGAATTTCTGACCAAAGTATACAGGAAGGCAACACACACGGATCAAGTTCTAAATTTCAATAATAACCACCCCAACACCCACAAACGGAGTTGCATGAAAACACTATTCAAACGAGATGCAACACACTGCAGCAACCCAGAACTATGCCAAAATGAAGAAGAATACTTCCACCAAGTATTTAGGGACAATGGATACCTGAACTGCTGGGTCTGAAGATGCTTGTCACACAAACAACAACAGCAAGATACAGTACCCCCTGGCACGCTTGTCACGTTAAGAACGTATCTAAACTGACCACAAGACTCTTACGGCCACTGGGCATCAGAGTAGCACACAAACCTACATCAACCCTATGCCAACTGTTAACAAGAACCAAAGACCCCTTACCCACTATGTACAGGACCAACGTATGATACAAGATTCCATGCAAGGACTGCGACAAACATTACATTGGACAGACAAGAAGAAAACTGGCTACTGGAACACATGAACACCAACCGGCAACAAAAAGACACGACCAGCACTCACTCGTCTCCATAGATATAGACAAGGAGGACCACCAGTTCAATTGGGACAACATCAGGATCCTCAGACAAGCCAAACAGAGACAAGCACGGGAATTCCTGGAGGTCTGGTTCTCCGCTAAGAAGGCCATCAATAAACACATAGAATTAAACCCCACATACATGCCACTGCAAAGGAAAACCGGAAATGAGGGAATCAACTCCAACCGACCCCAGAGTTTAAGTAACAAGTGAGAAAATACAACAACGCTTCATTGGTGGCTGCACTGATGGTGTTACGCAGCAGGGGTATCTGCAAACTAATGAACCAGCTTGGCAAGTGAACCAACCAAAACTTCAAGGAGGTTCCCATCAGCCCTATTTGCTCTAAAGGAAACAACCTGAGCCTGTTCAGTCCCTTTTCAGAACTAAAATGTTACAACCTAGGCAACATCCTGATTAATCTTTTCTGCACCCCCTCCAGTGCAATAACATCCTTCCTATAGTGTGGTGACCAGAATTGCACACAGTACTCAAGCTGTGACCAAACCAAAGTTTGGTACAGCTCCAACAAAACCTCCCTGTCTCGTAATCAATGTCACAACTGAAGAAGGCAAGTGTCCTGTATGCGTCTTAACTGTCCCTCTGCCTTCAGGGATCTGTTAACAAGCACCCCCAGATCGCCCTGTTCCTCTGAGCTTCTTGCATATTGTGAACATACTTCAGAATTATGTCAAGACTTTGAAAAGGGCTCTCTAGAATATCATCAGGAATCATAGATTTCAAACATGTTGAGGAATTAGAGAAGCTGAGATTGCATTCTTCGTAGTGGAGAAAATTAAGGGGAGATTTAATACAGATGTTCAAAATTTTGAAGGGTTTAAAAGAACAAAGAACAATACAATGCAGGAGCAGGCCCTTCCAAGACTGTGCTGACACATGATGCTTCTCTAAACTAAAAACCTTTTGCCTTTACGCTGTCTATATCCTTCTATTCTCTGGATATTCATATATCTGTGGAGATGCTTTTTAAACTTTGCTACTGTATCCGCCTCCACCGCCTCCTTTGGCAGCGCATTCCAGGAACTTACTACCACCTACATAAACAACCGGCCCCTCACATCTACTTTAAATTTTCCCCTTTTTAGCTTAAACTCATGTCCACTAGTAACTGACATTTCTACCCTTGGAAAAAGATTCCGATTATCCATTCTATCCCTGTCTCTCATAATTTTGTAAACTTCTATCAAGGTTTTGAAAAAAATACATCAAGAGAAACTAGCAGGAAGCTCAATAACCTGAGAACACAGAATTAAGGTAGTTGACATAGAATCAGAGAGAGGTGGTGAGAATAAGGATTTAAACAGGAAGTGGTTATGACCTGGAATGTCTGAGTTGGTGGTGATACAAATTCATTAGCAATATTCCATACTTGATAAATATTTAAAAAGAAAAAGTAAGTGTTAGGCTGTGGGAAATTATTGATTCCATTCTGTATGATTAACACGATTTAATGAATTACTTCTCTCAAAGGGTCATGAATCTGTGGAATTCCTTACTCCAGGTGTCGTGGACAACAGACCACTGAATAAATTTAACGAGGAGCTAGATAGATTTTTAATGTGCAATTTGTCAAAGGGTTGTGGGGGGCAGGCAGGAAAGTGGAGTTGAGGCCAAGATGAGATCAGCCTTGATTATATTAAATGATGGAGCAGGGTCAAGGGGCTGTATTGCCTCCTCCTGCATCTGGCTCTTAAGTTTTTATGATTGAATTTGATACTGGATTTAAGAGATGGCAGGGAGAATCACAAACAAAGTTCTCCATTTATAAGCTGTTAATGCACAGTTAATAAATAAGATAGGAGAATTTCAAGCTAATGTAGGCTGACAATTACTTCCAAAAGTGGAAATTAAGCAAACCGTGAAATGTATGAACAGCAGCACAGAACTACAGAGAAAGTTATATGATGTGCAAAAATGAAAAATATGAAAAGACTTGCATGTCATATTAAAACTAACAACCAAGGTTTCGCGTGGGGGTTGGGGGAAAGAAAAATTGGTGCACATCAAAGATGAATGCTAAAGTTATAATGATGGAACTAGCATCTTTAATAAATGAGGACTTCATATTCTTCTTCAGAGTAACAAAGGAAGACAAAATATTGACTTAAAAATAACTCTTAAGAGGACCATTGTAACATGTTTAATACAAGTAAAAATAATTATAGTAGAGAAATAATGAGGCAAGTGAGACAAACCTAAAGGATTCAATGTTTTTGCCTCTGCTCATTGACAGACATAGGTAAGGAAATTGAAAGTGCATTAGTAATAATTTTCCAAAGCTTATTTAATTTTAATTGGATGAGAGCTAAATTGGATAGCCTCAGAAATGGATGCAGGAACCATAATGCACATCTGACTCCTGCCCATTGGTTGTAATACACGTTTATAGATTTTTTTTAATCAACCTGTTCAAAGATGTTATTACATACCTCTGGATCAGATGGAGATTTGAACTCAGAGCTCCTGGCTTAGGGGTAAGGGCATTATCACTGCGCCATAAGAGCCCAAAAATCACAACTACTTTATCACCTTGCTTATTGGGAATGATTTCTGCATTCAATCTGTACCAACTGTGCTTCCTATTCATTAGATGAACAGCAGAGGAACAACAGTGTAACACTGCATTTCTTCAAGGGGAATTCTGTTGTATTTGGAGCAGTTGCTAACAGTCATTGATGAAGAGGATTTTGACCTGAGTAAGAAAGGAATGCTACAATGGGGAAGAAGCCCAATGGTTTTCAGATACTACACTGAGGCCATGGAGAAAAAGACGGAAAGGAGGTCAGAAGAAGACTCTCCAGTCACATGCTGATATGGCACCAGATCTCCCTGGAAGTCTATACCAAGATCTAAGAACCAGGATACAATGCTGCAGGAAGTTCAACGATTGCACATGAGTGATTATTGCACATTCAAATGCAATATCCCTCCAACTGCATTACTGCTCAATTCCCCACTCTTCCATCTATCCATCAATCAGGTTTTATAACTAACACTCTTCACCTCATCTTCATACTGCTGAATTCTCATGCCCACATTTCGCAGGTCACCGCATTGCCAGACACTGGATCGTGAGAATCGCATCAAACAAACAGATTCCATGACATTTATTGACATACTTCCCTCTTTCTTGCATGAGAAGCTGACCCAAAATCAAAGACAGCAGAAGTAAACCAAAGGAGAACAGAAGCTTCCCCCACACTGCTGAGGAGATGGTGCTGCTCATTTCTGAGAAGGACATTGCTGGTGCACGGGAAAGTAATGGAACTGAGAGTACTGAAGCTTTTGATATCTGCATACCTGGTAACATAGGAACCCAGGAGCAAGAATAAACCATTCAGTCCATTTGAGTTACTGCATCATTCACAATAGTGGCTGATTACCCACTTCAATATTACTTTACCGGACTATCACCATTTCTCTTTACGTCATTTGTAATCAGAAATGTGTCAATCTCTTCATTAATTCTTCGAAATGACTGATCTTCTATGGCCCTCTAGGATAAAGAATCCTAGATAAGTAAAAATGTTTATCCTTGTCTTGGTCCTGTATGGTACCCCTTATACTGATTTCAGAATCCTCAACCAGGGAAACATCCTACTTACAGCTACCCATCAATTACTTTGTAAGCTTCAATGAAATCACCTTTCATCCTTCAAAACTCTTGAGAATGCAGGCTCAATTTTCCAAATATCTCTGCAGGAAAGTCTTGCCATCGCATGATTAAGTCTGGAGAACCTTTGTTGCACTTCCTCTATGGAAATCATTTTCTTTTTAAGGTACCAAAACTGCACACAGTATCTTGGGTGCTGTCTAACCAAGCTTCTACATGCTCCTGTACTTAAACCTTCTTTCAATAAAGGCTAATATACCATTTGTCTTCTTAATTGTCTATTCTACATACAAAGTCATAGAGTCATAGAGATATATAACATGGAAACAAACATTTTGTCCAACTCATCCATGTTGACCAGATATCCTAAATTAATCTCGTAACATTTGCCAGCATTTGGCCCATATCTCTCTAAACCCTTCCTATTCATATATCCATCCAGATGTCTTTTAAACATTATAAATATACCAGTCGCCAACACTTGCTGTAACAGCTCATTCCATACACACACCACCCCTTGCATGAAAAAGTTGCCCCTTAGGTCCTTTTAAAGTCTTTCATCTCTCACCTTAAACATATGCTCTCTGTTTTGGACTCCCCTACCCTGGGAGAAAAAGACCCAACTATTTGCTCTATCAATGGCACTCATGATTTTATAACCTGTATAAAGTCACCCCTCAGCCTCTGAAGCTCCAGGGAAAATAACCTCAGCCTATTCAGCCTCTCCCTATAGCTCACACCCTCCAACCCTGGCAACATCCTTGTAAAACTTTTCTGAAGCCTTTCAAATTTCACAACATCTTTCCTATAACAGGGAGACCAAAATTGAATGCAATATTCTAAAGTGGATTAACTAATGTCCTGTACAGCCGCAACATGAACTCCAAACTCCTTACACTTGTCTTCAATGATTTACGGACAAGGATATTAATGTCCCTTTGTCTATTTATACGTTCAAACCTCTTATCATTCAAAAAAGTCTGCACATCTGTTCTTGCAGCCAAAATATATGATTTCACATTTGTTGACGTTATACTTCATCTGCCAAGTTTTGCCCATTCACTAAATCTGTCCAAATTCTTTTGAAGTCATTTTGCATCTTCCTTGCAGTATGCAATTGAATCTCACTTTATGTCATTCATGAATTTGGAAATATTACGTTTCGTTCCCCAGATCCAAATCTTGTCTTATTGCGAATGGCTGATGCCTAAGTACTTATCCTTACAGTATTCCAATAGTTATAGTCTGCTAACACCAGAATGACCCATTTATTCCAAATCTGTTTTCTGCCTGTTTAGCCATGCCAATACTTTACCTTCCATCACATGAGTTTTAGTTTTGCTAACCAATCTCCCATGGGAGATTGCCAATGAAAAATTTAAGCATACTACATCCCTTTTATCAATTCTGTTCATGACATGCTCAAAAATACTCCAACAGATTCATCAAACATGATTTTCCATTCACAAATCCATGCTGACTACACCCAATTGTATCATTATCAACCAATTGTCCAGTTTTTATATCCTTTACAATAAATCTTCACATTATCCCTTCTGTTGATGTAAGGCTGATGGGCCTATAGCTGTCATGTGCACTTTCCTCCTTTTTTAAATATTGGGATGAAATTTGTTCCCTTCCAATCTACAGGAACCATTGCAAAATATATAGAATTTTAGAAAGTGATCACCAAAGTATCCATTATCTCTATAGCTACTTCTTTCAGCACTCTAGATTATACTTACACATGTATAGAATGGCAAGTGCCAGGAATTTATCATCCTTTAATTCCGTTAATTTCCTCAACACAACCTTTGTACCAATTTCCTACAATTCCAAAACCTCCCTAGTCTCTTGGAAGTCTAATTCTGGGAAATTACTTTTGTCTCCCTCAGTGAAGACAAACATAAAGTAATCATTTAACATCTTTGTTCTCTATTCCACATTGTAAATTCTCCTGATTTTGCCTGCAGTGAGCTCACGTTTGTCTTAATAAATATAAATAGAAGGTCTTTTCCTTCATAGATGCTGCCAGATCTGCTGAGTTTTCCAGCAACTTTGTTTTTGTTCCTGATTTACAGCATCCACAGTTCTTTTGGTTTTTATTTAGATGGAAGGTGAGAAGATTTTACAATCTCTTCTTATGTTTTTTGCTAGTTTACTTTCATATTCTATTTTCCCTTACTTTATGAGTTTCTTGATTCTCCTTTGCTTTACTTTGTTCTCCTTTACTGTATTCCAAAATCTTCCCAATCCTCAGGTTTGTTATTTACCTGGCAACTTTGTAGGCCTTTGATTTTAATCTTATGCACTCCTAATTTATTTTATTAGACATAGTTGGCTACTTTTTTGGGCAGTTTTGTGCCTTGAAGGAATATATGGTTGCTGAAAGCTATGTCATGGTTCTTTATAGACTATCTGTGTCTTTACTGCCTCCATGTACTCATACCCCCCACATCCTCACTCACCATGCGTCTTCACTCTCCCCATTTCCTCATTCCCAATTCTGTGTCCTCACTCCCACATGTTTTCAGTCCCTCGCACCCTCACACCCACTTCATGTCCTCACTTGCTCGTATCCTCAATCCCCCTCCCACATCTGCCCATCCTCTGCGTCACACTCACTCCTCCTGCTGAACCTGTTTCAATATTGAGCCTTTTCCCCGCATACACTCGGTGTGGAATTGTGCATAACATCATTGAAATGTTACACTATGATGTAATGAGTATAGAATTGTGCATTTCTGGATTACTCTACATGCACAGTTGCCATAATCCAGAATCCCAGGCTAATATTCTGAGGATATAAGCTCTGATCCCATCGCGACAGATGATGAAATTCAAATTCAATAAAAATCAGGAATAATTGAAAGAAGTTCAAGAAGGTTCGAGTAGGAGAATTCCTCCCCAAACACCTTGTCCAAATATGACATTCCATTGAATTCTCCTCAACCTCTTTTCATCTTCCTTCTTCCAGCAGCTTATTCTACTCCACAAAGTCTCTTCTTATTTTTTACGGAATGCCTCATCCTGCAGATTGGGAGCACCCAGTTTGTACAGAAGCCTTGATGTCAACACACATTCAGACATCACCTAACACACAACTCAAAGCAAATCTTTGAAATTAGAAATGATAGGGAAAAGTGCTAAACACTTACAGAATCACAGCGATAGTCTGAAGAAATCAAACAACAGGTAATCTGTAAGTGCTCAAGGCTGCCTTTACATAGTGCTGCAGGGTAGTGGGAAGGAAAGCATTCTTCCTTTTTCTTAACACATACAAAGCTAATTGAAAAATAGCTCACTGTCTGGATTGTTAATCCCCCAAAATGACACAGCCAGTTAACATAATGATTGACGTCTTCCAACAGGCATTCACAGTGTGTGCACTAACATTGACACCAATATGGTGTATCACATAATTTGTGCCATAAGTGTGTGTGTGTGTGCGTGTGTGTGTGTGTGTGTATAGTATGTGTGTCGTATATACACGATTTGGATCTCCAGGGGCACTTGTAGCATTCAAAATTTTGCCCGATTTATTTCCCCTTGTCAACAAGGTACAGGGCTGGATGAGCACAGCAGGCCAAGCAGCATCATAGGAGCAGAAAGGCTGACGTTTCGGGCCTGGACCCTTCATCAGAAAAAAGCTGACGTTTCGGGCTTAGACCCTTCATCTGCTCCTATGATGCTGCTTGGCCTGCTGTGTTCATCCAGCCCTGCACCTTGTTGTCTCGGATTCTCCAGCATCTGCAGTTCCTACTATCTCTTATTTCCCCTTGTCTTTGGATTTACAAGTTGCAATTATCACTTCATGATTTCACAATGGATTGAGAAAATGAGTAAATAGATTTGAAACAGCAGTTTGGAGAATTTAATGAAATCTATTAGTAGAGACAGCGTGACCATGCTTGTGATCCAATCTCAATTGATCAAAGAGATTCTGCCTGGATTTTCTCAGAGCGGACAAATGGATTTGAATTTTTGAGAGGATCACTAGCATGGCAGATGGATGAATGTTGTCGCGATATAAAGACGCCTCATGTGCACAGAATTAAAAGTAAGCCATGACATGGGTGCAGGGTTGTTCGGGAAGTAAGAAAACTGAAAGTAGAAATAAAAAGTCTTTTTATTTTTGATTGACAGGATGTAGCGGATGGTGTTCTGGCAGAATTTGTTATGAAAGGTTGCTGGCAGGAATTAACTAAAAAAAGGAGAAAGACACACTTTGGATAATATGTTAAATGAGAGACAGTTGTACGAGTATTTTTTTTGTCTTTGATCACCATCATGATTGATCAACTGCTTATGATATTTTTAATGATTATTTTATTATAGATTTCAACAAAATAATGTACTCTCTGACATTTTGTAAGCAACACAATAGGAGATTTATTCATTTATAAATAATTCACTGCAGATGTCATTCTGCAAGCATCATATTTGATTTCAAAAAAATATGAAAACCAAACAATTCATTTTAATGATTTTTTGTAAGTAGGACTCACATTTTATGTACCAACTGTCACTGAGGTCATGACTTCTCAGTCAGATGGTTATATGCTCAACACTCACTCCAGAGGTTTGAACATAGATTTGAGACTGGCATTGCAGTGCAGCACTGTGAAGGTGCTGCACTGTCAGATGTGTGTTTATTAAGATGAAATGCTAAATTGAGACTCCATCTGCCCAGCTAGTCTGATGGCATTACTTCGAAGAAGAGCCAGGTGTTCTCCCTGTTATCCCTCAAGCAATTCCACACAAAAAATGATGGGCTATCGAGTTATTGTTCCATTCCTGTTTGTGGGACCTTACTGTGTGCCAATTGGCTGCTGTTCTTCCCATATTACAACAATGATTATGCTTCAAAAGTACCTAAAATATTTCCAAAGGTTCTAAAGTTCCCAATTATAGGGAAGTGTTTGGTCCAGAGCTTCACCATAAAGGAGAACCTCTCTATGTTTGTGTGGATGGGAATGGACAGGCCAAGGTTTATGCAAAAATGTCTTACAGAGTCAGTTGGCCATTGGATCATACTTGCATCAACTGAATTGGGGTTTTGATAGCCTCAGGGAAAGAAATTTGAAGTGCTCAGATCGGAACTGATGACAGTTTGTCTGAGTTTGTGGATTTATTTGGATAGCCATGATATCCTTTTCAAACAGATAGGTACCTACTCCTTTTTGATCTGCTCCAGGCCACTTTTGGCAGACAGATTGTTAAAAGTACCCTTTAGTATTGTTAAAAGTAGGTATAAATGTGCATAAAAAGCTAATTGAACTGTAAACATACTTGTCAAAATCAGTTGTCAGAACTATCAAAAGCATTTGTCAAGAGAACCTGTCAAAAATGTCAGACATTACCATCAAAGAAATTGTCATGCTCTCGATGCATTTAAAAGTCTTACCTTTTAAATATTTGAAAAAAATGTTTAAAGTGTTAAAAATAAAGTATAAGGTTATGTGTATGTTTGCTGTGACAAGACCTTATGTTAGCTCATGGAATGTAAATGTACGAAATGTGTTTTATTTTATGATTTATCATTTTGTTTAATATAATGAAGTCCGTAATTATATCTATTTTCCTGCTTGTCTCAGAAATGTGGACAATAAGTAAAAATTTAAGAAAGCAAATAGAGGCCTCGATATTGTAGATGTGCTATGAGTCACGTCTAAAGATCATAGATAAAAGTCTATTTGAACTTGCAAGAGGTAAATGAATACAAGAAAGTGACAGAAACAAAGTTCCTGGAATAGCTCAGCAGGTCTGGCAGCATCTGTGAAGGGAAAAAACAGAGTTAACGTTTTGGGTCCAGTGAACCTTCCTTGAAACTGATGGTGGCTGGGAAAATGTCAGTTTATATGCAGAAAAAAGAGAGGGGGGTGGGGTAGGGAGTAAACGATAGGATGGAGCCGAAAGAGAGAGAAGAGCAGTTGGATAGACAAAGTGTTGATAACGATCAGGCTGGGAGGGTGAACAGTTGTTAATGGGGACTATTAGTGACTAAGAACAGGTAGTGTGTAATGGCAAGCTATGCGGTAACAAGGCCTGGTCCTTGGGGTAGGGGACTGGGACATGGGAGGTTTTAGGCCCTAAAATTATTGAACTCAATATTGAGTCCGGAGGGCTGTAGGGTCCCCAAGTGGAAAATGAGGTGTTGTTCTTCCAGCTTGCATTGAGGTTCGCTGGAAAACTGCAGCAAGCCAGAGACAGAGATGTTGGCCAGGGAACAGGGTGGTGAGTTACAAGAAAGTGACATCCCAGAAAAGAAAACATCAATATTTTGGCCATTTGAATAGAGCTGAAAAGCTACAGAGATCACTTTTAGAAGGCCAAGTGGAGGGCAACAGAAAGAGGAGTCAGCCTACGGGTGAACAGATGATGAATGTCGCAGCATGGATGCAGACGAACAACTGTAGACTTATAAGGATGCAAGACGGACCAGTGTGACATAACATGACAGTGGTTTTCCTGTCGGAGAGCTACAAGCAGGATCAACAACTGTGTAAATCTACAATAGACACTTCATGCTTTAGTTAATAGAAATTATTTTGTCCAATCTCCATATGGGTCTCAAGGTTTGCCTGTGGTGGATACTAGGTGTGTGGGCATGGTAGCTGTAAGCAAAAATGAGTAGGGTAGGAGGAATGTGCAGGCATGAGTTGGTACTAATTTGGGATAGGGGCTATATAGGGTCATGGTGTGTGTAACAGGACATTTTTTGGCATGAAAGAAATGAGGAGACATAGTGAACCTGGAGGAAATGGGGACCATAGCAGGTGGGTGTGGTGTGGTACCATGGTATGGGGGCCTAAGGGGCCATAAAGGATAGTTTTAGGGAATAGGAGGCATGAGTCACATGAGAGAGCGTGTGAATTGGGGCTTGATGTTGTTTGTATGGGTGGTGAATGGGCGAATTGTGTGGTGAGTGAGGGAACATGAAAGGTGAGAGTTAGAGCGCTTTTTTTTGTTTTAATCATTTTTAAAGTAACTTATTTACTGCACAGTGCACTGTAGGAGCTCATCTCTGCACCCAAAAATTTCTGCTCTTGTTGTGGAGTCACCACCCTGTAGTGAAAACCCAGCCTTCATTTTCCATTTTCCGTTTGCAGAGCCAGGAAATGCCCTAGCCCTGAGATCAAAAATCCCGACCTGTATTTTCCTTCTTTTTAGGAACAAACTGTTTCCAAGTTTCTTAACGTCACCAGCTGCAAATTTCCAAACGGCTACAACCCTCTGAATTCCCATTAGTAGGTGCATTTTACTTAGAAGGACATGCTCAATTACTGACTCAACATTATGTCCCTGCTCCAGACTCTAAACAATCTTTGAGTAATACTCAAGAAAGATCCTCCATCACATAATTTATAATTTGGATAGAAGTGTCATTTTGACCAATACGGTTGATTTTGTGATTTGCATGGGAAAGTAAATAGAATCATCAATAAGATCCCACAAGTGCAGGTGAAAATGTTTGAAAATCAAATAATCTCATGCAGTTAAAAAAAACCTTCCTTTTTCAGTTTGCAAACTGTCGCATTGCAGAATGTGATCCATCACCTACTAGCAAAAATCTCAGAGAAATGTCACGAAAACAGAAATCAACCAATGTTAAAAAATATCCCTGAATCAGGCTTCTGAAAACCTCTTTTTGCTCACCTGTCCTAGTGCCACTTCATGTGCCTCAATGTTATTTTTTGTTTAATAATGCTTTGTGATGGTGGCCTAATGTTTTAGAGATATTAAATATATGTAAGTTGTTAAATTGCAATTTAGCAACATGCAATTTCCACACATAGAATCATAGAATCCCCACAGTGGGGAAGAAGACCATTTGGTCTATCAAGCCCACACTGATGCTCCGAAGATCATCTCACCCAGACCCACCCCGATGCCCTATCACTGTAACCCTGGATTTCCCATGGCTAACTTACCTAGCTTGCATGCTACAGGCAATTTAGCGTGGCCAATCCACCTAACCTGCACATCTTTGGACTGTGGGAGGAAATCGGAGCACCTGAAGAAAACCCACAGCAGACACAGGGAGAATAAGCAAACTCCGCACTGACAAAATGTAGTTTTGTTTTGTGTAGCAGTGAAACTGCAGAGGTTACTGTTTCCAACTGCTTTTATTTTCATGTTATGACATGTTAATAAAGATTAATTGCTACAATGAGAGGCTACAATCCTTTTTGTTTTTGGATAAAAATCTGGCTGTGTCACCTAGCAACCAAGCCTTTTCCTCAGCACCATTAAAATGCAGATGGCAATAAATCTCTGAAAATAAATAGATTTTCTCATCAGAAGTCAGAAGAAGTAAATATAGTCATAAACCACTGACACTATCTGAAACTAGGAACAGATACCTGCCTCTGCCTATTGATCAGCAAGTTAACACTGTCAAAGGAAATAGCTGTAAAATGCTCTGGGGATAACATTAACATTGTTCATATGGCATCAAAGTGATGGGAGCTGTTTGGCCAAACAGTTTACATTCTGCATGATTTATCATTGAAGTCCTGAATATGAAATTTTAATGTCATAATTAATTGCTGAAGACTCATAGAAGTTTGTGTATCTCTCTTTGCCTACTGGCTTCATTTGAATTTTACAGGCCATTCAGCCTCCTGAACCTGTTCCACCATTCAGTTAGTTCAATTGGCACCAGTTGGGTTCATAATAAATTCATCAATGGATAAGATTAGTAATTCTAAGTTTATGAAAGAACAAGTTAATATGTTTCTATGAGATTCCTTTGTCCAGCCTTTCAACAAAATCAGAGATTTTTTCATCATACGGTTAGGTAGGATGTATGTTGAATTTAAGATTATGAAACAAACATTCACAGAAACATCGTGAGTGCAGTTCCCATGCCTACAGTTCTTAAATATTTAATGCAGGAAACATTAAAGGGTTTAAAAGCATAGAGATTCAAGGCAGATTTTAAGCAAAGTAGATAATTAGGAGTGAGATAAGACTGAAAGCCTGAAATTTCACATTTGCAAGTATATTTAGCAATTGTTCATGAAGAATGGTATTTTCAGTTTAAAAGGTTTCTGGTTCAACAGTTAAGGAAGTAAATCATATCATGTACTACTGTGAGACAGTTCTTCAAATGGCAGCAGAATATTTCTTGGTAGCAGTAAATATTTTTAGGAGATTAAGAATCAGACAAAAACCATGCAAAAGCAAGTGGAAGGGAAAATAGGAAGGAGATTTCAGGTTTCTGGCTCATCAAGGATGGAAATTTTGACTTTTTGGCCCAGATTTTTGCCATGATGGAGAGAATCTTGATTATATTGAATACGTTGAAAGAGTTCCTGGATCCCAATTACCCACCCCAAGTCCCATTGCTGGCAGGAACTGTCCTCCTAACATTTGAAACACCTGTATTTTTCAATTTCATGAGGTTGGGCAGTGTTCCATAGTTTGGACAGATGCAGATCTTAGAGGTATTTCAATGATCTGTTCCACTGAAATCTGATTTTGGAGTTTCTGGTGTCTAGAACTGAAAGTGTGGATTGGACCACGTAAGAGTGGATCCGTTCTCAGTGTACTCACTGAGAGCTGAGGTATCTCTACAGATATGGTCCCAGGACACTGATAGAGTGGACATCAAGGATCCATGGATTAGGGTCAAGGATAATTTAGATCATGTTCCTTTTGGGATTTTTAGCTATGGATTGTGTACAAATGGTGCATAAACTCCTTGGAACTTGCCTAGTCCTGTTACGAATTGTCTAGAGGTGTCAACAAGTGTTAACCTGTCAAAAGTGTCAAAATATTGATACTAAAAAAAATTGGCATGATATTGAAGGGGAAAAGAGCAGTCAGTGGAAGTAGGCAATAATTCAACTTAGGGGCATGAGGAACCACGGGAGATAGGTCCAGTGACACAGGGCAGCATAGTTGTTGAAGTGGCTATTGAGAAGCCTAAAGGGTATCAGCTGCATAGATTTTGCATGTGTGGGGCATATGGACTGTGTGAATGTGAGAAGAACTGAAAGGATTGTAAGTAATGAGGCTGGAGGTACATTTTATATGATTCCTTTATCTGAGAGGCAATGTACACCTTTGGCTATGATCCCTGGACAGCTTTGGTGAAGGTAAGGTTTGTTAAAAGCACATGTAAAAGTTCATAAATTCACTGTGATTGGCAAAGTTGTCAAGCAACTGGCCAAAAGAAAAGGTGGTATTAAAAACAATTCAGTGATTGCCATTTCAGAAAGTCTTTTCTCATCAAACCATGACAAGATTTATGCTGCCAAACTATTGATATGCAATAGAATTTCTATTGTTGGTCACTGCAATTGCTTATTGAAAGAAAATGTTTGTTGACATAAGGAAATTTAACATCACTTAACATAAACCAAGCAACATACTGTGCCCATAACCTTAAACCTTCACTCTCTCCACCAACAATGTATTGCGATAGCAGTGTGTATAGAATCATAGAACCCTTATAGTGCAGATAGAGGCCATTTGACCATCTGAAAAGTATCCTACCCAGACACACACACACCGTCCCCACATTGCCCATGGCTAATCCACCTAGCCTACATATCCCTGGACACTATCGGATGATTTAACATGGCCAGTCCACCTAACCTGCACATCTTTGGACTGTGGGAAGAAACAGGAGCATCCAGTAGAAACCCATGCAGACACAGGGAGAATGTACAAATTCCACACAGACAGTCACCCAAGGCTGGAATCAAACCCAGCTCCCTGGTGCTGAAAGGCAACAGTGCCATCCACTGTGCCACCATGCTGCTCCCTTGTGCATGATGCAATGCAGCAACCCACCAAGCCTCTTTCAACATTACCTCCCAGTTCTGAGACCTCTGCCACTTAGAGGAGAACAGGTAGCAGATGCTCCATCACCTGTGGGCTCTTCTCCAAGCCACACATCATCTTGACTTGGAAGTATCCCACTGCCTCTTCAATATTACTGGGTCAAGATCCTGGAACTCTCTTCCTAACTGCAGTGAAACTGCAGCAGTTCAAGAGATGGTTCACTGGCAACTTCTCAAAAGCAATTATTGATGGGCAATAACTACTGGGCTTGCTCACAAATAAAAATGAATTTGACCGAATCTTGAACAATAGCCTAAATGGATTGAGCCAGAGGAGTTGAATGGTCTTTTCTTTTCTCTATGTTCCTATGTTTGGAAACAGCAATGTTCTAATAGCCATGGGGGCTATTTGTTTCAGCACAATGGATATTACATTATGTTCTTTTTCTCATTCAGAATACACCATGTTTGTTCATTTCAATGTGAGTTGCCTTGTTGAAGTGGTTGTGTTTTGGGGTGGAAGGGAATCAATTGAACAAAGAAGGAATATTTATTTATCTTTAATCAGATTGCTTCTTCAGCTCATAACAGTTTGAAAAAGAACAGTTCAATAATATCATTAACAAAAGAACAACCACTGGAAAAATACACTCAAAACCACTCAGAAATACACCTAACACAATGTACAGTATGAGTATACCATATTATGATGTTTAGATGGAGTTTAATCCAGACAAGTGCGAAGGAGATGCATTTTGGAAGATCAAATTCAGGTGTGAATTGTACAATTAATGGCAGAATCGTTAGGAGCATTGACATAAAACAGGATCATGTCATCAAGAAGGCATACAGCATGCTTGCCTTTATTGCTGGGGCATTGAATATGAAAATTGGTAAGTTATGTTACAGCTGTATGAAACTCAAGTTAGGCCACATTGGGAATATTGCCTGCAGTTCTGGTCACCACACTATCAGAAGGATGTGAATGCTTTGGGGAGAGTGTGCAGGGAATGTTTACCAAGATGTCATGGTCTGGAGGGTTTCAGTTATGTGGAGAGGTTGTATAAAAACTCAGGTTGTTTTCATTGGAAAAATGGAAGCTGATGGATGAACTGATAGAGGTTTACAAAATTATGGGAGGCATATATAAGGTAGATAGTCAGGGGAGACATTTAGGAAGAAGTGCAGGGAAATTTTTTCACACAGAGCATTGTGGGTGCTTGGAATGCACTGCCAGTGGAGGTAGTGAAATCAGACACTTTAGCAATGTTTAAGGTATATCTTGATAGACACATAATGGAGGCGAGCAGAGGGATAGAAACTGAGGATGGACAATAAGTAGTGGGTCTAAATAAGGATTAGGAATTAGCATAGGCTTAATGGGCTAAAGGGCCTGTTCCTGTGCCATATTGTTCTTTGTTCTGTGTTTAAACATTGGACACAAGCGACCTGCTAAGATAGTCGTAAATTGTGTGAATTTTGACATTTGGTCTATAAACAGCAATAAGCCTCAAGCAAATATATCATTAAACATAGACATTTACAGCCATCTGGAGAAGTTACACATCCTTGTTTAAGGATGGGGGCAGCACAGTGGCACAGTGGTTAGCATTGCTGCTTCACAGCACCAGGGACCCAGGTGCAATTCCACCCTCAGGCAACTGTCTGTGTGGAGTTTGCACATTCTCCCTGTGTCTGCGTGGGCTTCCTCCAGGTGCTCTGGTTTCCTCCCACAGTCTAAAGATGTGCACGCTGGGTGGATTCACCATGCTAAATTGTCCATAGTGTTCAGGGATGTGTACATTAGGTGGGTTTTGGGGTATGGGTCTGGGTGGGATGCTTTGAGGGTCAGTGTGGACCTGTTGGGCCAAAGGGCCTGTTTCCACACTGTAGGGATTGAATGATCTATGATCTCTATGAGCTATGATTGGCCAGTACTGAAAGATAATGGGGTTATGAGACCCTTTTTCTATGTTTTAAGCCAGGCAAAAAGGAAGATTGAAATTCAGTTTGTGGCAGATTGAAAAGCTACTATCAACTTCCCAAGTGTTACATTTTGTTTCCAAACTGGATTGGATGGACCTCAGAGGTGTTAACCCTGTCATGGGACATGGAATAAATATGAATACCACAGCATGTTTGGTAAAGACCTTGAACTTGTGAAAACCCTCATGTGAAGTCAGTCATGGTGTCTTTGTTTGCTTCAAAGATCAATTATGAGCTGTTTTGAGGCAAATCCACCAAAACTATCAGAACTAACAGCCAATCTCCTAGCAGTTCGATGACATGAAGTCTCACAAATTGGTTGTGAACCTTTCATTTTATAAAACCCTCACTTCAACTTTAAATCATCAAAACCACTCACAAGATCACAGGCCTCCATGTGGGAGACAGGAGATCATTAAGATGAGACTGAGTTAATTGTGATCCACAGAAGCCCCTGCTTTGTCTAGGACTAGCCTTTCTGCTTGTGATTGTGTGGAAGAACGGTGTGTAAGATAGATTAATAACATGCATACAGACATATGAGGGTACAAATTAAGAGTAGGAGGAGATCATTCAGGCCCTTGAACTTTCTCTGCCATTGAGTA
This sequence comes from Rhincodon typus, assembly GCF_021869965.1. Lineage (NCBI taxonomy): Eukaryota > Metazoa > Chordata > Chondrichthyes > Orectolobiformes > Rhincodontidae > Rhincodon > Rhincodon typus. Next base: position 21,521,013 of record NC_063339.1, read on the forward strand.
AGTACTTGACTGATCCAAATGCTTCATGTTGCCACCTCCCCGCAGTGATTTTTCAATCGCTTGCTTATCAGGAATCAATCTACGTCTGCCATAAAAATATTCAGATACTGGTTTTACTGCCTTCTGAGGGAGAGTGTTCCAAAGATTCACGAGCTCTCTGTGAGAAAAATCAATCTTTTCATTTCTTTCTAAGATGGAGAGCCATTTGATTTTAAACAGTGACTCATTATAGAAACTTCCACAAAAAAAAGTTCTTTCCACATTTCATCCAGTCAAGTCAGAGCAAATGTAAGAATAAATAATGTTCTTTACCTTTGAACTCACAATAAGCTTACTGCTGAAATTTTAGACAAGATTTTGGTCGTGTATTAAACTGATTTTGGCCTATTCTTGACGGAATATATATCCACATTTAATTACAAATATAAACATATTCTTAACGTATTACTTATATACACACATTCTAATTATGACTAATTCGCATGATAGATTTCAAAGAGATAACATTGTGATGATCAACCTTGTGCTGAATCAGATAACATTTCTGATACCTAGGTCAGGATGATGATAAAGATGTTATATTCAGCAAAGTAAGATATATTAATATTAATTTTTCAGTTTTTGAAAAACAAGCAGGATTTTGTTTTGTTTTTTGTGAAAATCTAATATCAATGACACTATCCTATAGCCTTTCTGTTTGCACGAAATCAAGATGCTGCTGGTAGTCATCCAGACATTCATCCAGCCTTGACTGAGAATGATTTTGATGCTGAGAAGTGATATATGAAACATAGAGGTGATTGCTAACACACGTATTGATTATATAGAGGAGCAAGGTAAATTACTATATGCCACCGGCTAGGATAGCTGATGCATGGGGGAATATAAGGAAATAATAATGACATGTTGATAAGGCAAGCATCCAATAACATTGTTGGAATTCTACCCAAATAAGCATAGAGCTTGAATCATGCAGTCGCCTGGCACTCATTCATTAGCTTCAAGTGAATGAACAAAACAAATCCTCACAAGGTATGAGATGAGGAATCAAAGTGACCTTTCTAAAGAGAGTGAAAAGCCTGATGTTGCCTGGCTCAGCTCTCTTAAATCATGCATTCTGCTGATGAACTACGATCAAGTAGTGATGGAAATGGAGAAGGAATCATTTTTATTTTATTTTAATTTGTTGACTCCACTTTTCATTTAGCTTTCCTATCACGTCCCACTTTTCTGACTGAAGGATAACGCGTGATAGGATGTGGTGGGAATGGTAACAAGAAAATAAACTTGTTATCTGAGTGTGGCCGGGAATGAAAAATTAAGTCACAAATTAAATGGTGCTGATTTGGTTAGAGCCTTACGTTGAAAATTAATTTGACGTTTTAGCTACCAAATGGGACAGCACTTATTATTAAACTAAAATGCTTTACATAACATAAAAATAAAACAATGACAAAATTGCACAGTGGTGCTGATGACAGAATAAAATGACAAGAGGATATTGATAGATTAGGTGAAAAGGCAAAGGTGTGGCAGTCGGATTTTAATACAGGCAAGTATGAAGTTATCCATTTTGGACTGAGAAAGGACAGATTAGCGTAAATTTTTTAGAAGGCATAAAGTTAACTAGAGTGAATGCCCAACCTGGGTTCAAATCTTGCCGCAGGGCGGATGGTGGAGTTTGAATTCTATACAAAAAAGTCTTGAATTAAGAATTTACTGATGAGCATGAAATCATTGTTGATTGTCGGAAAAACCCATCTGATTCACTAATGTCCTTCAGGGAAGGAAATCTGCCATCCACACCTGGTCTGGCCTACATGTGACTCCAGATCCACAGCAATGTGGATGACTCTCAATTGCCCTCTGAAATGGCCTAGGATGCCACTCAGTGGTACCAATCGCCACAAAGTTTCAAAGAAATGAAACCGGACGGATCACCTGCCATTAACCTCGGCACCAGAAAAGATTGCATTCCCCACCCCACACTTCCTCCCTACTATTTAGTTTAAAGCCCTATCCACAGCCCTAGTTATATGCTTCACCAGGCCTCTGGTCCCAGCATGATTTGGGGGAGCCCCTCCCATCGGAAAAGCTCCTTCCTTCCCCAGTACAGAAACCCGTTTCTCCCGCACTAATTTTGAACCACATGTTTAGCTTTTTGCTCATGGCTCAGCTAGTAAGATAGAAATTATTATCTTTATTGTTCTGCTTTTTAATTTAGCTCTTAACTGCTCAGAGTTCCTCAGAAAAACCTATTTCTTCTGTCAACTTGTGTTGTTGGTGTCATGATTGTAACAAAGTCAGCCAATTGGGCCTCATAGAATATGAGTTCCCTGATTGGGGCTGTTAACAAAAAAGGGGAGTGTCAGAGATATTGACATTCTGGTGCCTGACTCTAAATGAGGCAGTACTAAAGTTTTGTCCCCTTACTTGAGAAATGATGTACTGCCACTGAAGGGATTGCAGAGGAGGTTCACTAGGTTGATTCCAGAGTTGAGAGGCTTGGCTTATGAGGAGAGATTGAGTAGACTGCGACTCTACTCATTAGAATTCAGAAGAATGAGATGGTATCTTATAAAATCATATAAAATTATGAAGGGATTGGATAAGATACAAGTAGGGAGGTTGTTTCCACTGGCGAGTAAAACTAGAACTAGGGGGCATAGCCTCAAAATAAGGGGGAAGAGATTTAGGACTGAGCGGAGGAGGAACATCTTCACCCAAAGAGTTGTGAATCTGTGGAATTCCCTGCCAGTGAAGCAGTTGAGGCTACCCCATTAAATGTTTTTAAGGCAAAGATCACTAGATTTTTGAACAGTAAAGGAATTAAAGATTATAGTGAGCAGGCAGATAAGTGGAGCTTAGTCCACAGAAAGATCAGCCATGATAATTTTGAATAGCGAGGCCCCAGATGGCCTACTCCTGCTCCTATTTCTTATGTTCTTAAAGTCATGGACAGTTCATGTGTAAATAAAGGGAGACTTTGAATAGCAGCCTCTGTGGAGTTATTTCAGTGATGATGAGAATGGGATACATCTGTTGGAAGATAAAGTAAGGGCAATCAACGTTGCCCCAGCTCCCATATCTGTCCACGAGCTTAGATCATTTCTCAGGCTGGTAAATTATTACAGAAAGTTCATACATAACCTGCCATCCATCCTGGCACCTTTATATTAACTCCTAAAAAAATGGTCAGCCTTGGAAATGGTCATATAGACAAGCCCTAGATTTCAATGAAGTAAAGAAACAGCTATCATCCTCAAAGGTGCTGGCATACTATGATCCCGAGAAAGATCTGGTACTGATGTGTGATGCCTCCCTGTACAGTAGGTTTTAGCTTGTAGTGGGCTCAATGGAGAGGAACACCCAATAACATATGCATCTGGGACTTCGGCTAATGCAGAACTTAAATATGCCCAGATAGAAAAAGAAGGATTGGATGTCATATTTGGAGTTAAGAAGTTCCACCAATACCTTTATGGATGAAAATTTGTGATAATCAGAGACCACAAATCCCTGTTTAAAAACGTCAAGACAGTGCTGCCCATAGATTCAGGCTGAATTCAGCGGTGGGCTCTAGTATTACGTGATTATAGTTACAAGTTAGAACACCATCTGGGAGGCCGAGTAGAGAATATGGATGAACTGAACTGCTTCCCATTAGCAGATACGCCACCGTTGATGCCCCTAATGGAAAAGTCTGCAATGATTTTAAATTTTCTGAACACATTTTCAGTCACAGCAGATAATATCAGACTTTGAAAACAAAAAGATCCAGATCTTTCAAACCGAAATACTGGTGTTGTTGGGGGAAACCAAAGAGCTGTCACAACTAGAATTGAAACCTTTCTAGATGCAGTGAGATCAGCCTTTGGTAGAGGACAGCATATTGTTATGGGGAGCAAGAGTGATTGTCCCGAGCAAAGGTCACCATCAAACTCCATCAGAGCCGTCCAGGGGTTTCCAAAATGAAGAAATTGGTGAGGATTTATGTCTGGTGGCCAGTGGTAGGACAGTGCCCAGAGTGTCAACAAGGACAAAAATTACTGCCAGCAGCTCTCCCACATCCGTGGGAATGGATGGATAAACCCTGGACTTGGTTACACATTGACTGTGCAGGTCCTTTCATGGGTTCAATGTTCTTAGTCATTGATGACGTCCACGCAAAATGATTGGACATGCATTGGGTCCATTCGTCAAACATGGGGACAGCGATAGAAAAACTGCACCCACCTTTTTCACTGTGTTGGTCACAGCAAATGGGCCATCGTTTACCAGCAGGAAATTTGGTCATTTTTTAAAGCTGAATAGGATTCGACATATAAGGGCAGTTCCGTACCACCAATCATCCAATGGCCTGACAGAAACAACAGTCGAAACTTTGAAAGCTGGCTTGAAGAAATAGCCTACAGCCTTGCTAGATACCAAGTTGTCCTGGTTCCTATCGGATTATAGGACGGCCCTCATGCAACGACAGGGATAGCTCCAGCAGAGTTGCTAATGGGGAGAAGACTCCACACCAGGTTAAGTCTGATCTGCCCGGACCTGGGGTGGAGGGTGAAAAGGCATCAGGAACTCCAATGCAGGACACAATACTCTGCAAGCGAGAGAGACAGTTTGATACAAAAATGAAGTTTGGCGTAAGAATCATGGAAAAGGCTCTGTATAGGGAAGATGCATGGTCAATGTGAGGTCAGGGTCAATGATTTATAAAGTTTGGCTAGGTGCGATGGCCCTGAACAAGCATATGAATCACATGAAAGCCACCAATTCCCAAACAGCGTGGAAGCAAAACATACCCTGTCCCTTGGAACAGTTGGAAATGCAATGTATTCACCCTTTCCGTCAAGCATTGTTGAGTCCTCTGAATCTGAGATGGATATGATGAAAGTAGCTGCTTCAACAGCTTTGCCACAGGAAGAAGAAAGTGAAATTCTACTGAGGCACTCCCAGTGCAAGAGGTGATCTCCCATGCATTACGTGCCACCCATATCAGACACCTAGTTGGAGGAACTTGAAGACACCCCAGGAGGCATTCCAAGAAAAAGCACCGGCCTATGTTCACGTACTTAGTGGCAGCATGCTGAACCTCATACAGCATAAGTGCCTTGATTGGGGCTGTTAATCTGAACCAATCAGGGAGCCCTGGCTGACAGATAAAAAGGGTCAGTGTCAGAGATACTGACACTCTGGTATCTGACTCTGAATAAGGCAGTACTAAAGTCAAGGACTGTTCATGTGTAAATAAAGGGGGACTTGGTGATGGGATACCAGCCTCTGTGGAGTGATTTGGTTGGTACCTGCATGGACCACGAAAATTGGATATTTCCCCTCCCACTCCAAATTCCTTTGCTGCCCAGATGAGATATCTTGAACTCAGGCAACAGATAGGCAACACAGCCTTCAGGACTCTAGATCTTGGCCACAGAGAACAATGACCATACTATTACCTGATTACAACTACACTTCACTTCTCCCCAAAGTCCCCCTTAAATGGCTCCCTGTACCATGGTGCTATGGTTAGTTTGATCATCTTCCCTACAGCCCCACAGGGAGCAAGAGTTTTAAATCTGTTGGACAACTTCAAGATTCCTTCAGCACTACCTCCTGGATTCCTCTATCTGCGTCGTTCATAGTCACGCTTTCCTGTCTCTGACCACAGACCAAATTTGAGGTTGTACGGTTGTATCCTTTCCTACATTACACAGTGACCAAAATGCACTTCATTGATTATAAAGTGGCATTAATGTTCAGATGTCATGAATGCTGATGTAAAAACCCAAATATTTTCTTTTTTAAAACATACATGATACTAAGTTAAAATTTTAATCTGTGAGACCATCTATGATGTCTGAAGGTGTCATACCTCTTTACAGTTAAAATGAAAATGTTTAAAATAAAGATTAATTTCAGGTACAAGTGATGCAAGTGTAAATTGAAACGCTGCAAACTAAAGGGAATTAAATTCATTTATTTGAATTCAGTTTGCCAGATTCCTTTAGACGTTGGAGGAAGTTTTTATCTTTCTTTCTTCACTGAAAGGAATTGTGAATGAATCACATTTATGCATTGTATTCACTGAAAAAGAAATTCATTTTTTAAAAAATCACCGATTACAAGCAATAAAGGTACCTATTAAAGATAAATGAGTCAGTTTGTGAAATGTCTATTCATGCGGAAACAATACAAATCCATTCACAGAATTTTAGAAGAGTGAGGACAGATGAACGTCATTCCACCCATCAGGTAGTATCCAATTAAACAAAAGCAGTCACTTTTTGTGTTTGAGAATATCAGGAGTAGGTTATGATAACCTTTATCTCAATGGGCGAAAGAGCAGCCGTCAGCTTTATTAACAAAGATACTAGTGAATAATTGAATGGAGGGAAAATGCAAAGACAGCCTTTCATTGAGTTTTGATGTAGAGAGAAAGGAACAAAAGGTAAGTCACTGTTCTGATAGTTGGGAGGGATTTGATAAAGCCTGGCTTAGTAAGGGGCAACTCACTCAGAGCTGGTCAGACCATGAACCTCAACAGGAAACATTAGTGAACTCACCAGTTGAATAATGTGAGATTTTTTTTATTGTTTTTACTTGTTCTGTTGAAAATGTCTGCTGTAATTTGAATCAAAAAATGTCTAATCTGGATCAAAGATGGTCTTATGTTCCTAGCTATACTATTATAAGGCTAAATACTGGGCAGTTCAAACATACTCCTGAAGATAAAATGCTCCTATTATTTTCAAGTTAAGCACCATTGTACCCAAAATAATATCCAAGCCAGATATAAAACTTGTAACATTTACCTTTGGCCCAATTGAATCTGTTGAAAATAAAATTTACTTGCCCTTTTGGACATCCCTGAAGTTGGTAAAATGTCATTCTGCTCACACATGACCTTTTTGACCCTTCCGCTGTTCATTTTAGTCATTCTTGTGGCATCAGGCTAAAGCTTTTTTGGCATTTTACAAATAGACTAAGACAATTAAGAGAGATTATTCTGATAAAGTCAATGAAATGTGATGGAAATCATTATAATCTTCTCACAGCACAAATGTGTAAGCAGATCTTAGTGCTATATTGATTACAGTGGAGAAGGTCCATTATGTATAATAATTACCTGGCAGCATGTATGCTAATGCTTACTTTCCTGACGTTAGTAAAGATGAGCTCAGCAATGTCATAATGACTATCATATTGTTAGGTCCTCTAATTTTAGAGTTAAGTTGTTTCCATTCTGCTGGAAGACAACACAAAACTTTTCTAGCAATTTTGTACTTCTCATAGTGAAGTGTGATGGTGGACTAGGGAGAATAGAACTCAGCCTATTTCGCTGAAGCAAAATGTCATGCACCAAGCTGACATGATCCAAATAACACTGAAGCGTCTCTGCAGCCTCCTCACAGCTCACTTGTCCATCGAACTTTGTGCCATCTGCAAACTTGCAGACATTACATTTAGCTCCTTCATCAAAATCATGAATATATATTGTGAATAGCCAGGGTCCAAGCGCTAATCCCTGTGCCACCACATTTGCCACTGCCTGCCACTCTGAAAAAGACTTGTTCATGACTACCCTATGTTTCTCGGCAATCAACCAATTCTGCAACCACGTCAGTATATTACTCCCAATCCCATGTGCTTTAATTTTACATGCTAATCTCCTATCATGGGACGTTAATAAAGTCTTCTGGAAGTCCAAGTAAACCACATCCACCGGACCTCCCTCATCAACATTGCCAGTTACATCCTTCAAAAATTCCAGTAGATTTGTCAAGCATGATTTCCCTTTTGTAAATCCATGCTGAATCTGTCTAATCTTCTCAGTCATTGCCAAGTGCTTTGTTGTTAAATCTTTTATAATGAACTCTGCCATTTTCCCCACTATTGATATTAGGTTAACTAGTTTATAATTCTTTGGTTTTGCTTGGCTTCTTTCTTTTTAAATAGTGGAGTTACATTTGCTGCATACCAATCCATACTATATTCATGCTCTATTACTCTCATTATTGCCTGCAAGATCTTCCCTCACTCGTTGTTAGCCACCTCATTCTTGACACCACAAACCCTCCATGAGTTCGTCACTGCATACTCACTCAGCATTACAATAATGGTTGCCATTGTACCCTGAAGTGCCGTATTGAATTGCAGAAGTCTACTGTAAGTGGATCGGAGATGTGCCAAAAGGGTTCTGAGAGGCTGGTACGTGTCAGATCATAGAATCATAGAATCATCAATGTTGGATGCACGTGGCTGATGCCCATGGAGTATGCCTCAAGTGTTAGGTGCCTGGTATCCATCATGGAAGTACTTTGGAGCAAGCAGCAAACTAAAGTCGTCGAATACCTGCCCTGTCTTCTGTGTTGAGAATTCTCAGCATTTAGTTGGCTTGAGGTAGATAGTACAATAAAAAGTTCCGTAATAATGAGGTGCAATCTGCAGTTAATAAAAACCTTAACAAGCGATAATTCCTCTCAATAGGCACCCACATCTGCCTAACAAGAAACTCACCTCAAAGTTGGGAAAGATGCAACAAGTTCTTCCCAATGTTAAGAAAGACCTCACTGGACTTCTTGCATGATTGTCTAACATTTCTTACCATAGCCTACATCATTCACAGTTTCATACAATTCAAAGCAGAGTTAACTTTTCAAATTCAATCACACTTCATCATACCTTTTAAACTTCGTCCTATCTTTAAATGCAACTTCCCAACCGCCCTTAGACATATATATAATTTGCTTATTCAGATTTAAGATCCTAGTTTTGGTTCCAATAAATCACTTTTGAATTCATTGTAAAAGTCTATATTATGATGGGAATCTCTTTTACCATACTTTACTCATTGTACAACATCAAATTTAAAATATTCTGTTACCCAATTGTTTCCTTGACATTCCATGTGCAAAGCTAGGACGAAGTTGTGTAGAGTATTCATGAATTGGAAGGCAGGAATTTAGAAATTTTTGGTAAAAAATGATAGTGGGGAAAAGCAGTGCATCGTCCCTTTAAAAGATGGGGTTTTTTTATCAGTGCTTTGAGCTAAAATGGAACAAAAACAAAGTTGCTGGAAAAGCTCAGCAGGTTTGGCAGCATCTGTGAAGGAGAAAACAGAGTTAACGTTTCCGGTCCGGTGACCCTTCCTCAGAACTGTTCTGAGGAAGGGTCACCGGA
>NC_063339.1:21530589-21539678 GCF_021869965.1 Rhincodon typus
GGAAAAACAGAGTTAACGTTTAGGGTCCGGTGACCCTTCCTCAGAACAGTTCTGAGGAAGGGTCACCGGACCGGAAACGTTAACTCTGTTTTCTCCTTCACAGATGCTGCCAAACCTGCTGAGCTTTTCCAGCAACTTTGTTTTTGTTCCTGATTTACAGCATCCACAGTTCTTTTGGTTTTTTTTATTTAGAGCTAAAATGGATGTCTGACCAGCAGCTTGAAGTGCAGGTGCACAGACAGAGTACCCAAATGGAAACATTTTATGTTGAACAGCCAAGCAGCATTTTTACCAAGACAAGTCGTTTCAAATTTAGCCAATCAATTTAAACTAAACCCTTAGATACTAAAAACCTATGAATTTTAAATCTACTGGCGTTGATAACATCAAACCAATCCTATGTAAGAAATATTGCTGTGTCATCACAGGTATAATGATGAGGCCATCTGGAAAATCGGGAAGATCCAATTACCAGCTGCCAAGAGACAAACATCTTTTAGCTTGCAGAGAAGGTACCATCTAATTAAAAGGTACCATGGCATTTCTAGCTAAAAGTCTTCACAGAAGCAATTACAGAGAAAAACATCCCTGATAGCTGAATCAGCAGAAGAAAAACATTTGTGATGTGAGATCGACAGAAGAAAGACTGGAGAAGGCAAAGTGTTCCAGAAGATAGTCTGTGTGAACTTGGAGAGATTAACTTTTAATTTATTGTTGTCTTATTAATTGAGTGAATATAAGTGGGACTTGTGTTCATTTGAACAGCATTCCAGTAGAATTTAGACCAGTTAGGGAGTAATTAGTACTAAGGTGGGAACTGCTTGTAAGTTTGTTAGTAATTCTGTTAATTTGTTCATTGTTAGGGTGAAATAAATAAGTTGCTTCTTGCTATTCACAAAGGGAAATCAGGGATTTTCTTTCTTTTAACCACTCTTTTAACAGATTATGAGGGGAAAGGTGAGCTTCTCTGGGTGTTTTGGGGAGTGATTTTTAGAAGGAAACCTCTACTCCTGTCATAACAGATTGGGGCTTGTGTTTTGGTTTAATTATGAGAGGGGTTTGGCCATTCCCCCTCTCTGTAACACCACCTCCCAAAGATCCCCTCCAAGTCACTCACCATCCTAAATTTGGAAATATTTTGTCATTTCTTCAGTGTCGTTGGGTCAATAATCTGGGACTCCTTTCCTACTGGCATTGTCAGTCTACTTACAGCAAATAGACAAGTGGTTCAAGAAAGCAGCTTACCAAGGCCTTCTCAAGGGTAAGTAGGGATGGACAATAAATGCTGGCTCTCCAGTGACAGCCACATCTCATGGGTGATTTTTAAACTGAAATTTGACTCCAATGCTTTCCATTCCTTTTTTCTTAGCTTTGTGCAATATGATCTGCATCCTTGCTTTTTTCTTAGCTTTGTGCAATATGATCTGCATCCTTACTTTCCTTTCTCCCTATTGTCTTTATCCCTTTTTCTAATAAACTGTACACCTTGCTGTTTTTCCTATCTTTTCTAAAGATTGAAAAGTGGATACCAAGTGAGGATCACAGAGTCTGAAAAGCTCCTAGTTCCAAATGAATTTATCTACTTTTTAGTGAAAATTTAAGAGGACAGTGTTCAATCATGTCTACTTCCAACTATCTGAGAAGGCATTTGACCTTCGCCAAATGCACCTGACCTCTCCCAAAGTCATCTTTAGAATTATCTAAAAGGGTACCTTAACTCTTCAAAGATTGTTGCCAGTATTAAATCTTTTCCTGAAAGATCTAAAGCCCACAAGCTGTGTTTTGGACTTCCCAGTTATGAAAATTGATCTCTTTACAGTTGGCTGCATTTTAACATGTCTTGCTGCTTCCTTGAACCAAGGATATGCAAAGTTCAATCTGCTCATGCTGTCCTGGTGAAACAGTGGGTGCCAATGGGTTTAGTGGGCAGGAATTTACAATAGAATCTCTGATGGTATTGATTGCTCGGATCACAATGTCCCCAATAACTACCACATTCCTTGTCACACCAACACTTAAATGATCACTTGTGCAACACGGCAGGATTTTCCCAGCTCTAGCATGGCAGGCTGTGAGGTAGAATCATAGAATCCCTACAGTGCGGAAGCAGGACATGCAGTGCATCAAGTCCACACCGACCCTCCAAAGACCATCCAAACAGATCCACCCCATCCCTGTAACCCTGCATTTCCCATGTATAACCCAACTAGCCTGCACACCGTGGACACTGTGGGCAATTTAGCATGGCCAATCCACCTAACCTGCACGTCTTTGGATGGTGAGAGAAAGCCAGAGCACCCGGAAGAAACCCGCACAGACACGGAGAGAATGTGCAAACTCCATACAGACAGTCGCCCGAGGCTGAAATTGAACCTGGGTCCCTGGTGCTGTGAGATGGCAGTGCTAACCGCTGAGCCACCATGTCATCCAGAGTAGGGTGGGGCCAGGAAAATAGTAAGGACTCACTCCTGCAAATGAAGGTTTTCCAGTGGCAAGGCCAGATGTGGAGCTGACCTGATGGAAGGAGGGCAGCCGTTAAAATAATTAAAGGCCCCGTTAAGGGTGACTTGCCCAGCCTGCCAGCCTATTGCCCATTTGGGAGCAACCCCTACCCGCTGTGTGCTGAGTGCCACTCGGATACGCTGAGTTTAAATTTCTTTACTTGGATCTTCAATGGCCATTCATGTAAATGCCCTCCAAAAATGACCTGATTCAGTAGCACTCACCTGTCTCAGTGCCAGTGCTCCGATTGGATCTGCAGCATCCGCCCTCTGTTCTTAGTCAGATGGCAAATTCAGAGGTGGTCAATCAGCTGACCACCTCTGGCATCACTGCTTGCTTCCTGGTGAGTGTACGGGGTCAGGAGTCAGATTTGGTCCTAATGTCAGGAACCTTAAGTAATGGGGAGAATCCTGATCATGGTGTCACCCAGTTTGCGTGAACGAAATTAAAAACTCTGTTGATCTGCTCCACACCTGTGACATTAACCCAGCATTTCCTGTGAAGATGCAAAGTGAACTGAGAATGAATCACTTTCGAATTCACTGCAGTTCTGGGGAACTGATGTACAACGCCCAGTCTCAGCTAATCGATTAAGAGGCTTTTGAAATGTTAAGATCGTATCATGCACTTTGTAGAGTAGTGAGACAGCTGACAGGTTCAGCCTCAGCAGAAAAAGCGTGGCAGACTGCAACTTTATTTTGTCAGCTAAATGATTCGGAAATCTGTGATTCGGAAAGAAATATTACAATGTTTTGGTTGGAGAAGTTTTAAGCGTGAAGTGACATTGTAACTTCTGCTACTGCTTTGATTGTTTTGACATTAACAGAATAATGTCTATATTCAAGCAATATTTTTATACACTGAATGTGGAAGAACTTAGAAGAGCAAAACACAAACTACACACTAACTGGAAGCCTCTCTGCTCCTATGATGCTGCTTGGCCTGCTGTGTTCATCCAGCCCTGCACCTTGTTGTCTGGGATTCTCTCTCTGTTTTGGCTCTTGAGTGGCTGTTCTTTTACATCTGCATTCCAAATACAACATTCAACTGCATGGATGCAACAATCATGCAATGCAAAGGTTGGAGAGCAGAGTTACACTTAGTTGCTCATGGAGCTGTCCTTATTTCAATATTTTCTATTTCTATTTACATTTTATTGCAGTATTCAGAAGTGTTAACATCTGTGCTTCCCTGACAAATTTGTTTGTACTTTTCGAAAACCTTTGGAAACATACTTTTCAGACCTTGACAGTGCATCTTTTACAATACCATGTTTGCTTCAGGTTTTTTCTCATGCACAGAGATAATTGTTGCTATGGTCTCATGGATTACTAAAGTCAAATTCTTCTTTCTCACTTTTGCTGTGCCTAAGGTTTTTCTGCCTGTTGTAGTCGTGAGATCACTATTGGTGCGTGGAAGATTTTTAGGTGAATGTAGCCTTGCTCTCATTAAGTGCTGCTTAGTTTTTATATGGTTGTGCGTAGACTGCTTCAATTAAAACGTGTTCTTTGTGAAGGTAATGTGAAGGATTGCTTTTATATTTTATTTTTCTAAGTTTATAATTAATTGAGGGAGATTTTGTGGTTTTGTCCCTGCGTTTGAGCCAGACTCTCCAGCTTCAAATCCCATTCCAGGATTTGATGGCCAAAGAAGGTGCACTCACAGCTGGGCAGATTGAGTATCAAATTGTAAATCCTTTCAACATATGCCAGAGGCAGACAAGAGGGGAAGAGATGCCTGATCAGCAATGCTAATTAAGAATTGAGCTTTATTTGCCCATAACTCCAGGCTAAAATGGGTATGCGCAAGTGGACATTGTCACAGAAAATGAGATGACTTGAGTTGGGTGATGGTTGGCTGGTGAGGATCAGATTGGTACCAGCAGCATGGAAATCAACCTCTTCTACCTGGGGTGGATCCAGGGCATACTGGTTTGACCTGTCTATGGTGGCGATTGCAATTGCCTTTAGATGGAGAATGCAAGAAATGCATGAAGAATGTGTTAATAGAGCTCTGCCTTTATTTATCTATGATTTCAATCTAATTTTATGATTTATTGACATACATTTTCAAATTACAAGCTATTCTTTTATATTTTTCCAATTCTGACATCTCATTAAGGGTTTGTTTTTGTCCTTTTGCCCATCCCTTGCTTCTCAGTAGCTGAAACCAAGTGCAAAGAGCTTATCAATTGTTATCAGACTGTTGAATGGGCTCAGCCTCAAATACTGTAACTGGCAATGTAACCTGTATGCCTCTGAGTCTTTTTGATCCGTACATCTTTTGCTTGCTGTGATCTGCCTGTACCACTCGTAAACAAAGCTTTTCACTGTATTTTGGTACACATGACAATAAAATCTATCAATCAATTAATCAAAATCTATCAATCATTAAACCTGATAACTGAGGCCTATTCACCAATTTTCACTGCCAATTCCTCATCTTTCTCTCAACTCCAGCTATTGATTTTACCCAGTCTACGATACACTAACTTCTCTATTCATCTGTCACCTTACCATTTCTCTCATATCTCCTTTCTTTATCTTCAAGTTCTGCCATATGGTCCACTTAAATACCCTGGCAGCTCCACTACTTTATTAATCCCTAAGCTGACTAGCATTTCTAAGCGTTATTTTTAAAAAGCAAAACTCTGTTGTCTGTCAGAAAGATCTTTAAGCTTTCTCTCCTCTTTTCTCATTTGTAAACTCTTCTCTCGACATATCTTTTGACTAAAATTTCAGTCAACTCTCTAAAATTACCAGTTCTGAGGAAGGGTCACTGGACCCGAAATGTTAACTCTGTTTTTTCCTTCACAGGTGCTGCCAGACCTGCTGAGCTTTTCCAGCAGCTTTGGTTTTGTTCTTGATTTAGAGCATCCACAGTTCTTTCTGTTTTTCTCTAAAATTACCCTCCTTCGTTTGGTATCTGTTCCTAATTTTTTTTAATCAATCATCCAATCCAATTTTGTAAAGTATCTTGGGATGTTTCTATGTTTAAGTCATCGTAACTGAATGTTATGTGCTTCTAAGATCACAGAAGCATACTAAGAAATAGGAGTAGGTTTAAGCCATTCAGCTTCTTGAGTTATCTCTTCCATTTAATAAAATCACAGCTGATCGAAATGTGGGATGAACACCAATTTCCTACTTGAATCCCAAACAAATCCTCAACTCCCTTATTCAGTCAGCAATCTTATAAAATGCAAGCCATGGGTAAATTTGAAGTCAAGACAGAAGATAGTGGGGAAACTCAGCAGGTCAGCAGCATCTGTGGAGTGAAAAACAAAGTTCCAGTTGGATATGACACAACCTTGAATATATTCAATGTTTCAGTCTTCACATCCTTCTGCGAAAGAGAATTCCAAACCATCAGCCCTCTGAGAGAAGAAATTCCTTATCATATCCGTCTTAAACTTGAGACTACTTGTTTTGTTCTCTGTAGTTCTAGACTCTCCCGTTTGACATCTGTCCTGTCAAGCTTACTCAGAATCTTACAAGAACAAAAACAAAGTTGCTGGAAAAGCTCAGCAGGTCTGGCAGCACCCGTGAAGGAAAAAACAGAGTTAACATTTCAGGTCCGATGACCCTTCCTCAGGACTTGTAGCAGTACACGTAACAGTACCGTCAACTCCTATTTTGTTTAAACTTCGAGCATAGACACATTGTAAAACAACCACTTCACACCAGAAATCAGCCCAGTAAAAATTTTCTGAATTGTTTCTAATGGAAGTGAATCCCTGCTTAAGTAACCAAACTAAAACCAGGTATAGTACTCTAAGTGCGCTCTCATTAATGCCCTGAACAATTGTAGTAGGACTTCCCTAATTTTATACTGCATCCCCCTTGCAGCATTCAATTTGTTTTTCTCATTACTTGTTGTAACTGTATACTAAGGTTGGAATTCAATGCATTTTGGAATGTATGTTTGGTGGTGGTATGTTTGGTGGTGGATAAGGACCCACCCCCTTGGAGTTAGAAGACCATACTTAAATCAAGTAGGATAACTCGGATGTTGGATGGTCTGGTGTGTTCTTTATTGTGTGGCTTTACGCAAAGAGAAGTTGTATTTTTTTTTAACTTAATTCAGCAGGTTGGAACAGTTAACCAATGTGTTATCTTCCAGTGAAGGGAGTTGTGAAGTGATTTGAATTCATATGGAGGCACTGTAGCTGGGAACTCCTGATGAGTGAAATAACTCTATGAAGGCCAGTATCCTGTCAACAAGTCACCCTTCATTTGCATAGTACACGACACTGACCCAGCTAGCTCAGAGCCAGCTCCTCAAGTGAGCTGAACCCCTGGCACTCCTGTTTATACCTGTCAGCCAGGGCTCCCTGATTGCACCAAGTTAACAGCCCCAATCAGGGAACTCATATTCTATGAGGTTCACATGGTTGACCTTGTTCCAACCACTAAAATGAATTCTACAACCCTTTCACTGGCCTTAATTGAAGATTGAACAGGATCATGATGCTGTCCTCCCCCTAAGTTAGTGAATGGTGTTGAAAATAGCATTGGGACATGTTAATTGGTGCCAGAATTTTCGACACCTCTATTCACACCCCTCATGAGGCCCAAAATGTCAGCCCTACATTCCTCCCATCTAGGCCTCTCCTATTTTCCTTCTTCTACCCTTTTATAACCACAGAGAAGTGTATTTCAGCAAAGATTGAAAGCTGATTGTTCACTCTCAAACCGACACAATCAAAACTGTCTTTACTTTAGAAGTACTGTCGAATGTTTGCCAGTAAATTTAACAAAAGTAAACCAAATTTATCTTCACCAAAAATACATACAAAGTAGCAACACATGTTTCGACTAGTAGAGCACTAAAAAGTAGTTGAAATAAATCCAGCATTTACTGGCTACATAAAGAGTAGCTATTTGATCTGCTAGGCAGCTAATCTCATTAATGGGTTAGGGTGAAAGGGCTAGCTGTGAATTATTGACCCCCACTAAATATGACAGAGCAGGTTTCCAGGGATGTTGTATTAGGAACCAATGGCTTATTGGAAGAGTAATGATGGTGTGTTTTTTTTTGTATTCGATTTGATGCAGTTGTCTTTAAGAATATATGATTTGCAAACTGCTTACCACCATAAAAGAGAGAAGAATCCATGCTGAAGTGTTCATTGACTGGATTTTAATGAAGCCTAATTTATTTTACCACCAACTTGGTTGCTCATATTAACAACTATAAGGAAATGCTGTCAAGAATTATATCTTCTACACAGTGGTAAGCCAGCAACAAATTGGCCAGCAGGGAGAAATTTTCCCTCAGTGCATTTTAAATTATTCTTGTTCTCACCTAGTCTTGCTGCTTTCTTGTTGATTGCCTGCTCCATTATTATTTGGGAAAACTGCAGTCATTCCTCATCCTTATGCTATCTTCTCTTGACCTCCACTGGGATTTGATCTATTTTCTAAACTACTTACATGGAGCTGAACCTACATCAGATGTTTCTTAACTCCAGCTTTCTTAACTCCAACCTTCTCCTGGTCCATTACTTCACTTTGGCAATTTCTCCTTTGTTTAATTTCTTGAGCCTTCCCCACCCATGACTTTTTTTTCTACCCATGGTTAATAGGAGATTTTTACAGTTTTCTGCATGTTGTCCTCTATAGTACAAGACAGGAATGTGGTTACTGTGATACATTTCAAAAGAAAGGATGAGATATCAGCTGAAGTAACAGAAAGGATTAAATTCTAAATATAATAGGGCTAGTGGGCATCATTAAGTGCAGACCAGTTTATTACCTCTGATTTGCAGAATAAGCAAGGTGCACATTAATATTGTTTTGAAGTATGGAATTTAGTTGGGAAGTAAAATATTCAAAAATCACAGCCCATGGCAAAATGCACATGTTCAAACATTTCAATCAATATATTGTTTAAATCATGTTTACACAGGTACCTTTTGAATCAAAGCCAACAAACAAACAAGAAGTCAGGTACTGATAAAACAGTCACAACTTTATTCAACCTGTTATGGACCAGACAGACCCCCTCAAAATATTTTAAGTAGGTAGCCTAGACCCTACATTTTCTTATTTTAAAGGCAAATGTAAAGTGTTGTGTTCCAGATGCAATTTGACTGGTCAAACTACTTGGCATTAAGCAAAGCATAATTTATTCAAACACTACAGTTAAAATATGACAAGCACAAGAGAACTTAGAATAACTTAACAAAAACAGAAGTTGCAGGAAAAGCTCAGCAGGCCTGGCAGCATCTGTGAAGAAAAAATCAGAGTTAACATTTCAGGTCTGGTGACCCTTCCTCAGAACTGATGGTAGCTAGGAAAATGTCAGTTTATATGGAAAAGATAGGATGGGAGGAGGGGGGTAAGGAGTAAACGATAGTTGGGGATAGATCCCAAAGAGAGAAGAACAGTTGGACAGACAAAGGAGTGGATAATGATCTGGCTAGGCGAGTGAATAGCTGTTAATGGAGACTGTTAGTGGCTAACAATAGGTATAGAGTAAAGGGAGACTGTGATAGCAAGGCCTGTTGTGTGGGGTGGGGAACGAGGACATGGGAGAGTTAAGGCCCTAAAATTATTGAACTCGATATTGAGACTGGAGGGCTG
>NC_063339.1:21539688-21558765 GCF_021869965.1 Rhincodon typus
GTTAAGGCCCTAAAATTATTGAACTCGATATTGAGACTGGAGGGCTGCAGGGTCCCCAAGTGGAAAATGAGATGTTGTTCTTCCAGCTTGCACTTAGCTTTGCTGGAACACTGCAGCAAGCCTGAGACAGAGATGTTGGCCAGGGAACAGGGTGGTGCGTTAAAGTGGCAGGCAACGGGAAGCTCAGGGTCTTTTTTGCGAGCAGAACGTAGATGTTCTGTGAAGCAGTCACCCAGTCTACGCTTCATTTCCCCAATGTAAAGGAGGCCACATTGTGAGCAGAGAATGCAATAGACTAGATTCTGGGAAGTGCAGGTACCTGGGAGGTATGTTTAGGCTCTTGGGTACTGAGAAGGGAGAAGGTAAATGCGCAGGGGAATGTGCCGTGGGGCTGGGGAAGTAGTGTTGGTAATGAAGGAAGAGTGGGCCAGGGTGTCCCAGAGGAAATAGTCCCTGCGGAAGGTACTCAAGGGAGAGGAGGGGAATATTTGTCTAGTGATGGCATCTCACTGGAGGTGGCAGAAATGGCTTCATAGAACACCTATGTTCTGCCTGCAAAAGTGACCCTCAGCTTCAGTCGCCTGCTACTTTTATACAACACCCTGTTCCGCAGCTAACATCTCTCCTAGGCTTGCTGCAGCTCTCCAGCAAAGCTCAGCACAAGCTCGAAGAATAACATCTGCAGACTCAATATCAAGTTCAATAATTTTAGGGCCTGAATTTTCCCATGTCCTCACCCCCAACTCCACCCACCAGGCCTTGTTATCACACAGCCTGCTATTACATATGGTTGTTAACCACTAACAGTCTCCATTAACAGCTGTTCATCCTCCTGGCCAGATTGGTATCCATTCCTTTGTCTGTTAATCTGTTCTATCTCTTTGTGCTGTACCCCCATCTATCACTTACTCCTTGTCCCCTCCCCCCAACCCTATCTTTTGCACATGTACCTACATTTTCCTAGCTACTATCAGCTCTGAGGAAGGGTCACCAGACCCGAAACGTTAACTCTGATTTCTCTTCACAGATGCTGCCAGACCTGCTGAGCTTTTCCAGCAACTTCTGTTTTTGTTTCTGATTTACGGCATCTGCGGTTCTTTTGCTTTTTAATTAGAATAACAACTCTATTGGAAAGCTTAACAGAATAATAGGTACAGTGACAATTATTAATTAACTATTCCAATACAGTAACATCCCATGAACATGCCCCTTGTCATAAAGACCAACTCAGAAATCAGATTTTCTCATATGCAACATCCACAGTAGGAAGCGAAACCCCAGCTTCTAGCTGTAAAAGAGAGAGGGGAAAAATAGCTTCTACTTCTTCAAAACTCAAACAGCTTCTGCTGAATCTAAAAGCTAAAAAGAAACCATAGAAAGCCTGGTCTGTGAGAGCTGGTGACACCCATCCAGGCTCCTTTTATTGTTTCAACTTTTAAAAAAGACCAAGGCCTCGCAAGCTGTTTACATCACCACAGACTGCTAGTCACCTCTCATTCAATCTCTCTCTTAAAAGAAACCAGGACAAAATACACCCCTTAAAGCCACAGCATTGTCACAAACTGATAATCAAAAAAAGCAAGTTATTCAACATTGAGTTACTAACTACCCAAGATTCCCAGAAATACTTTCCGTGCACACTCAAGAACATAAAAACTAGGAGTAGGAGTAGGCCATCTGGGATTTTGAATGTATCCCTCTACAAACTTTCAGATCCTCTGCACACTTTAACTTGGAGACAAGCTGGCAAAAGTTGTAGAGCTGAGTGGTCTCTCTTTTTCTCTCTCTGTAGAGGTAGGTCTCACTTAAGCTCTCTAGATAGTTTCCTTTCAGTTAAGCATCTTCAGTCTGTCAGTGGAGTCTCTGCTGCTTTTCCAAGGTCAAATCTGGGAAAGACATTTCCAGAAAGTTGTGTTAAGCCCTCCCATCAGAGTGTAGTACTTAAACATCAGAGATACTTTTGATGTTCCATGCCAGGGGTAACAATCCAGGTGCCATGCTGTCCCAGTGAGGGGTTAAAATGCAAATATATCCTGTATTTCCAATGATAAAAGGTAATGATTGTGTCCATTAGCACTCTCTTAGGCTCAGACGTTCTTGTCTAGACCCTACTGTTGTTGCCTGATTGTATTTGCAAACTGCCTGGACTTTGCAGAGAGTTTATTTGACAAGTTTTTAATCAATTTTGAACAGATATCTTAGGAAACTTTGTTTCGCTGTGTTGCTTTTAGAACTTGCTAGCTTCCTTCTACGTTTAGATAGATAGATTTGTGCAATAAACTTCTCGTTAAAGAAAATGTGCAGCCACATGTGAATGTGTTTCAGGATCTAACGAACACACTGGTGTACAAAACAAAAATAAACTTATCATCTATCAAGAGAGACAGCAAGAGCTGCAGATGCTGGAGTTAGAGAGTCATTTTCTGAAGAAGGGTCCTGACCCGAAATGTCAATTTTCCTGTTCCCCTGATGCTGTCTGGCCTGCTGTGTTCCTCCAGCTCCATACTGTGTTGTCTCTTATCATCTATCAAGCCAGGTTTAATTCTGGCATCTGAATTGTCCAGTAGTGATATCAGCAGGGATCATAACAGTAGACTAATGTTTTGTGAATTTCCTCGACCTGTTCTTTAAGTAGAGTGTTCAATCAATTTAAAAAAAACTGGAGAATATCTTCAACAAAAACGCAGGTGAATGTTATATAAATATGTCATAAATTTGCCTGCTAATATCACCAATGTAATGTTTGTTCTGCTGTTTTATCAAGGAAGACATTGTACAGTTGCTAAGCCCAAATATACAACAGGGAAATCAGTAATCTAAAGGGCTTCATTAAAGTAGGTGTTTTAATATAATCTACACTGAATTCCATAAATCCCAAGGCTCACAGAGATTCATTCTCATTATCCTATAATTTTCTTGTGATTAGTTCTTCTTATATGCAGGGAAATAACTTCAAATTATGAATTAAAAAAAACTTCCATCCACAGTTCTATAACATTTTAAAATTCTATAAATCTGGTATCATTTTATTGCAGTCTTTGATTTTCAGTTACCAGGTTCCAGCTAGTTTCTTTAAAACAACTTTAATATTAATTTGAACTTGTTGAATTTTTGCACATTAATGTAGTGGAACATTTGACTTGTTGGCCCCAACAGTAACTCCAGACAGGTTAGAATTTCTTTTGCAGAGAGAAGCCCAAAAATAACCTTGCAGGAGATAACAAGGTGTAGAGCTGGATGAACACAGCAGGCCAAGCAGCATCATAGCAGCAGGAAAGCTGACGTTTCGGGCCTAGACCCTTCTTCAGAAATAGGGGAGGGGAAGGGGGTTCTGAAATAAAGAGGGAGAGAGGGGGAGGCAGATAGAAGATGGATAGAGGAGAGGATAGGTGGAGAGGAGACAGACAGGTCAAAGAGGCTGGGATGGAGCCAGTAAAGGTGAGTGTAGGTGGGAAAGTAGGGAGGAGATAGGTCAGTCCAGGGAAGACGGACAGGTCAAGGGGGCAGGATGAGGTTAGTAGGTAGGAGATGGGGGTGGGGCTTGAGTTGGGAGGAGGGGATAGGTGGGAGGAAGGACAGGTTAGGGAGGCGGGGATGAGCTGGGCTGGTTTTGGGATGCGTATTGGGGGAGGGGAGATTCTGAAGCTTGTGAAATTTACATTGATACCATTGGGCTGCAGGGTTCCCAAACGGAATATGAGTTGCTGTTCCTGCAACCTTCGGGTGGCATCGTTGTGGCACTGCAGGAGGCCCAGGATGGACATGTCTTCTGAGGAGTGGGAGGGGGAGTTGAAATTGTTCGCGACTGGGAGGTGCAGTTGTTTAGTGCGAGCCGAGCGTAGGTGTTCTGCAAAGCGGTCCCCAAGCCTCTGCTTGGTTTCCCCGATGTAGAGGAGGCCACAACGGGAACAGTGTATGCAGTATACCACATTAGCAGATGTGCAGATGAACTTCTGCTTGATGTGGAAAGTCTTCTTGGGGCCTGGGATGGGGGTAAGGGGGGAGGTGTAGGGGCAGGTGTAGCACTTCCTGCGGTTGCAGGGAAAAGTGCCGGGTGTGGTGGAGCTGGAGGGGACTGTGGAGCGGACAAGGGAGTCATGGAGAGAGTGGTCCCTCCGGAAAGCAGATAAGGGTGGGGAGGGAAAGATGTCTTTGGTGTTGGGGTCGAATTGCAGATGGCGGAAGTGTCGGAGGATGATGCGTTGGATCCGGAGGTTGGTGGGGTGGTACGTGAGGACGAGGGGGATTCTTTTTTGGTTGTTATTGTGGGGAGGGGGTGTGAGGGATGAGTTGGGGGAAATGCGGGAGACACGGTCGAGGGCGTTCTCGACCGCTGAGGGGAGGAAGTTGCGGTCCTTGAAAAACGAGGGCATCTGAAATGTACGGGAGTGGAATGCCTCATCCTGGGAGCAGATGCGGCGGAAGCGAAGGAATTGGGAATAGGGGATGGCATTTTTGCAGGAAGGAGGGTGGGAGGAGGTGTATTCTAGGTAGCTGTGGGAGTCGGTGGGCTTGAAATGGAGATCGGTTTCTAGGTGGTTGCCAGAGATGGAGACAGAGGTTCCAGGAAGGAGGGAGAGGTATTAGAGATGGTCCAGGTAAACTTAAGGTTGGGATGGAAGGTGTTGGTGAAGTGAATGAGCTGTTCGAGCTCCTCGTGCGAGCACGAGGCGGCGCCGATACAGTCATCAATGTAACGGAGGAAGAGGTGGGGTTTAGGGCCAGTGTAGGTACGGAAGAGGGATTGTTCCACGTAACCTACAAAGAGGCAGGCATAGCTTGGGCCCATGCGGGTACCCATGGCCACCCCCTTTGTCTGTAGGAAGTGGGAGGAATTGAAAGAGAAGTTGTTGAGAGTGAGGACGAGTTCGGCTAAGTGGATGAGGGTGTCAGTGGAGGGGGACTGGTCGGGCCTGCGGGACAGGAAGAAGTGGAGGGCCTTCAGGCCCTCTGTATGGGGAATGCAGGTGTATAGGGACTGGACGTCCATGGTAAAGATGAGGTGTTGGGGACCGGGGAATTGGAAGTTCTGGAGGAGGTGGAGGGCATGGATGGTGTCACGGACATAGGTAGGGAGTTCCTGGACCAAGGGGGAGAAAATGGAGTCGAGATAGGTGGAGATCAGTTCGGTGGGGCAGGAGCAGGCGGAGACAATGGGTCGACCAGGGCAGTCAGGTTTGTGGATTTTGGGAAGGAGATAGAAGCTGGCGGTGCAGGGTTGGGGAACGATGAGGTTGGAGGCCGTGGGTGGGAGGTCACCTGAGGTGATGAGGTTGTGGATGGTTTGGGAGATGATGGTTTGGTGGTCGGGGGTGGGGTCATGTTCAAGGGGGCGGTAGGAGGAGGTGTCGGAGAGTTGGCATCTGGCCTCGGCGATGTAGAGGTCAGTGCGCCATACTATAACTGCGCCTCCCTTGTCCGCGAGTTTTATGGTGAGTTTGGGATTGGAGCGGAGGGCTGCATGTTCTGCAGGGGAGATGTTGGAGTGGGTGAGAGGGGTGGAGAGGTTGGGGCAATTGATATCTCTAAGGCAGTTGGAGATGAAGAGGTCGAGGGAGGGTAGGAGGCCTTGGGGTGGTGTCCAGGAGGAGGGGGTGTGTTGGAGGCGAGAGAAGGGGTCAGTAGAGGGAGGGTTAGGCTCGCGGTTGAAGAAGTAAGCGTGGAGGCGGAGGCGGCGGAAAAACTGCTCTATGTCCAAACTGCTTGGCCTGCTGTGTTCATCCAGCTGTACACCTTGTTATCTCAGATTCCCCAGTGTCTGCAGTTCCTACTATTTCGAATAATCTTGCAGGTCCTGATGATTTTAACAGCAGAACTTGTTTTAAATTTCATTAATAAGTTTTCCACCTGACCAGCATCTAGGTAGATATATAGACTGGCTTCCAAGCAGGATTTCAGCTTGTCAGTGATCACAGCTAGGTGCTTGGGTCACAGGAGTCATGCCAAGGTTTGCTTTGAAGGGGCAGGAAAAGTTCTAGTTCTTCAATGTTTGAATAGGGAGCAGTAATAGGCCAAATGGCCCCTCAACCCTGCTTTACTCTACTCCTCTTCCATATATCCCTTTAGGTCCAAATATTTATCCATCTTGGCCTTGAGCATACCAAAAAACTGAGCACCCTGAGTCCTCCTGACAGCATGTTGGTCTCCTACCTCTAACTCATAACTTCTAGTCTCTGTAAGGTTTCTATATGCATGTTAAAAGTGGAAAGACAAGTTGAGGGGCAATATTGTTTAAGGAAGTAATTATCAACTGAAGACAAGGGTAACAGTTCTGAGATGAAGGGAGTGAGGGTGAGTCAGTGATCAGAATTGAAGGAATGTAGAGTTCTTGAAAGATTGTAGGGCAGGAGGAGGTTGCAGAGGTAGGGAGGAGTGAAGCAATGGAGGCATAAATAGCCAGTAATTTAAGGAAAGATTTCCTCTTTATGGATACGATCTCTTCTCTGAAAAACACAAATGTTAATTTGCTATAAGGAACGTTCTTCCACAATGATAAATAAAATAAATAGTAATGTAATATGTTGGAAGTGGGTAGCCTGGAAGTGGACTGGAATCAACTTTTCCATAATTTTATTTCTAATGGTGAGCCCCCACCTGCCCCTTGACCCTAACTCGGGGGTAAAAACTCCCCCTGCATTTTTAGGTATATCACTTTATAGGATTTAATCCTATTTAGTTTTCTGTTGTTCAGAAGTTTTACCCCCAGGGACATCTGCATGGCCCATAGCTCTATCATTTTAGGGCTCTGATTCGTAACTCGCTGTTCTTTGGTAAAATAATGTTTGTAGCGTCCCTTCTCAAAAGAAGCAAATGTCTTTCCCTCACTAAGTGATATGCTATCTTCGATTTGTTAATTATGTTTTGCAGCTCGTTTCTGAATTCTAGTATCGGTTCCTGACTAGAGGCTCATCTATTAGGGTTTCAATTTATACTCTAATTCTAAGAGTTATTGAAGCGCATTGGGAATCCTATCACTCTGTGACAATTATTTCCTCTTTCGGAACATGTTGCTGACTAAATAGGCTCGGATAGAGTTTGATAAGTTTATCAATTATTGTATGGTTAGATTATTCTCAGGAATATTCTTGAAAGTCATGGATGCCTCAACCTTTATCTATTCAGGTATTTTGTATTTGTTGTGCGATTGTGAACTGTAATGATTTTCTCATAGGCTCTTTGGTCTGTGTATTGATTGATTTATGCCTTCTAATGTTTCAGTCCCTCGATGAAGCTTGACATCTGTAAGCCAATGATTGCTAAAATCATACTAGCAAACAAGACCCTCCACTCATTAAACTAGTTACAGATATCCAGCAATGGAATGGAAAACATACAGTTGATCCCCCTTAAAATATTTTTACAGCAACTGTAGATAATAGGCAAGACATCAGAAGGAATAAAACTTCAACAATGTTGAAGGCAGGAAAAATGTTAGTAATACATATTTAGACACGAACCACATCTGAAACTCACACCTCAATAATTTTGTAGATTCCACAGGACCCCTGATCCAATGCCAATATAAGTCCATCTGAATCTGTCAAAATATTGCTGCAAATGCCCACAATTTCCATAAGTTCCTGAGTTGTTTTGCAATGGGTGGACATTCATTTGCCCCATACGAGGCAAATTACTTTGTGGAGGTGCTGGGTACAATAGAACAGGGATGCCCCACTTGCTCACAGGCTCAGAATTGGAAATTAGTGAGCCTAGACCAATGAAACACACTAGTCTGTAGATGGACAATGTGAGCCACATTAAGGTCATCCAGGCCAGGAAAATTATCCATATTTGGGAAGGCTGATCAGTTTTTGTTTGCAGAATAAATTGGGTTTGGCTTCCAGAGGCTGGAATCAACTGCACTTAGTCCTTGCCAGAGCCAAAGCCAATGGTGGAGCTATTAACAGATAGGAAACCTGATTCATTAATGGATAGACCTCACTGAGGCTCATTCCCAGAGCCACAGCATTAGCATCATGCTTCCAAGCTTAGAAAACAGTCTGGAAGTACAGGAGGGATTATAGAACCATTCCATCAATGAAGTCATTCATGATTAAAAGCAATACTTGGGATTTTTGAGATCACAAAAGTGGAGAGTGGATCTGAGAGAATTGCTGCTTGAGTTTCTCACTTTTAATGGAAGATCCTGCTGCAGGAGGGATTGTAGTGAGGTGAGTTCTCCAAAGTGTGGGAGGAAATGACCAACTTCTTAACTAAGCAAGTGTGGCTGGAAGTGGCTGAGGAAGATATTGGCAGATGTGTGCTCCTTCCAACCTAGACACTATGCGCCAAAAGCATCTCGGACATCAGGAAAACATGCCAGGTGAAAACACAATACTTCCAGGCTCCAGGTCATATACTTTTGCTTTCCTTGTACTCTCCTGCACAGCACACCTTGGACCAACATACATTACAGCTCCAGTCATATCTCTCTCCACAGACAATTCCTCAAAACCCCCAGCTGAGTAGCCATCACTCACACTCAACCTCAGCCTATTGCCTTCTCACACACATTGTATCACCATAATCCTCTACAAATATTGTTCTTCCTTCACAAATACAAAAGAAAACTTGAGGAGCAAACTAACCCAAACAACAATGTGTTAATGAGTAGAAATCTGTTTTGTGATGTTGATTGAGGAATTAATATTGACCAGAACATCACATAACATCTCTGTTCATCTTCAAAATAGTGTTACTCACATCTTTCTGCCTTCTCTTTGCATTTGGGTGCATGGCTTTCCCTGGCTGATATCTTGCTGGCCACTGGTAATACATTTTCCCTGGTCCACTGGGCAAAAGATCTTGTTCCAGGAGATAACATGACAGTGATGAGCTACTGTGGGAACCTGAGCTTCCCAAGTTCAGAGTACTGACCTTTGCCTGTCAACCTTGTGATGGTGGACTCAACACAATCCTAATGGATCTCTGTGCAACTTCTCTGTGTAGAAGCAGGCTGCTGAGGACAAGGAACTTACTACTGTTTCTGGTGTTTTTCCGTGGACTGGTGCAACTTTTGGTGGTGTCATTGTTCTGTTCTAGCTGCTCAGCAGAAGTGGAAGTTCTATCGGCAGAATATGCACCCATCCTGTGATGAAAACTGGTAGCAATGAATTGAAGATTACGAAAGTGTTCAAGTGACGAGCCTTCCAGGAAGTTCTAAACACTTGTCAAGCAGTAAGAATCACTGTCTCAGACAGCAAATATTCTTAACAGTAGTCACTTATCTGAAGAAGGGTCTTGACCTGAAATGTCAGCTTTCCTACTCCTCTGATGCTGCTTGGCCTGCTGTGTTCATCCAGCTCTACACCTTGTTATGTCTAGTCACTTATCTGGCTCTGCCTGGAGCTCTTCAAATGATCCTGGCAAGTTTTTGACAGAAAGGAAACTAGGTCTCTGGCAGAAAAATCTAAAATTAAGGTTAAACCTTGTTTTAACTGGTCATTTAATTAACTTCTTGCACAACAGATTTCTAAGTGTTATTCAATTACCTTCAATGGCAATCCACAAAAATCCAGAAAAAGGTACAATGCTATTTTAGCGCCAACCTGAGGTGATTTTCAGGCAATTTAGAACCCTGCAAGTACACAAACACACTATCTTATGCTTGGGATCTTCTTTTCCCAGAATGACTGAGTTGTAGAGTAATAGAGTCATACAGCTCAGAAATGGACCCTTCGGTCCAACCAGCCCATGCTGACCATAATCCCAAACTAAACTAATCCCACCTACCTGTGCTTGGTCTATATCGCTTCAAACATTTCTCATTCATGTACTTATCCAAACCTCTTTTAAATGTTGTATCTGTACCTGCACCCATCACTTCCTCTGCAAGAACATTCCACACACAAACCACTCTCTGTATAAAAAAATTGCCCCAATGCCCTTTTAAAATCTTCCTCCTCTCACATTAAAAATGTGCCTACTCGTCTTGAAATCCACCCCCTAGGGAAAAGATACCTGCCAGTTGCCTTATCCACATCCCTTGTAAAGTTATGCGCTGATTTAAATAAAAATGCACCAATTTGTGCAGGATAGACCACTTTTGAATATATCAATTGAAAATTTTACAGACACCACTTCCGTGCTCGCTTGCTTGAACATTGCATGTGTAGAATTCTGGAACATGTTTGATGAGGCTCTGCACAAGCGGTGATTAATTAAATTGTGCAAGGAATTTCGGGTCACCTTGTGATAAGAGATTGGTAAAGACAAAGTAGGTCCCTGACACACAGAATCAAGGAATTGTATACAGGGAACAAAGAAATGGCTGAGGAACTGAATACATACTTTGGTTCTGTCTTCACAAAAGAGGACACAAATCAGATATCAGAATTGTTTGAGGATGCAAGATTTAATGAGAAGGAAGAGCTGAGGGAGATCAATATTAGTAGAGAAATGGTGCTGGGAAGATTGTTGGGATTGAAGGCCGATAAATCCCCAGGGCCTGATAATCTACATCCCAGAGTACTTAAGGAAGTAGCTATAGAGATAGTTGATGCATTGGTGATCATCTTCCAGAATTCTATAGACTCTGGAACAGTCCCTTCAGATTAGAGAGTGGATAATGTCACTCCGATATTCAAAAAGGGAGGTAGGGAGAAAACAGGGAATTATAGACCACTGAGCCTAACATCGGTAGTGGGGACAATTCTTGATTCCATTGTCAAGGATTTTATAGCAGAGCTTTTAGAAAGTAATGGCAGGATCAGACAGAGTCATCATGGATTTATGAAGGGGAATCATGCTTGCCAATTTTGTTGGAATTCTATGAGAATGTAACTAGTAAAGTTGGCAAGGGAGAGCCAGTCGATGTGGTATATTTGGACTTTCAGAAAGTGTTTGACAAAGTCCCACATAAGAGCTTAATATGCAAGATTAAGGCACATGGGATTGGGGGAAGTGTATTGAGAGGGATAGAAAATTGGTTGATAGAGTAGAAACAAAGTGTAGGAATTAAAGGGTCCTGTTCAAATTGGCAGGCAGTAACTAGTGTGGTGCCACAGGGATCAGTGCTGGGACACCAGCTATTCACAATATAAATTAATGGTTTGGATGAGGGGACAAACTGTAACATCTCCAAGTTTGCAGATGATACCAAGTTGGGTGGGAGGGTGAACTGTGACGAGAATGCAGATATCCTTCAGCATGATCTCGACAGGTTGGGTGAGTGGGCAAATCAATGGCAGATGCAGTATAATTTGGATAAATGTGAAGTTATTCACTTCAGAAGCAAAAACAAGAAGGCAGATTACTACCTGAATGGCTGTAAATTGGGAGAGGGGAGTGTGCAGTGGGACCTGGGTGTCCTTGTGCACCAGTTGCTGAAGGTAAACATGCAGGTGCAGCAGGGGGTAAAGAGGGCCAATGGTATGTTGGCCTTCAATGCAAGAGGTTTTGAGTACAGGAGCCAGGGATGTGCTGTTGCATTATACAGGGCCTTGGTGAGGCCACACCTAGAATATTGTGCGCAGTTTTGGTCTCCTTTTCTGAGGAAGGGTGCTCTTGCTCTTGAGGGACTGCAGCGAAGGTTTACCAGGCTGATTCTGGGGATGATGGAACTGATATATGAGGAGAGATTGACTAGGTTGGGATTGTTTTCCCTGGAGTTCAGATGAATGAGGGGGGATCTCGTAGACATTTACAAAATTCTAATAGGAGTGGACAGGAAGGATGTTCCCAACGGTGGGTGTGCCCAGAACCAGGAGTCACAGTATGAGGATTCAGGGTGGACGATTTAGGACAGAGATGAGGAGATATTTCTTCACCCGGAGAGTGGTGAGCCTGTGGAATTCACTACCACGAGAAGTCGTTGATGCCAAAACATTGAATTATTCAAGAGGTGACTAGATATAGCACCTGGGGCGAATGGGATCAAAGGTTATGGAGAGAAATCAGGATTAGGCTATTGAGTTGGATGATCTGCCATGAGCATGATGAATGGCGGAGCAGGCTTAAAGGGCCGAATGGCCTCCTCCTGCTCCTATCTTCTATGTTTCTATGTTTCTATAAGGATCAGTAATTGACAGAGAGGTAGAAGACTGAGACTGAGGATAAACAGAAAGAGAAAATACTTCATAACAAAAACAAACTTAAAGAATCTCCACAATTGGTGATCAGGAGGTAAACTGTGATGAGAATTACACTTGCTTTGTGAAGTGAACATTTTGTTCAAGTTTCCACTCAAACTATTTGCACATAACCATTTGCAAAAGCTGCTATGAATCACTAAAAATAGGTGGCTTTTAAAAAGTGTTTCAATATGTCTATCCATCAAAATGGGAAGTATTGCTCAAGTATGTCCTGTCTACAAAATGTAGGACAAACAGGACAATTACTATTAGGCAATTACTGTTCCATCAGTCCAGTCTCAATCCTAAGCAAAACGATGGAGTGTGTGATCAGCAGTGCTCTCAAAAACGACTCACTTCGCGATAACCTGTTTATTGATGATAAGGTTATGTTTGTTCATGGTCACTTAGCTCGTCTTGATTACAGCCCTGGTAAAAAGACAGTCAAAAAAGCTGACTTCCAGACCTGAGGCAAGAGAGACTGCCATGCATTCATAGAGTCACACAGCATTCAAACAGCCTCTTCGGCCCACTATATCTATGCTGACCAACAAACACCAAACTACACTAATCCCATTTACCTGGTCCAAAGCCGATTATGCCTGAGCATATCAAGTACTCACCCAGCTGCTTCTTAAATGTTGCAGGAGAACTTGCCCCCATCACCATCTCAGATAGTATGTTCCAAATATTTACCATCCTCTGGGTAAAAAGTATTCTCCAGTCTCATCTAAACCACTTGCTCCTCAACTTAAACTTATATCCTCTCATCATAGAGTCATAAAGCACAGAAAAGGCCTTTCGGCCCATCAAGTCAGCATTGACAATAACTCCCACTAAAGGTGCGCTAATCCCAATTACCTGCACTTGTCCTATATCCTTGAATGTTATGATATTTCAAGGGCACATCCATTTTTTTTTAAAGTTTGTAAAGTTTCCAGCCTCGATTACTTTCCCAGGCAGTGCATTCCAGATTCCCACCAGATTCTGAATCTCCAGCCCCTTACCCTAAAACTATGCTTCATCATGATCGACGCTTCGAACAAGGGGAACAGTGGCTCTCTACTCACCTATCCATACCTCTCATAATCTTCGACATCTCAATCATGTTCCCCTTAGCTGTCTCTGCTCTAAAAAAGCAATCCTAACCTAATTAGTCTCTCCTTATGGCTCAGTTGTTCCAACCCAGGCAACATCCGAGTGAACTTCCCCTGTACCTTCCCTAGTGCTATCATGTCCTTCCTGTAATGAGGTGACTAGAGCTGCACACAGTATTCCAGAGGTGGCCTCAACAATAGACTATACAGCTCAAACATTACCTTTTTGCTTTTATACTCCATGTCATGACTGATGAAAGCAAGTGTCCCATATGCCTTATTAATTATCCTCTTCACATAATCTGTCAACTTCAGGGATCTGTGAATAATTAGCCTGAGATCCCTCTGTTCCTCTGAGTTACACGGTATCTTGTGATTCATTAAATACTCCCTTGTCTTGTTGTTTCTTCCAAAGTGTGTCACCTTGCACTTATCAGGGTTAAAATATGCTCATCCCATCTGACCATCCAATCTATATCTTGCTGTAACATATAACCATCTATTAACTACGTTACGAATTTTGGTGTCATCTGCAAACTTGCTTAATATTCCACCAGTATTTTCATCCATATCATTTATATATATAACAAACACTAAGGGTCGTAGTGCTGATCCTTGTGGTATACCGCTGGACACCAGTCTCCAGTCACTAGGACAGCCTTCTACGACTACTCTTTGTGTCCTATTACTAAGAACGTGATTCATCGTGCCATGTTTCCCTGAATTCCATGTGCTCTAACCTTCTCAGTCATTCACCCATGTAGTGCCTTGTCGAAAGTTTTGCTAAAATCCATATAAACTACATCAACCGAAATTCCCTTACATGTACACTTGATCACATTTTCCTAAAATTCTGACAAATTTGTTCAGCATGTCCTCCCTCTGACAAAGTCATGCTGACTAATCCAAATTAACCCATGCTTTTCCAAGTGGATATTAATTCTCTCCTTCAGAATTTTCTCCAGTAGCTTCCCTGCCACTGATGTGAGACTCACCAGTCCACAATTTCCGGTTCATCTCTACCATCCGTCTTGAAAAGTGGAACCACATTCGTCGTCCTCCAGTCTTCTGACATTTCCCCTACGGCCAGAGAGAAATTAAAAATTTGAGTCAGAGGCCTTGCAATTTCCTCCCTTGCCTTCCATGGCTGCCTGGGATAAAATTTGTCTGGGCCAGGAGATTTGTCCGTCTTTAAGTCTGTCAGAGCTTTCAATACCTCTTCATTTCTTCTGTCAAAATTTGAAAATTACTTACAATCTCTTTTCCTAAATTCCATACCTGCATTATCCCTTTCCAGAGTGAAGACCAAAGAGTAGTAATCATTTAACACCCTACCAATATCCTGCAGCTTCACACACAGAATAATTCTTGGTCCCTCATGGACCCTACTCTTTAAAAACTGAAAGAACTGCGGAACTGTTCTGAGAAAGGGTCACCGGACCTGAAACATTAACTCTGATTTGTCTTCACAGATGCTGCCAGACCTGCTGAGCTTTTCCAGCAACTTCTGTTTTTTTGGGCTCTACTCTTTCCCTGGTTCACCTCTTCCCTTTAATATATTTATAAAATATCTTAGGATTCTCCCTAATTCTAGTCACAAGTCCTTTCACATGTTTCCTTTTTTGCTTTTCTAATTGTTTTCTTAAGTTCTGTCTTGCACTTCCTGTATTCCTCTAGGGCTGCAGCTGAACTGCTCGCTTCAGACTAGCAAAAAGCCTTCCTCTTCTTCCTAATCCATCCCTGAATTTTCCTAGACATCCAGAGTTCCCTGAATGTATTGCTCTTATACTTCCCCCTAAAACTTTTAGACATGTCTGCCATGGGCAGAGATTCTCACGATCTACTCTGCCTATGCCTCTCATAAATTTGTATTCCTCAGTCAGATCCCTGCGTCAGCCCCCTCTACTCTAAGGAAAACAAACCCAGCCTCCAGTGTCTCCTCATAGCTGAATTTTCATCCCAGGCAACATCCTGGTGAATCTTCTCTGCATCCTCTCCAGTGCGATCACATCCTCCTGATGGTGTGGCAACCAGAGTTGCATAAAGTATTACATCTGTGGCCTACCCAATGTTTTATAAAGTTGTAACAAGACTTCCTTGCTCCTATATTCTATGCCCCAGCTAATCAAGGAAAGCATCCTGTATGCTTTCTTCACCACCCTGTCTACCTGTGTTGACACTTTCAGCGATCTACGGACTTGTACACCAAGGCCTTTTTGCTCCTCGGTACTTCCTAGGGACCTACCATTCATTGTGTATCACCTTCCCTTATTAGACCTTCCAAAATGCATCACCTTGCACTTATTGGGATTAAATTCCATCTGCCATAGTTCTGCCAAATTTACCGGCTGATTGATATCAGACTGCAGACTGAGAGCATCTTCCTCACCATTAACAAAACCACCAATTTTCATGTCATTTGCAAACTTGCTAATTAAATGTTCTACATTCACATCAAAGTATGTGCATAGGAAACAAGGGTCCTGGCACAGATCCTTATAATAAACCACTGGTCACAAACTTCCAATTACAAAAACAAGCCTACCACCATCAATCTTTGCCTTCTATTTGCAAGGCAATTTTGGATCCAGTTTACCAACTTGCATTGGGCCCCATGGACTCTTACCTTTTGGACCAGCCTTCCATATGGGATTTAGTCAAAGGCCTTACTGAAATCTATGCAAACCACATCAACTGCACTACTGTCTTGGACCACAAGGTGCATTCAATCGTTTTTTTTCAGATTCAGTTAAATATAGTTAAGAGACGGCTCTACAACAGCAATTGGCTTAAATATGAACAGCAATTGAGTAATAATAAAAGACGATATAGAAAGAAATATTCACTAAGTAAATAAAAAGCAGTGAAAAAGAAGGAAAGAAACAATAAACCTCACATGTTTCTGCACGTTGAGGTCCCCTCAAATTGGCGTCTAGTCTGAAGGCTGAGATTGTTCCTGGCGTCGTTAATTCTCCTGGTCTGAGGTGAAGTTCAGCGACTTGGAACAAAACTCTCTCTCGTACACAGTGTAACAAAATGCCAATACAGAAAACAGTATAGTAGACAAAACTACTGGCTGGTACAGAAGACACAGCTACAGAAAAAAAAAACAAGCTTCTGGTGCTGTCTTTGGCCCATAAAGAAATGTCCACAGGACTCACCCAAGGTCATGCAACTTGTCAAGTATCATCAATAATTTTAGCCCTTCGGCCCATCCTATACAATCTACGTTCTTATGTAGCTGTCGGATATCATCATTAACTTTTATCCTTTCAGCCCATCCTATCCGACTACCCTCGTCAATATATTTAGTCACCTTTTCAAAAAATGTTGACATGAAGGCAGTATTTGACTGACAGTAACATCAAGGATCCTGAATAAAATTGAAGTCAATACTGGGATACTAACACTGCCCGGTGGAGACGTAAAAAGCACAAAAAAAGAAGATTGAGATTGTTAAAGGCCATTTGTCACAGCTCTAGAATGCGGCTGTCTATGTTCCTCATGGCAGTGTAGTTACCTAGCCACCATCAATTGCTTCAAAATCACCTTTCCTTCAAAATGTCAGAAGACGGGTTGTTCACTAATGGGGTTTGCGTGGTGTTCAGTTCTACTGGTAACTCCTAATAAAATGATACTATCTATGTTTGATGTTGCAGTACCTGGATGGCTGGAAGCTCATGTGGAGTGGAAAACACTGGCATGGGAGAGTTTGGCCAAATGACTTTCTGTACTATAACTATTTGGCAATGCTTTGGAATCTGAAACTTAAGAGCAGGGACATTTAATAATGAAATGACAGTGTAATATGCCTGACAAGTGACATTGGTCTGCTAAGAGAAGGGAGAATGACTGTTTTGCAAACTTTCAAATTTCCATTATAATAGACGGTGATCAGAAGATGCATGACTCAAACATTGGTATAGGAGAAACAGGTTCAAATGTATGGGATATTGGCATCAGTACCAGGCAGAGAGGAAGGTGTTTCACAGGGATTCGCTGCACTTGAATCATACTTAGTTAGAGTCCTGCGAATTGCATAACTAGGGGTATAGGTAGGGGTTTAAACTAAACAGCAGGAGGGTAGGTTCATTCCCATGGAAAATTATATAATGATAAGCAAAAGAGAAGGTAGGATTGCAGGTTAGTGATGTGATTGATTGTTATTGCAAAATAAAAGGAAGGGACAGAATGTGTAAATGTCATATTGTACCAAGGAAACACAATAATGTAGGGAAACCTAATAATAGAACAAAGTTAAAGGCATTGTATCTTAATGGACAAATCATTTAGAATAAGCTAGATGAACTGATGCTGCAAATCGAGGTGACAAGGACTTTAAACTAGTTAATGGTTGTAGCGGGGGACAGGCGAGTGAGGGTAGATTGGGGATTGAGGAGGTTAGCTCAGGAGGGGGTATTAAAGTTTCCACAAGAATTAATAGGGCAGAGAGTATGGAAAGACTCAGAAATTAAATGTCAGGCACAGCAGATAAAGGGGACAAACATGATTTTGAGAAACAAGCCGGAATGCAGAGACTAAGATATGAACTTTTAAGTCATTATTTTATGCAATGAAATTAGCCCTTTGAAACATAGAGTGAATGAAATATATCTCACATGTGTTGAAATAGGACCCTGAACAAACCAAAATATAGTCACTGCACTTTGCAATACTCTGAGGCAAATGGATCACAGAGATATAAAGCTAGTTTCATTAACTCCACATATACTAACAAGTTCATGGGCAGATGTCATTGGTGACTTTGTAATGTGACTACAGAGATGATGTCACCAAGGAATGAATAAAAACAATCAAAAAATAAGTCGCTGATGATTAATCAAAATCAGCAGAGATGATTTGACCTCAGATCAGAGGAATAGGGGCTATAATATGCGTCAATGGCTTTGTCCATCATCAATTTATTGATATAATTGTTAAGGCAAAGAATAACAAGTGATGGGTTTTAGTTGACCCTGAACACATGGAAATAAGGGACAGCTGGAACACTGGATTTGTGGGAAGAGCGCTGACTAGGTCAAGAAGCTCTCTTCATAAAGAAACATGCTGCTTATTGTTTTCTGCCTCACTGGCCAGTGTGGAATTTATCAACTCTGGTAGCAGAGGATGGTCACTAAAGGTGGAGATTGGAACCTAAGATTTATTTTAGACAGAAGATTATAATTAGATTTGCCTTGGAGAAGAATGGCTGAAAACAAGCATAAGGTTTTGGGATATGATTCCTTACTGATGTGAAGCTGAAACTTACAACCGATAGAAAGATGAAGTGAATGCCTGAACATAGGTTATTGCTTTACCAAAACAAAAAGCAAGTTATGGCCTTAGCATTTTCTTCTTGCAAGAAATAGGATCAGGCATATCCTTATTCCTAATGATATAGACTCAACAATTGGTCACTGAGAAGAGCTTGGATAATCTATTAAAATTTCTGGATAAAATAGATAAGAAAAATGAGCTATTAAGTACATACCCTAAATAGTCACATTTTGATAAATTTATAAAGCTAGATGGCTACTGTAAAGAATAATTTATTTTGAAATTTATGAGATTGTATACAATATTGCAACACTGTTATCTGGTGATTCTTAATTCAGTTGATTCATTGGATTGTGCGAAGGTGTTGAACATAAAGATTCCTTGCATTAATTTGAGTTAGATTTTTAGAAAGGAATATGCTTTCGAACAAATGTCAGATGTTGTAAATAAAGTCCTGAATAAACATTAATTTCCAGCAACTTGCTTGGCACAAATACAACATTCAGCTGTAAGACAAAACTGAAGAGTATAATGACAGTGGTATTTCAACACTGTCCAAATTTGAGCACCCTGACTGAAAAAGGCAGGGTGAAAAGATGAGATAACAAGGTGTAGAGCTGGATGAACACAGC
>NC_063339.1:21559165-21574726 GCF_021869965.1 Rhincodon typus
GCTATACGTTTAATGCATTTTTTGTTGTACTACCGCTTTATTGGGTTGAGAGTTTCTGGCTATTGGTCAGGCCACAGATGTTGGCTAAAATGCTGAAACTATGTTGGAGGTGTGAGGGGATTATGTTCCATTGTTTCTATGATCACAAAACAGTTTCCCAATTTCCACACGAAGACATATTAAAGAAAGGATATAAACAACTGCTTGGGTTCAATCATGGCCTTGAAGAATGTGATACAAAAATGCATCTGGTGATAAAATTAAAAAAAAAACAATTAAATGGACCAAAATCAGCATATTCTTTCATGATACCATCATAACAAGGAAAGATGTATAAAAAAAAATTGCAAATAACTCAACACTGTTTTCTGGGTAGAACAATTTCACCACCTGCTCCAGAAGATATGCCAGCAAAACTTTTGAAGAATTGACTGTTTGAGAAAGACCCTGGTCCATAACAGTTCTCTACAATCAATGTTATTGCAAATATGTACAAATGCTTAGTAGCTTAAAAGATGATCCATATTAAATGGGATAGTATCCAATTTGTGTGCCATTGGTATCCAGGCCAGAAATTATCAACCCAATAAGGGGGTTTTACAACAAAGAATGCATTAAACGTATAGCAGAGACCAGTGACAAAATGTGATATATGGACGAAATATAGAAGGATATCATCAGGCCTGTTTCAAATCTCTCATTAAGAAGACACTTTAATGAAGTGTTAGCAATAGATCTGAAGTATTTGATAAGCAAGACAACATTTTCATCTTACACATCATAGAAATAGCAAGTCTAGGAAGTCTACAATCGTGAAAAAAAAGGTGAATGTGAAGAAGACAATAAAGAGACAGATAGAGATCTGGCTGGGGTCACCAGCTAAATTCCTAACTGACCATTGGATGAATTTATCAATGGTAAATTTAAATATATGTATGAGAATATAAACATTACAGTAATGAACACGGGAGCAGAAAGTTCCTTTAGTGGAAGAGTTTGTAAAATAAATGATGCAATAATAGATGAGATGCTTCACAAAATCTCAGAGGACCAAACAAGTTGTAACCTAACATTTACCCTGGCATGGACAGTTCCTGCAAAGAACTCAATGCAAATGGTTAAGGGCTGCAGTCTATGTCAATCGTTCTTTAGGAGAAAAGATTTCTTTGGTAATGCCTGGCCATCCCCCTGCCTTGGGAATGAATTGCATCACTCCCATTTTTTCTGAGAATTTGAATGCTCTGAATATAGAGAGAAGCATATTTATCAAAGCTGAGATTTCAGAGAAAACTGATATCATGTATGAGGTCATCGGAAATAAATCTTAATCCAGGGGACACGGGATATTACAAAGGAGAGAGGCAAAAGGAGTGAAAAGGCTCACATAAGGTTATAGGTAGTGACAGACTAAGTTAATAAGAAGGCAATTAAACATGGTAAATTCCTTAAGGTTAATTGGCATTGATTATGCATCTGCAGAATCTGAACAAGTAATGGAAAGTGATGCAGCACAATATACATTTAGCTGCACATATGTTGAACAATTATGAGTAACAGATTATGCAGATAAAGAGGTGAGCCTGTATGGACAAGACGATCCTGAACAACAGGCTAAGGCTATTTATCCCAGATAAACATTAATGGAAGGTGGCTGCAGTAACATATACACCACAATGGGCCAGTGAATGAAAAAGTGCAACTTTTGCAGGGAGGACAGGGAAGGTCACCAACAAATAGAATCATTGGCTAAATGTGTGTGGTCAATCTTGTGGTTAATCTCGTATGCAGATTACAGGAGGACCCAAGCATGCAGGTTAATTTCTGATACTCTTTCCAGGTCTCTCTGGCCCCGTCCCATTTCTATCCAACATATTAAGAAAACCATCAACCTTTATATCTCAAATTATCACATACACATACATTGCTTACATTTCATTATTGTCCAATATACAGAGATCTTCTGCCTTTCTCTTATCCTGTCTGCAGGAATCTGTTTATATTCTCCAGCCTGCTCTCATGGCTAGTACAGGCTGTCAGGCATATATGGTTTCTCTCCTGTCATTTTTGCTCACCATGACTCTCAGAGGTTTCAAGGTCCATGCAGGCTAAAAATGTGCCTTACAGGACTATCTTGTAAGGTGCTATCTTTTTCCTGTTGCAACACCTTTTTATAAATTTCCACTACAATGAGGGACAGATGATACAATCCCTGAAGTAAAGATATGGAAGGCTATAAAATGCAGTGTGAGTTCTGAAAGTGGGCCTGGAACTGAGCACAGTGCTGAGGAAATGTCCTGGACTGGTAAAAAGCAACTTAGATCATAGAAGGGGGTGTCTTACAGGAGCCGCCAAGAACAAGATAAGAGAGTGTGTAAG
The DNA here is from genome assembly GCF_021869965.1 of Rhincodon typus. Taxonomy (NCBI): domain Eukaryota; kingdom Metazoa; phylum Chordata; class Chondrichthyes; order Orectolobiformes; family Rhincodontidae; genus Rhincodon; species Rhincodon typus. The sequence continues at coordinate 21,561,542 of NC_063339.1, forward strand.
GATCATAATTGGATATGAACAAGGGTGATGGAACAGGTTAGGAATACCACAAGACATAGAAGCCCTTATAATTGCAATATTTTCGTACCTACAAACAAATTAGAAAATAATTCGATAAAGGATGCCAAAAATAAAGAGTCAGAAAGCTGAAAGAATTTGATACGTACATTGACTTGCCAGAAACGCAAGAGCCCACCTTGTCACACAGATAAATACCATCGAAAACAGATGGAACATATGAGACTAATCCAGAACTAGTGGCTGATAGCTTCAGAGAGAGATCTAGTGATCACAGGGGTCACCAGACCCGAAACGTTAACTCTGATTTTTTTCTTCACAGATGCTGCCAGACCTGCTGAGCTTTTCCAGCAACTTCTGTTTTTGTTCTTGATCACAATATTAGAGTCAGTTTCTGTCCAGTTTGAAAAATAAGTCTGAAAATTTTCTTAACTCTTTTAGCAACATACTTGTGGGAATGCAAATTGATTGATAGATTACATTTTTGTTAAAAATTGAAGTCTTTTTAACACCACCTTAAAAATCTATCAATATAAATGGAAATTTGTGAAAATCAAACATGTTTATGAACTGAATCACGCAGCAGGATGTTATATTTCTCAGTTAAATCCATCCTGCTAAAAATGAATTGTATTCAGTTAAAAGTAGCCCCAGAGATGTTTTATTGGTATCAATAGTAGAATCTGGCAGATAACTTTATCATATTGATGATCTTCTGTGGGGATGTTCTGCAACATTTAAGCAAAGTGTGATAAATATAATAAAAAACTTTTAGTAGTCAGATTTTACGACCCTTTAAATGCACCCTAAGATATCAAAAAGATTAAATCATGAGTGACCTTGCATCAGAAATCTTAGAATAACTTAAGCTGCCACACAGGTAGCTGTAAAATAAGATAAGAGCTCATAATGGCAAGCAGCTGGCATGGGTAGAGGATTAGCTGACTAGCAGAGGGTAGATAGTGGGGATAAAGGCATCTTTTTCAGGATGACAGCATGTGTCTGGTGAAGTTTCTCAGAGGTCAGTTTTGGGACCACGACTGCTCACATTATGTATTAATGAACAGCACGGTTGCTCAGTGTTTAGCACTGCCGCCTCACGGTGCCAGGGACCCACGTTCAATTCCAGCCTCGGGTGCCTGCCTGCTTGCACATTCTCTCCGAGTCTGCGTGAGTTTCCTCCCTTCCTCCCACAGTCCAAAGAATTACAGGTTAAGCGGATTGGCCATGTTAAATTGCCCATAGTGTCTAGGAATGTGTAGGTTAGGTGGATTAGCCAGGGGAAATGGCAAGGTTACAGGGGTACGGTAGGTGAGTGTGTCTGGATGCTCTTCGGAGAGTGGATGTGTTGGGCTGAATGGCCTGTTTCCACACTGTAGGGATTCTATGATTATAATTTGGAAGAAGGAACTGAGGACATTATTGCTAAGTTTGCAGATGTTACAAAGATAGGTGGAGGGACAGGTAGTGTTGAGGAGGCGGGGGGGGCTGCAGAAGGACTTGAACAGGCAGGAGGGTAGACGACGAAGTGGCAGATGGAATACAATGTGGGAAAGTGTGATGTTATGCACTTTATTCGGAAGAATAGAATAGAATAGAATAGAAAAGCCTTTATTGTCATTTGTCTTTGAATGAGTGCAGTGAAAACTTTGTAATGTTGCCTCTTCGTGCCATCTCCTTTATTCAGTTATGGGATGAGGGCATTGCTGGCAAGGCAGCATTTATTGCCCAACCCTAATTGCCCAGAAGGCAGTTAGAAGTCAACCACATTGCTGCGGATCTGGAGTCACGTATAGGCCAGACCAGGTAAGGATGGCGGTTTCCTTCCCTAAAAGACATTAGTGAACTAGATCGGGTAGTAGGAACTGCAGATGCTAGAGAATCTGAGATAGCAAGGTGTAGAGCTGGATGAACACAGCAGGTTTTTCCTGAAGAAGGGTCTAGGCCCAAAACATCAGCCTTCCTGCTCCTCTGATGCTGCTTGGCCTGCTGTGTTCATCCAGCTCTACACCTTGTTATCTCAGTGAACTAGATGGGTTTTTCCAACAATTGGCAATGGATTCACGGTAATCATTGGGTTCTTAATTCTACATATTTATTGAATTCAAATTCCACAAGCTGCCATGGCAGGATTTGAACCCCGGTCCCCAAAATGTTGTCTGGGTTTCTGGATTAACAGTCCAATGATAATACCACTAGGCCATTGCACCTCACCCCCTAATGTACAAGTCACCTAGGTACAGACACATTATGTGTTGTCACAAAATTGGAATAGTAAAAGAAAGATTAACATGGGAATAGAGTTTAAAAGCCCTGAATGAGAATAAAAGTGCCTTTAAAATACTCAAGTTGTGGTCCTTGGCCAACATAAGTCTGTGCCCACCAGGCTTCAGAACACGAGGCCACGTGGCCTCCACATGCTGGCCTCTGTCCAGGACTCGCTCTGCTGCTGCTCCAGGCTCCAGCCACAACTCACCCTGCTCCCGGCTCCAGGACTCATCCCGCATTCACCCTGCTCCCGGCTCCTGGACTCATTCCGCACTCACCCTGCTCTCGGCTCCGGGACTCGTCCCGCACTCACCCTGCTCGCGGCTCCGGGACTCGTCCCGCACTCACCCTGCTCCCGGCTCCGGGACTCGTCCCGCACTCACTCTGCTCCCCGCTCCGGGACTCGTCCTGCACTCGCTCTGCTCCCCGCTCTGGGACTCGGTCCTTGCTCGTTCTGCTCACCGCTCTGGGACTCGGTCCACAGTCTCTCTGCTCCCCACTCTGGGACTCGGTCCACACTCGCTCTGCTCCCCTCTCCGGGACTTGTCCTGCACTCACTCTGCTCCCCGCTCCGGGACTCGGCCTGTACTCACTCTGCTCCCCGCTCCAGGGCTCACCCTGCACTCACTCTGCTCCCCGCTCCGGGACACGGCCCACACTCGCTCTGCTCCCTGCTCTGGGACTCGCCCTGCACTCGCTCTGCTCCCCGCTCCGGGACTCAGTCTATGCTCGCTCTGCTGCTACTCTGGGCTCTGGCTGTGACTCGTCTCCGTTAGTCTCGCCTCCATCCTCCAGATAGGTAGGGTAGTTTAAAAAGTTAAAAGTTGTGTGGTGAGACGTAAAACTCCTACAAAGAGGGATAAAAAGAGAGAAAAGGGAAAAGGAACTGGCGAGCAGATGAGCTCCGACTGGAGTATCTTACTCCTCTGCCATCTTGAATCATTAGACTGAATAAAGGCATAGACTATTTTCTAAATGGGGTAAGGCTTTGGAAATCTGAAGCACAAAGGAACTTAGAACTCCTAGTTCAGGATTCTCATAAGGTTAACATGTAGGTTCATGTTGCAGTTAGGAAGACAAATGCAATGTTAGCATTCATTTTGAAGAGGGCTAGAATACAGGAGCAAGGATGTACTGCTGAGTCTGTGTAAGGCTCTGGTCAGACTGCATTTGGAACATTGTGAGTTGGTTTGGGCCACTTTTCGAAGGAAGGACATATTGTCCTTGGAGGGGTCCAGAGGAAGTTTACATGAATGGCCCCAGGGATGAAGGGCTTGTCGTAGGAGGAGCAGTTGAAGACTCTGATTTTGCACTAAGTGGAAATAGAAGGATGATCGAGGATCTCATCAAAGCTAACAGAATACTGAGACGCCTGAATATGTTGGGCATGGAAAAGATGTTTTCACTGGTAGGAGAGATTAGGACCTGAGGGCACAGCCTCAGAGTGAAGGGACGACTCTTTAGAGCTGAGATGAGGAAGAATTTCTTCAGCCAGAGGGTGGCTCATCTGTGGAGGCCAAGTCATAGATCATAGAATCCCTACAGTGTGGTAACAGGCCCTTCAGCCCAACAAGACCACACCAAACCTCAGGGCATCCCACTCAGACCCACCTGTAACCCACCTAATCTACACATCTCTGAACACTAGAGGCAATTTAGCATGGCCAATCCACCTAACTGGCGCATCTTTGAACTTTGGGAGGAAACCCACACAGACACGGGGAGAAAGTACAAACTCCACACAGACAGTCACCCGAGGGTGGAATCAAACCCAGGTTGCTGGCACTGTGAGACAGCAGTTCTAACCACTGAGCCACTGTACCACCCAGTAATGGGGGCTCATCTGGGATTTGAGCCCAGGATCTCTCACATATCTGCACTGTACAATCCCCAAAGCAAGAATCATACCCCAAGACCAACGAGCCATTGCCTTAAGGCTACAGCACCTGGTATTCCCTGGCAGTCTCCCATCCAAGTACTAACCAGGCCTGAGTCTGCTTAGCTTCCAAGATCAATGGTTTTTGGACTAGTACAGCCATAAGTTTAAAATGGAAAGTGTAGGGATTAAGTCATGAAGTTTATTTAAGACAGAGCTAGATATGTTCTTGATTAGTAAGGGAATCAAGGTTTAAGTGGAGAAGTCAGGGGAATGGGTTCAGAAACATATCAGCCATGATCAAATGGTGGAGCAGACTGGATGGCTGAGTGGTTGAATTCTGTTCTTATTATCGTATAGTCTCACAAACTTAATTGTACCTCAATAAATATGCCAGGTCTTCACAGAAATAGGACCTGCAGCCAAGGTAGAAATAGATCAGTTAGGATGTTTGATTGATCAGTTGAACAGATTGTACATTAAGACTGAACTACCAGTTATCACCTGTTGGAACTTATTAAGACCCTGATAGAACACACCATGGTTGAGGATGTTCTGACAGCAAATAAAACATTAAATAATTTAAAATCAGTGAAATGTGCACTTGTATTTCCAGCCTGAGGTAATCCAGAAGATATGAAGTTACTTATTATTTAGTGAAGCCTCACCTGTCATTCCACCAGATAAATGTTGTGGTTTGGTTAACTTTGTCACTGTTTGTCAGGCAGTTTTGCAATGAGAATACTTATCCCAAACCATCATTAGATATCTCCAAAGAGTGATGCCTTGTGCCTTGATGAGAACATGGAATGTTGTGATATACAAATATGGACATTAATTTTTTTAAAAAAAGTTTTGTAGTTATACGTATGTTTTATTTTTTATAAAGAATACCTTTAAATTTTTTAATGATTGGTTGTATTACAATGTGAGTCATACTTTTAAAATTAATTTATTTTGTTTTGATTAATTTTGAAAGGGTTGTCATTTAATATTGAATGATAGATCCAATCTGTTGCTAACAGGTCAGCATATTGGTAAGGGGTAGTAGGAACTGCAGGTGTGGAGAATCTGAGATAACAAAGTGTAGAAGGCATCCTTAGAAGAATAGCATATTGGTAAGGTTTGTTAATGTCATTGTAAAGATTAAAAGATACAGCTGATTGATATTAATTGTTCTTGAGCAGATACAGATAAGGGACGGCTGGAACATTAGAATTATTGGGATGCTATAAGATTGAGTAAGTCAGTAAATGGTGTTTATAACAACAAGGTTGTGTTTTGGTTGTAGTCCCTACCTGGGGTCAATTTACAAAAAAACTGTTCAAATAAGATGATCCAGAAATATGGTAATAATAATAACAATTTATTTATCTTTATATTTATGTTTGTCTTATCTTTTATAGAGAGACAAATTCCAAGTACTTCACAAAAGTGCCGAACGACAAAGAATGACATTGAGTCACATAAGGAGATACTTCAATCTTCTGTCCAATAACTTGAGCAAAGAGGTAGATTTTAACGAATGCCTTAAATAGAGAAGCAATGGATGTAATGTAGTTGGATTTCTGATAGTGTTTGATGAGGTACAACACATTAGGTTACTTGGTAATAGTGCTTAGTGTTGGAGATAATTATTTTCGTTATCATTGAGAATTGGCTAACTAATAAAAGGCAGAGAGTTGTGGTAAGGGTACTGTTTTCAGGCTGGCAACTTGTAAGTTGTAAGATCTGCAAGGATCAGTGCTGAGTGCTGGAGTCACAATTAGCCATAATGACTTGGATAAGGAAAATGAATATACTATAGACAAGTTTTCAGATGACACAAAAGTAGGTAGAAAGGCAAGAGGTGAGGATGAAACAGTGTGTAGAGGCATTTAGACAGTTTGAAAGTGAGCAAAAACCTATCTGATGCAATGTGGAGAAATGTGAGGTTATATATTTTTGTCAGGAAGAGTAGAAGAGCTGAATATTACTTGAATGGAGAAAGATGAGGAACAGAAGGATTTGAGAGCCTTTGTCCTTGAGTCACAAAAAAAGCTAACATTCAAGTTCAGTGGGTAAAAGGGAAGGCATTATAAAGGATTATAAGCCTTTATTTCAAAGATAATGGAACGTAAAATTTGGGAAGTTTTATTAAAACTCTGTAGGGCATGAGTCAGATCACACACAGAACACTGAACAGTTTGAGGCCCCTTATTTAGGGAAAGAAATACTGCAATTGTAAAGAAGGTTCGTTAGGCTCTTTCCATATATGGAAGGACTGTCTTCTGTGGAGAGGTTTAGGTTTGTGTCTTGGATCACAGAATGTATCCAAGTAGTTCTTTTCAGATTTAGTTAAAATGTAGTTAAGAGAAGGCTTCACAATAGCAATTTGTTTAAGTGTGAACATTTATTGTGTAATAATAAAAGACTAAAAAGAAAGGAACATTTCTTATGTGAATGGAAAAGAAAGGCTATAAAACAATAATTCACATATCCTTCTGCCCCTTGGGGACCCCTCGATTGACGGCTGGTCTGGAGGCTGAGGTTGTTCCTGGTACATAGTTCGTGATCTCAGTCCGAGGTGAAGTCCGATGGCTTGGAACGAAACTCTTTCTCTCTTATACATTTTAATGAGCTGCAAGTACAGAAAAACAAGCTGCTTGTGAACAGAGGGGAAAATCAATCCTAGAAAACTAGTTGATTGTGCTGTGAGATAGTAAGAACTGCCAATGCTAGAGTCTGAGATATTGCAGTGTAGAGCTGGAGGAACACAGCAGGCCAGGCAGCATCAGAGGAGCCGGAAAGCTGATGTTTCGCATCTGAAGAAGGGTCCCGACCTGAAACGTCAGCTTTCCTGCTCCTCTGATGCTGCATGGCCTGCTGTGTTCCTCCAGCTCCACAGTGTGTATCTTGATTGTGGTGTCTTTGGCACATATAGGAATGTTCACAGGACTCATTCAAGATCATATAGCTGTCAAATATCATCAACAATTTTAGTCCTTCAGCCCATCCTGTATAGAAGGGCACATACTCATTGAAATATAGAAGAATAAGATGTGACCTTGTTGAAATATATATAATTCTTAGAGGATTTGATTACTGGATCTGGAAATGTTGTTTCCCCTTGTGGCAGAGTGTGAGGGCATAATCTCAGAATAAGGGGTTTTCACATTTACTACAAATGAGGAAGTTCTTCTCAGTGGTTGTGAACCTATGGAATTCTTTACCACAGAGGGCTGTTGTGTTTAGGTTATGAAATATATTCAAGACGGAGACATGTTTAGTCTGTAAGGCAATCAAGAGTTTGGGGAAAAAGGTAGAAAACTGGAGTTAAGGATTATCAGATCAGCATGATCTCATTGAATGGTGGAGCATACTGTGGACTGAATGGCCAATTTCTGCTCCTGTGTCTTTTGGCCTTAGAAATGGAAAGCAAGGTGGAGTGGTGGAGAGAAGGAATTCCCATGCTTGAAGGCATAACCACCAATAGTGGAATTATATATAGGAATTCCAAGAGTCTGGAATTTGATAAACATGAAGTTAAAAGAGGTTAAGAGGAGGGGGAAGGCTATGGACGGATTTGAAAATGAGAATTAGAATTTTAAAATCAAGTTGCTGCTTGACTGTGAACCAATGTAGGTGGGTGAAAGTGGAGCTAATAGTGGATCAGACTTTGTTTAAGGTTTGGTTGACCTCCAGTTTATGGAGGTTAGAATTATGGGAGACCAGCTAGTAATGTGTTAGAATAGAGATAGTAGGAACTGCAGATGCTGGAGAATCTGAGATAACAAGGTGTAGAGCTGGATGAACACAGCAGGCCATGCAGCATCATAGGAGCAGGAAGGCTGACGTTTCGGGCCTAGACCCTTCATCAGAAATAATCCATTCTAAAGGTCACAAAGATAATGGTGAGAGTTTCAGTAACAGATTGGCAAAGAGCTAAGTTATAGAGGTTGAAATAAGTGGTCTTAGTCATGGCATGTAAACTAATTGCTGAATCAGAAATGACACAAAAATTGCAAGCTATTGTCATGGAGAAGAATAGAGATCACAGCTAGGGAATGATACTTGGAGTGGGAACCAAAAACAATAGTTTGTCTTCCCAATATTGAAATGGAGGGAATTTCTGCTCATTTATTACTTCATGTCAGCTAAGCAATCTGGTAACTCAGCAAGTGGAGGGGTCTGGACAGATGATGGCTAGGTAAAATGGGAATGGTAACATTTCAGTGTTACTATGAAGACAAGAGTTTGGTAAAGAAAAGGGTTGTTGAGCATAATGGATTAGTAACTTCCAACAGCACATACCTGAAAAAGATGTCAACTCTGAAATTGAGTAACAAATGAGAAACTTTATGATTGTAGTTAGGGTGTGTCAAGTATTCCCATTTGTTCCAAAATGCAAATAATTCAACTACAGGCCACCTGAGCAGCTAGTTGCTTCAAACACTTAGCTGAAGTTTGGGAAAGGAACCAGGAAGGTAAAGTCGCCATAGTCTTGCCAGACATAGGCTGTGCACTCATTAGAGAGACAGAGAGGCAACTTGTGGTGGTTTATGCTGAGGGTCACCATGCCTTAGGTGAAGGGAGAAGTTGAAGAGGAGGATCCTTCCTGATAACCTCAGCTGGTGCAGGAATTGAGCCCGTGCTGTTGGCATCACTCTGTGCTGCAAACCAGGCAATAAATTTAGATTTAGATTTATTGTCACATGTGTGTAACATACAGTGAAATATTTTCTCTCATGCAAAATGCAGTGTCACCATGCTCTGGTGCCATCTTGAAAGACTGAACAAAATGCAAGATTTTCCTGCATTACAGTTCATTTTTCCCTTTTCTTCTTGTTACTCTCCGTTACTCCTCCCTTTGCTGCCGGGGTCTCTGGAATGGGCTCTGGGGTCTCGGTTACGTGCCAGGCTCTGCCGTCGCTGCTACTCCTGTAACCGCCGCATCCTAACTTGAGCCATTGCTCTGGTCTTGTGCCCCTTGCTCATCCTCTGAAGCTGCTTCACATGGCGCTGCTGATCGCCGGTCACCACGGTCCTGGCTCCAGGCTCCTCCACTGCCAACATCGAAGTCTCACCAGAGTCGGCCATGGATGTGGTGCTACACGGGGCCCAACCACTGCACTAACCTATGAGGTGGTGTAGTTGTGCCAACTCCACTGCATGAAGCCCATGAGTGTCCGAGCCCCGGGATCAGGAGCCGAATGCTGCCAACCCCACCACTGCCATCGTAGGTTCTAGAAGTGAAATAAACAAAGAGAAGGATAGGCTAGGTCATAAGATGTCACTGTAAAAATAGTTGTAATTCAAACCATTGCTTTTATTATTCAGTGTCATATCATTTTCATAGGATAGACATTAACTCAAAAAATGATCAACGACCAGATAGGTGCCAGGCCAAAATTCTCTTTTGACTGTGGTCCCAGTGCTCCTGGTTCGAGGCCCCATTAAGATCAGTTGTTAACTTTCTGCACAAATAGATTTTCAGGTCACCACCCAACTGTAAAACTGGCATTATTGATCTGCTGCCTGCTGTTGTAATCCTTCACTTCCCATTTCTACAGAAATGAAAATCAAGCCATTTCTACCCTGGTGGCTCACTAACAATGCCACATGAACGACTGGCTGGTAATTTGGTGTTGTCAATTGTAAGCACTATTTGGGCTTGATGCTGTTGATTTAGATGCTTTAGTCTGCTTTTTCACAGGCAAACCCCCAAGTTGATATCTGATTTCTTGTCCGACATTATGCCATGGCAAACCAATATCTAATTTCAAGGTCAGTCAGTTGGGTCCCTCAAGCTTTTTGACAAGTATTCTTATGCGACCACAATTGAGCCTGCAATTAAATATAAGTTGCAAAGGTATCGACAAGGAAGCAGAAAACTAACGATGCAGTTTGCATCTCTGGCCACAGAGGTCAATTAGCAATTAATTTGCTAATTGTATCTACCGGAACAAATGCATTCAATTAGAATAAGTGAGTGATGGAATGATTTTGTGTAATGGAAAGCAGCCCACAAGGCGGATCATTTCAATTGAACAATCTAGATGTTCTGGCACATGTGCAATTTCATCATAACTATTTATAAAACACGTGCAGACTCACCTGCAGTTTAGCAAGGTGATTGTATTCAAATTTTCAATGTTGGTTCATTGTCATAAGTAACATAGCTCTAAGTTCTAGAAGTTGGTTGAATGGATAGACTGAGAAATTGCAATTTAGGTGAAATTTAAAGAGAAAGACAACTTAAAGAGAGAAGGGCAAAACTAAACCTAAAGTTCAAAAACTTTATAAACCCAAGGCTGAAGGGAATGAAACTATTACAGAGGAACAAACAAAACTGAACTGAAAAGCAACTCAATGTGCAGACAAGAAATCTGCAGCATGGTGACAGGTGGGCATAAGACTTCTCCCCATGTTTGCCTGATGAATGGCATTAATCCCCATACTGATTACAGCAGTATGCTGTAAAGAGCTGGAGGCATGATTTTCAACTGTTACTATCACAGGCAGTGTTCACCCTATGCTATGCATTGCAACAGCTAACCTGGCAGTTTGGGGCGATTTGCAGCTGGCTCTGTTTGTGAATAAAGTTCAAAGGGCCAATTCTCCTGTTTGCTGTGTTCTGATTCGGACAGGTTCTCAGGAAGTAGAAAAGACAGGGGAAGGCACACCCTCTTTATGACAACAGTCAGTTGCTGTCTTCTGTAGCTGAAAGGTTCAGCATCTCAGACAGCAACTTTAACAGCTGAGGAGCAAGGTGGGGGAGAGGCGACATCAGGACTGGTGGCCGGGGATGTCAGGTCAGATCCATCAGCAGGGGAGAAAGGGTCATCCCGGGGGCAAGAGGTGATGTCAGGTCCAGATTGAGAAATTCTGGTCCAGTGGTGGGGATGAGGCGGCAGGTAATGGGTGGAGAGAAGGACGCTGAGAGTGTGAAGGAGGAGAAAGTGAGGGGAACTGGGCTGGCAGTAGGATAGGGAAGTCAGGTCCAGGGGGTATGTTTCATCCAGCACTGTGGAAGGGAGTCAGATCTGGCAGTGGGGGAGGGAGCTGGGACCAGGGTATTGTGGTGGGGGAATGGTTCGGGTCTATCTGGGGTGGGGGATGGTGGGCAATTCCTTTGGAGTTTAATATGATTGGGATTCGGTACAGTCCTAATGTACAACTCCCATCCACATTTTAAGAAACAATTATCTGGCCATTGGAAAAGCTGAGCCTTTGGGCAGCACAGTGGCACAGTAGTTAGCACTGCTGCCTCAGAGTGACAGGGAGCCAGGTTTCATCCCAGCCTTGTAGAGTTTGTGCGTTCTCTCTGTGTCTGCCCGGATTTCCACTTAGTGCTCTGGTTTCCTCCCACTGTCCAAAGATGCCCAAGTTAGGTGCATTTGCCATGCTAAATTACCCATAGTGTCCAGGGATGTGCAGGCTCAGTGGATTAGGCATGGTAAATGTGGAGTTGCGGGGTAGGGTAGGGTCTGGGTGAGATGTTCTTCGGAGGGTCAGTGCAGACTCAATTAGCCAAATGGTCTCTTTCTACACTATAGGAATTTTATAATTATATGCTTATTTTTAAGGCACCTTTTAAGATTATTCGTGTCCCTGAAATTCTATGTGAGGTGATTCCACTGTTGTGGGCAGTTGTAGCAATTGTATTAGTGTGGATATGGGAGCAAATCTTTCAGTCCTGCCTGTCGTGGGAAGCAAGGTGTGTATGCAAACCTCATTGTGTGGCTAAAGTCAGCAACCCAACAGTAGGAAGAACATTTGCAATTATCTTAGATAACCAAGGAATGGAGGTTGGAGTGTAATGGGCACAAGGTAAGGATATTATCTAAGGGCAAATCTGTGGCTGGGAAAGGGTTGTATGTGAAAGTCTAAGCATTAGCAGATTGGAGAGCACTCATCAAAAGTCATCCATGAAAAGACAGCAAAGTCCTCAGCAGCCTCCCTGCAATGCAGCTGAAAGCATAATGGGAGTATTTCACTGCAACACATAGAACGGATGGAAAACAATCAAAAAGAAACCATAATAAACATGACTTAGTTCACTTGAATGTACTCCTCTTATCCTTTGGCATTCCGAAGGTGTTAAGGGAGCTGTGTACAAGAAACATCATGTTTATGTTCAGTGCTTTATTTATGGTTGGAGAAATAGAAGAAATAAGATCCATGATGTTTATTGGGTACATGTCAATCAAGATGTTAACATAGATGATAGATGGCTTTGGGCATTGTGTTGGGCAATCATTTGAAAATACTCTCACGAGGAGGCAACATGAAAGGAGTGAAGATTGACTGTAGGCTGCTCAATGATAATTGTAATCTTGACCTTTTATAAATGCCTCATGTGTCTCATGGCTGTCAAGGGCCTTGTGTCTCTCCATACAGTAGTCTTTCTAAGTCCACAGGGTGATTGTCATCAGAAGACTCAATATTAAAGAGTGGATGCTCTTCCTCCAGGGTTTCTCCTCTCTGCAACAGCAGGTTCTGCAGAGAGCAGTAAACAACCAACCATCAAGGATACGCTGACAGAAGTGTACTGCAGAGCTCCTCTTGACCTGTCCACCCACCCAAACTGTATCTTCAGCAGACATATAGTCTGCTCAAGGATAACCCTCATTGTGTCATGGCTAACATTGTGCCTTCACTCACTTTTATCCTAAGTACTCTGCCAGATATCAGAAGCCATTTCTTCAAGGGATTGCTCTTGTCCCCCAGCAACCATCCTTCTAAAGCATAAGGGCCATTGAACAATCAGGTACCTGAGAGTTCCTCAATATGTATGAGTTGTGACTGCTGTCCAGGTACTTGGTCTTCATTGTTGTCAATCACTCACCATTTATAGAGTGAAAATGCTCCCTGTTGATAAATATGCCCATCTCTGAGAGCCCATCATCTTTTTCTCTGTTCAGAGATAGTAGGAACTGCAGATGCTGGAGAATCCGAGACAACAAGGTGCAGGGCTGGATGAACACAGCAGGCCAAGCAGCATCATAGGAGCAGAGAGGCTGACGTTTCGGGCCTAGACC
>NC_063339.1:21589726-21590379 GCF_021869965.1 Rhincodon typus
GTGAGGACTAGTTCGGCTAAGTGGATGAGGGTGTCAGTGGAGGGGGACTGGTCGGACCTGCGGGACAGGAAGAAGCGGAGGGCCTTAAGGCCATCTGCATGGGGAATGCAGGTGTAGAGGGACTGGACGTCCATGCTAAAGATGAGGTGTTGGGGACCGGGGAATTGGAAGTTCTGGAGGAGATGGAAGGCGTGGGTGGTGTCACGGACATAGGTAAGGAGTTCCTGGACCAAAGGGGAGAAAATGGAGTCCAGATAGTTGGAGATCAGTTCGGTGGGGCAGGAGCAGGCGGAAACAATGGGTCGACCAGGGCATTCAGGTTTGTGGATTTTGGGAAGGAGATAGAAGCGGGCGGTGCGGGGTTGGGGAACGATGAGGTTGGAGGCCGTGGGTGGGAGGTCACCTGAGGTGACGAGGTTGTGGATGGTTTGGGAGATGATGGTTTGGTGCTCAGGGGTGGGGTCATGATCAAGGGGGCAGTAGGAGGAGGTGTTGGAGAGTTGGTGCCTGGCCTCGGCATTGTAGAGGTCAGTGAGCCATACTACAACTGCGCCTCCCTTGTCCGCGGGTTTTATGTTGAGGTTGGGATTGGAGCGGAGGGAGCGGAGGCTGCATGTTCTGCGGGGGAGAGGTTGGAGTGGGTGAGAGGGGTG
>NC_063339.1:21590479-21767160 GCF_021869965.1 Rhincodon typus
GATTGATGTCTCGACGGCAGTTGGAGATGAAGCGGTCGAGGGAGGGTGGGAGGCCTTGGGGTGGTGTCCAGCAGGAGCGGGTGTGTTGGAGGCGGGAGAAGGGGTCAGTAGAGGGAGGGTTAGGCTCACGGTTGAAGAAGTAAGCGCGGAGGCAGAGGTGGCAGAAAAACTGCTCTATGTCCAAGCGTGAGCGGTGTTCGTTGATGTGTGGGTGGAGGGGAACAAAAGTGAGCCCTTTACTGAGGACTGACCATTCTGGGTGGGTGCTATTGTCCCCTCTGGAGCTACTGGCTGTGGAGGCTGTGGGCGGAGAAACGTCGGCGCGGCTGTGGGCGGAGTTGCGTCGGCACAGCGGTGGGCGGAGTTGCGTCGGCGTTGGCGTTCGGCGGAGTCGTGCCAGCGGTGGGCGGAGTTGCGCCGGCGGTGGGTGGAGTTGCGTCCGCGCCGGTGATGGGCAGAGCAGCGTCAGCGGTGGGCGGAGCGGGGTAGGCGGCAGCAGTAGCGGTGACGGTAGGCGCGACTTCAGTGTCGGTGGTGTTGGTCTCGTAAATGGAGGCGGTGGCATCAGCAGCGATGGCGTTCGCTGTCCCGGAAGTGGGGAACCCGGCGGTAGCGGATGTGATGTTTCCGCCGCCTCCGCCTCCACGCTTACTTCTTCAACCGCGAGCCTACACTCACCTTTACTGCCTCCATCCCTGCCTCTTCGACCTGTTTGTTTCCTCTCCTCTATCCATCTTCTATCCGCCTCCCACTCTCTCCCTATTTATTTCAGAACCCCCTTCCCTTCCCCTCCCCCTTTTCTGATGAAGGGTCTAGGCCCGAAACGTCAGCCTTTCTGCTCCTATGATGCTGCTTGGCCTGCTGTGTTCATCCAGCCCTGCACCTTGTTGTCTCAGATTCTCCAGCATCTGCAGTTCCTACTTTCTCTTATATCATCCTAAATAGTCTTTTGTAATCATCTCTTAGTCTCCTCAAGATCAGAGTCTTTATACATTTGAGCAGTTTGAAGATGGCTAAAACACAGGTTGAAGTGCTATCTTACAAAAAGAAGTGTATGTTGGAAGTGGCACTGTAAGTGAATAAGGTGGTCAAGAAGGCATAAAGGCATGCTTACCTTCATTGGTTGGGGCATAGAGTAGAAAATTCGCAAGTCATGTTGTAGTGGTATAGAACTTTAGTTCAGCCACAGTTGAAATATTGCATACTGTTCTGGTTGCCAAACTACCAGAAGAATGTGGCAGCTCTGGAGAGAGCACAGACATGGTTTACCAGGATGTTGCCGAGTTTAGAGGGTATTCGCAATCACTCGCTGATGGCTTGTTTTCATTCAAATGTCAAAGGATGAGAGGCGACCTGATAGAAGTTTACAAAATTATGAGAAGCCTAGATAGAATGAATAGTCAGTCATTTTCTTTTCCCAGGGTAGAAAATTCAGTTACTAGGGGACATAGGTTTCGGGTAAAGGGGGTAAGTTTAAAGGAGATGTGAGAGGGACGTTTTCTAGACAGGATGTTAAGTGTCTGAAATGCAAATTCAGAGGAGGTGGTGGCGGCAGATACAAAGTTTAAGAGGCAGCTTGATAGATACATGAATAGGCAGGGGAATAGAGGAATACCTACAAAGTAGAGGCAAAAGTTGTTTAGTTTAGAAAGACATCATATGTTGGTATATTCCTATGGGCCAAAGGGTTTGGTTCTGTGCTGTACTGTTCTTTTTTGAGTTCTTTGTTTTTTATAGATTCTGATAAACATCATTTAATAATTCCCAGGAAGAAATACCAAATCATTTCATGTGGAAAGTTTAATGGCAAATGCACCAAAGAGTCTGTTTCCATGCTATATGACTCTAAGAGTGGGTAAGGATTATGTGTGCTAAGACTGGTCTGGAGTTGGTGAGCAGAAATACTCATAAACCACAGAGGAGGGTTTGGATTACTGAGTTTTGGCAGTGGTCACATGTTCAGAGAGTTAATAAGAACACCATCTTCCAGGGATCAGGTTCATCAACGTTATGTTAGTTCTTTACCAGTTGATTCTAAACTGGCCTATTCCCAAAGGAACGATAATCTAACCAGTGAAAATAAACTTTTAATTAGATTTCCCTGTGTGAATCAACAATTAATTAATTTGGAGTTTGTGCAAAAATTAAAAGAGCACAAAAGCGAACACTTGATTACCCTCCTGAGGTTATGTGTTAGCAGCTACTTACCGGCCAACTGTTCACCCCACCTTGGGGGTCAGACATGGCCCCTTCTTGTAACCTATACTTTGAAACCAGATCATTAGTTTCAGAGACAGGGCACAGATATGCTACCCTTATAAGCAGTTCATTAGTGCTTGATATTCCTGTACTGCAGTTGCCATTTTGGTTCCAAGACATTATAGAGTCATAGAGTTGTACAGCATGAAAACAGTCCCTTCGGCCCAACTGGTCCATGCAGACCAGATATTCTAAATAAATCTAGTCCCATTTGCCAGCATTTGGACCATATCTGCTAAACCCTTCCTATTCATGTACCCTTCTGGATGCCTTTTAAATGTTGTAACTACTATCCTCCACCATTTCTTCTGGTAGCTCATTTCATACACACATGCCCTCTATGAGAAAAAATTACCCGTTTGGTCCGTTTTAAATCTTTCCCTTTTCATCTTAAATTTCACCCTCAAATTTGAACTCCCCTATCCTGGGAAAAAGACCTTGGCTATTCATCCTATCCACGCCCCACATGATTTTATAAATCTCCATAAGGTCACCCCTCAGCCTCTGACACTCCAGGGAAAATAGTCTCAGCCTATTCAGCCTCTACATATAGTTTAAACCCTCTAACCCTGGCAACATCCTTCTAAATATTTTTTTTGCTTTCTATCAAGTTTGATGATATCTTTCCTATAGCAGGGAGACCAGAATTAAATGCAATATTCCAAAAGTGGCCTAACCAATGTCCTGTGCAGCTGCAACATGACAAACCAACTTCTTTTGTCAATACACTGACCAATAAAGGCAATCGTACCAAACACCTTCTTCACTACCCTATCTACCTGTGACTCCACTTTCAAGAAACTATGAACCTGCATTCCAAGGTCTCTTTGTTTGGCAACACTCCCCAGGACCCTGTTTAAGTGTATAAGTCCTGCCCTGATTTGCCTTACCAAAATGCAACACCTCACAATTATCTAAATTAAACTTCGCTTGCCACTCCTTGGTCTATCAGCCCATCTGATCAATGTCCTGTTGTATCTTGAGATAACCTTCTTCACTGTCCATTACACCTCAAGTTTTGGTGTCATCTACTCTTATTTGTATTTAGATTCCACTTGCTGCCATTCTGGAATTTAAACATGTACCTCCAGAGCATTTGCACTTGGCCTCTAGATTGTTAGTCCAGTGACATTATCATGAAATCACTATCTCTCCTAGGCTAACACAAGTGATATTTGTTACATCAGCCACTTACTGTTGTGTAAGGAGCTGTGTACTCCAAAAGAGCGGAATATGATTCTTAAGAAAGAAATTAACAGGTCAATCAAGGACTTCATCACAGAGTGGACAGTATTGAGACTAGTATGGGTAGATTATGGCTCTTGAAGATACATACCCTGACCATGATCACTCATGTGAAATTATTGAATATTTTATCATCCTGCATCCAGGCTCTTGGGTAGTTTGTTAATTGTTTTGTGCAATGTAAGTGTTATTTCCTATCACAATTTGCCCTTGACAAGATAGAGTTAAACTACATTCTTGAACCTCTGTACTCCATGTGCTTTAGGTATACCCACAGTATGGTTAAGAAGAGAGTTCCAAGAGCTTGACTATGACAGTGAAGGACAGTGACATCATTCCAAATCAGGATGGTATGTGGCTTGGAGGGTTGTCACAAATATCGGTGCTCCCATGCAGTTACTGTCCTTGTCCTTTTAGATGTTCTTGGTGCACTCACCTTGACTTGCTTCATCAATGACCTTCCTTATATCATAATAACAGAAATGGAGATATTTGCAACTGATTGCACAATGTTCAGCATCATTCATCAGTCCTCAGATACTGAAGCAGTCCAAGCCCTAATGTAACAAAACCTGCACAATATTAGGTGAATTGGCCTTGTTAAATTGTTTGTTGTGTCCAGGGATATGCAGGCTAGGTAGATTAGCCGTAGGAAATGTGTGGTTACAGGGATAGGGTTGAGGGATGGGTCTGGTTGTGATGCTCTTTGGAGAGTCAGTGTGGACTCGATGAGCTGAATGGCCTGTTTCCGTGCTGTAGGGACTTTATGATTCTATCATATAATATCATTGATTCTATCCAGGCTTGAGCTGAGTAATACCAAAACAGAAGTTGCTGGAAAAGCTCAGCAGATCTGACACCATCTATGAAGAGAAATCAGA
The DNA here is from genome assembly GCF_021869965.1 of Rhincodon typus. Classification (NCBI taxonomy): domain Eukaryota; kingdom Metazoa; phylum Chordata; class Chondrichthyes; order Orectolobiformes; family Rhincodontidae; genus Rhincodon; species Rhincodon typus. The sequence goes on from NC_063339.1 coordinate 21,594,865, forward strand.
GTAAACGTTTTAGGTCCGGTAAACTTTCCTCAGAATTGTTCTGAGGAAGGATCATCAGATCCGAAACGTTAAATCTGATTTCTATTCACAGATGCTGCTAGACCCGCTGAGGTTTTTCCAGCAACTATTGTTTTTGTTTCTGATTTACAGCATCCGCAGTTCTTTTGGTTTTTATTGAGCTAAGCAGAGGCAAGTAACACTTGTGCTACACATGTGCCAAGCAATGATCATCTCAAACATGAGAGAATGTAACCATCAGCCTTTGCCAGTCAATGGTATCACTATCATTGAATCCTCCACTGTCAGTATCCTGGGTGCCACCTTTGACCAGAAATTGAAATGTGGCTACCAGAGCTGGTCAAAGGCTTGGAGTAACTCAGCCCTTGCGTTCTCAAAGCCTGACCAGCATCTACAAGGCATAAATCAGGAGCAGGATGGAATGATTCCAACTTGCTTGGATGAATGCAGCTCCATTGACACTCAACAAGCTTGGAACCAACTAGGACATGACATCGAGCTTGATTGGCACCGCATCCACAAACATCTACTCCCTCCACCATTGATGTTCAGTCTCACCAGTGTGTACCATCTGCAAGATGCACTGCAAAAATTCATCAAGGATCCTTAAACTACACATTCTAAACCCATAATCACTTCCATCGGAAAGACAAGGGAAGCAGATACATGGAAACGCCATTATCTGCAATCTGTCTTCCAAGCCACTCACCACACTAACTTAGAAATATATCACTGTCCATTCAGTGTTGATGGGTCAAAACCCTGGAACTCACTCCCTAATTGCATTTTGGATCTAACTACTGCTCAGAGACTGTAGTGGTTCAAGAAGACAGCTCATCACTAAGATGGGCAATAAACATTGGATGAGCTTGTGGGTGACACATCCCATGTATGAGTAAAGAAAAATGTCCTGGTAAATCTTTTCTGGGTCTTGCCTAATACCTTTTTGTTGTTCCTAAAACCCAGTGTTCAGAATTGGGCAAAATCTTCCAGATGAGCTGAGTCAATGACTTATAAAGATTTATCAGAATTTCTTTTCTAATCAATGCAACTATTCAGAAAGACAAAACATATTTTCCTAACTTCTAATCTAACTCAGGCTACAGCAGTGAGCAGCCAAATTTTAACCTCAATACTATCACAGCACTAATATTGAATGTATTCCATGGACCTCACCATGCTTTGATATAATTGTGCCCTTGTATGCAATGTCCTTGTGAAGATAAAGCAGCGTGTTGTATGTATGCATTCTATTTAAATGTCAGTGACACTAAACTGAGATCAATTTTTCTGGAAGAGGCAGGTTGCAAATGGAAAATAGAAATAATCAGGTTTAAATTTCCATTTTTTAAATATTAGAGATAGACAGAAATAATATTCTACATTATTCAGGCAGCAACCACACCCCCCAGCCTTAAGTATCTCAGATCCCTATTGACTTACTAAACAAACCTGCTGCTGAACAGGACTGAATGCTTTTACACAGTTAAGGTTCGATTTTGTGAATTCATCCTCCAGCTGTAGAGCTTTGTGGATTAGCAGTGCACATTACAAATGCAGGCACGAAGCTGAGCGAACCCTGCAGGATAATCTGCCTATTAGTTTTAAAAGATGGACGCCCCTGTGGATTCTGCCAACCTTCTCACTCGGATTCCAAAATTGCACTTCCAACGTGGAGAGCCCTGCCTATGAAGTGAAAATTTTTAAAATCGATCCTTGAGTGACAGCGGTTGGAAAATTTGGTAGGAGCGCATAAAAAGTGACAACGTTTGGACATCCATCATATATCCAACCCAAATTTCACTAAAAATCGGATAGAATGCTTAACAGGCAGCCTATCCGACTTCACTCATCCCACATACTGCCAGAGGTGAAGGTTTTCATCCACTCTCAAATTCATGTGTGAAAGTAATCCTGGTAGTTACTAGGATTACACCAAGCAATGACTTTCTTCTGCTGATTCCTGATGGAATACACAGGATCTGAGAGCTCACCTCATTTTTATGAGGCTGATGACAACCATCAACCTGTCTGCCTACGGATTATCTGGGCCATCTCTTATAAATGTTCTGAGTCCAGACTGTCAATAATCCTGTTGGCACTCTATTTGTTAAGTTACAGCTTCATTGATATTTGTGCTATAATTTCTTGTGGCTCATCATTATTTTGTTTGATTGGCAATGATAACTGCAATGTTCCTGTGAATGGAGCTTTACAAATTGGTACTAACCTTGACATATTTTCACTTACCTATGTTACGACCAGTTGAAGAGGGGTGAATCAGCTCCCTTCTTCTTAAGATTTTAAAAACCTTTTTATCATGCAGCTGTACCTCACTCTAACAGAAATATAATTCACTAGTTCATAAGTATCAAATGTCAGCCAATTATAAAGTTTTCTTGATTGAAAGATAAAGCAGTTTTAATACTTGCCAACCCCAAGAAATTAATTTAAAAAAGATGAGACAGCAAACACATACACATAAAATTTAAAAAAAAAGGAGGGTGCCAAGTATAAAAAGCGTGATTAGAAAATGTGCAGGATGAAAGACTGTTGAGTGTCCTTGAGTTATTAGCTTTTAAACTAAGACCGCAGTCAGTTAATAATACCTTGCAACCTCAGCAGTTGTCAATATTGCAGGTACTATTTTGTTCTTGATGAATGGATAATTTTCCAATTGGCTTTACCAAGGGCTGAATCCTTTTAGAGAGACTGACAGAAAACAGGGAGAGAGACAGTGTGTGTGTGAGAGAGAGAGAGAGAGAGAAAACCTTCTCCAGTTCCACTCACAAATATATTGCTCTGCCAAAGCAACTGCTTGAAATATAGATCATTCATGTATTTCCATGTCTGTGTTCATTGTTTTCTAGTCTGGGTCATTTATAGATGATTCTTTTATCTGCAATCTGTGAAACATATCCATAAAGGCTGACCTCAAAGAAGAGCTCCAGATGTGAATTTCAGTGCCTTTCAAAAATGCTAATTTTCAGAATCAAAGAATCACAGAATCACAGTGCAGAAAGATACCATTTCACTCATTGTCAATTTTGGCACAGATGTCTTTGTTTAGCTCACATGGTTTCACAAAGCTGGGATCATCTATGGACACCTAATTGCTGCAGCCATTTCAAGTCTATCATTTCCTTTTCACAAACACTTTAGGCTCATGAAGGTCCCAAGTTTCAAATTCAGATCAAGGAAGTTGAAATATGATAGCTCATATTTTGCACTATCATGACATATGTCCTTGACAAATTAACATTAGCTATAACATTTTGATAGGGTAAAAGTCAGCACAATATAAAAACCAACATGGTAACTTTCTGATCTGCATGATTCAGTGTTAAATCACATTCTTAAAAATGTCTTCTTTAGGAGTGAATGTTGTTCACAAGCATGGCATTAATTGAAGACAAGAATGTAAGAAATAGGAGAGGAGTAGGCCATCTAGTTACTTGAGCCTGCTCAGCTAATCGATAAGAACATAGCTAAACTACTAGTGACCTCAACTGCACTTTCCTGCTTGTCCCCCACAACCCTTATACTGTACCATAGATCAAAGATTTACCTCTCTTATCCTTAAATATAATCAGTGCGTCAGCCTCCACTGTTGTCTGGATTTAGCAACCCCAAAGATTAACGACCCACTGAGAGAAAATATTCTTCCTCCTCCCTGCATTGAATTGTAAAATCTTCCTTACTGTCCTGTTTTGACACCATCACTTTGATAAACTGTTATGAACTCTCTAGCTTAATTAGTTTGTACAGTTTTGGATTACTTATTATTTCGGTTAGATTCTCAGCATGAGACTCTTATACCTGTCATGTTATTCCAGTCATTTGGTTTGTCTCGAGCACCACCTGATTTTTAATTTTTTGTAATTATCTCTCTGCTTTATTTAGTCAGATTATAGGTTATCCCTTTGCTTGTTATTCAGCTGTTGACATTTTTACTCACATTGTCTGGCACTTTTGATCACCGGTAGAGACTTATTATTCGACACTGCACACACACCATTTGTGTGATCTTTTGATCTTTCTGCCCCAAATCTCTCTGCCTAAAAATTCTATGTCTGTGTGCTTCTCTCTCACTTCACCGGACAAAGAGGCTATGCTCCAATAGTTTATGATTACTAATAACCCTGTTGGACTATACCCTGGTATCATGTGACTACTAACTATAAACATCTTCCACCAGTAAATTCTTTGCATCATTATTTCTTATCGCTACTTAAACTGTTTCTCATCTTGATATTCTGAGTCGAGATTATTTCTTAGTATTGATCTAATCTAATCTTTTATTATCGGAGCCATACCATACCCTTTTTCTTTCTACTGATCTTTTCAAAATATGAAATACACCTGAATATTCAGTTTCCAACCTTGATCACTTTGCAGCCAAGTCTTTGTTATGGTTATCATCTCATATTCATTTATTTAAATTTGTGCTATTCGTTTATCTAATTTGTATGGAATCCTGTATGATTTCAGAGGAAGAACCTTTAATTCTGTATTTTTACCAATTTTCTATACTCAGACCTGGCACACTCTTGTGATTGTATGCTCTGTTCCTTCCAGTCATACTCTGTTTATCATTCTCCATCTTAATACCCTGCACGATTGCCTATTCCTTACACAGTGACTGTCAAAATTTCCCCTCAAAGGAGCTGTCTCCCCCACCCTGCCCCACTATTTAGATTAAAGATCTCTCAACAGTCCTGATCATATGATTTTCCAGGAGACAGGCCTTAGCAGAATTCAAGTGAAGTTCATCCCAACATTTCAGCTCCACTTTTTCCCCAGTTCTGATGCCAGTGGTTTATAAATCAAAGCCAGTTTCTTCCATGGTAAATACTAAGCCACACATTTGACTTTCCGAACTAATTTATCCTCTGCCAATTTACTTGTGGCTCAAGTATTGTTCCAGAAATTGTTGCCTTTGTGGTTCTGCTTTTTAATTTAGTCCCTTGACTATCCATATCCCCCGAACACATTATCTTTCTCAGTATTTTCTATGCTGTTGTTACCTACATGGTTAATGGAAACTGGATAACTCCATTCCCCACTCTAGCCAAGTTCCGGTCGAGCTTCAAAGAGATATCCTTAGCTCTGACACCAGACAGGCAACACAGCCTTTGGGATTCATGTTTTTGGCTGCAGAGAATAGCATCTATCTCTCTTAATACTAACTCAGCAAGTTTCCTTCTCGAAAAGACAAGACTGAATCAGTAACAATTGACAGATACATGAACATTTTTACTGATAGCAGCTTTGTTTTATTAGAAACATTAAAAATTCTTTCAAGATGAATTTTTCTTTATATGTTGATGATTTGAATAATTTCAATTAACACTGCCAGATAATTCTAGCTCTAAATCCTTTAATTTTGCCTAAAGCTAAAAGAAGCGATTATAAAATGTAATATTCAATGCAGTAACCTTCCAGAAATACTTGAAACACTCTCATCAGTGTCTTGAACTGATGTATTATGTTTTGAAAAAGTGCTGAAAGACTTAAAGGAAGCTCAGTCACTAAGATCAAACAGGTGAAAGATTGCCTTAGTGCAGATCACAGTGATAAGTGATTGAGCACACTGAGCACATAATGTGCCATTGTTTCATCTGTATGTCCTATCTAGCTCGAGACAAAGTAATTGATTGCATGAAACGTGAAGCTTGCATCTAGACGTGCAAAAACTATACTCCTTACTGAATTTAAATCATCAGCAACTATTTTCAGAAGCTACATACATTTATTCTTAGAACTACAACTTGCAACATTACTTAACTCTTGATGCTGGTGAGTGTCTTTTCTACAAGAAAGAATTGATAGATTTCTAACCATGTGTGACAGAAGCACAGTAGAACTTAGAATTTTGAAGTTTCAGTAAGGCAATTCTGCCTTGGGAAGAGTTCTTATGGGAATGTAACCAATTTTATTTGGTTATTGTCACCAACAGTTGGCCTCGACAAGAAAGTACCCAAAATGGATGGGAAAGAGTCAAGAGGGTAGATATAATGAACTAGCAACAGAGAAATTGACCTCAGTGCCACTTGTACATGCCCACCACCATTCACCACTTGATTTTGTGGCATATGCTTGGAGAGACTTGGAGCTACACAATCCATATAAAATCAGGGTCTCAGAGTATCATTGGAAGATCAATTTAAAATTGACATGTTTCATTCCGGATGTCCGATATGTCTCAGAATCTGGCAGTGAGAGGGAGATGCGAACTACAAGCTTCCTGAGGCGATAGCTCTAGGGATAAAGTAGGAGTGCTTGTTCCTACACTTTGAGGAAACCTGTGGCTTCCCTGTATCCATTCTCCAGTCTTCAGACCTACCTCGACCAATCCAAATTGCTTTCCAATCAGCGTTCCCCTGCTTTGTCCCAATCACTTGCCAAACTCACTTGCCCTCTCTTGACTGTCAGATACTGAAGACATTTTTAGCCTCCCTTGTATCTTCCCTACCCTCTGCCCACATAGTGGTTTATGAACACATTTTCATCGATATGCACATTGGTTAGCAGGATGAAGGCAACTTTCTGTATTTCTGTTATTGGCGTTGAGCCTTATACAAGAATTACATATATTTAGGGAAATACTAAAAGCAAATTTCCCAATTTACACAGTTGCAGTTCCTTGTTCACGGCTTAAACACAGAAAAAATGCCTTATAAGACTTGGAATTGTGCATTAAAATCAGATAACTTTTTCAAGGGCTCCTTAGAGTCAAAGGTGACCTATTGCCACTTCAGTTCAATATGTTCTAAGCAACTGATGGGTGGGTAGGTTGTTTGAAGCTCTGTGCCCTCTCTCTGTCACCTTAACTCTGTCAGCTTAATTCTGACAAAGGTTCTTGATATGTTTTGCATTTTCCCAACTGAGTTTTCTCCATTTTTGATGAATGCAGGTCAAGGACAACTCTGAGTTGATGGGCACGTTTAACATCTTCAGGGATGCTTTACGGACATGCATGTTGGAGGAAATTATGAACTTTGTCCTCTGTGTCTGCCTTAGCAGGATGAGGTTCCCAAATTACAGAAAATAGTCAACATTTTCCAGGACTTTATCACTGGTTTTAATCAATGGTGTCGTACTGTAGGAGCTGTTTGGAAGAAGACTGTAGTTTCCCAATTTAACTGATATGTGTTATGTAAAGGCTCCAAAAATATATGTTCCTTGTCTAGAATCTTGTCTATATTCCTGTTCCATATTCTGTAGAATTCCATTGATCTACTGCAAACTGTTCATCCGAAATTGAGGTAGCTCGCTTATTTTAAATGGTCCAGTCTTTTCTGCATATTCAGCGCTTTTTTATACTAAGTGCAGTTCTTTTATTTCTTTTTGTTAGATTCTGTCTAAATATTAGCAGCTTGAACTAACACAATGCTAATCCTTGTTTTGATTTTGATGTTGTTACGATTCCTATAGAGACCTGTAACATTTAAAAAGAAATGTGAATTTTTGCTTAAAAGCCAAACAGATGACACAGCAAAATACAGATACAACATCTTAAGATGTTTTGTGTAACTAACAAACTAAAGGTACAACTAACTAAACATTACTTTTATAAGGAACTTGTACTTTAAACTGCAGAACAGAACTTTTAACAAACCTGATAAAAAAAACTATCAAGTATACATCACACTGTCATTTAAGTAAACATTCAATACTTGCAGAGTCAGTTCAAAGTGTTAAAGCTCCCCAGGGTTTACTTATGTTAAGTTTCTTTCTCAGTCTGATGACATCTCATCCCAGAACTGTTCCCCACAGTAAGAGTGAAGGAGGCAATGATGTAGTGCTTTTTGTCATTTGACTAGTGAACCAGAGCCCAGGAAATGAACAGGGCGTGAATCCCACCATAACAGAATTAAAATCTAGTCTAACGGACACCGTGTGACTGTTGTTGTAGAAATAAACTCACCTTGTTCATTAGATATAGTAGGAACTGCAGATGCTGGAGAATCTGAGATAACAAGGTGTAGAGCTGGATGAACACAGCAGGCCAAGCAGCATCAGAGGAGCAGGAAGGCTGACGTTTCGGGCCTAGGCCCTTCTTCAGAAAAGAGGCTAGGCCCGAAGAAGGGGCTAGGCCTGAAACATCAGCCTTCCTGCTCCTCTGATGCTGCTTGGCCTGCTGTGTTCATCCAGCTCTACACTTTGTTATCTCACCTTGTTCATTAATGTCCTTTAGAGAAAGAAATCTGCCATCCTTTTCTGGTTAGACTTTCATATGACCTCAGACCTGCAGCAAAGTGGTTGACTCTTAAATGCTGTCTGGCAAGCCACCTAGTTGCCCCAAACTGTTGAAGTCTTAAAAAAGGAAGAAAACCAGACAAATCACATGACTAAGGCACTAGAAATGATATTGGCAGACTCAGCCTTGTCAACATTGAAAAGTGTTCCTTCTTTTCAAGAGAGGCCATCTGTCCTTAACTTGAATGATTTCCAAATTATTTCATGTTAAAGAGCTTGCAACTCCTGATCAGTAGAAGTTTATCCCCTTTGAAAAAAGTACAGTCATTTGTTCGTAAAACAGTTAGCTTTGCCTATCCATTGTTATTTCTGGCTCAAAGTCATATCCTGATTGAAGTGCACAGTTGATTTGGAAGATATATTGTGATTCTACTTTTACTAGTTAGTTCAGCAGTGTGGGAAATCAATCTACATTTAATATGCTTGTAGATAGAAAACCTCCTTATACTCATCAGTAATCCATGACCACCAGTAAGAGCTCTATTGTTTGGAAAATGCAGCAAAATGTTGATGAAAACTATGGTCATTATTATTGCTCTCAGGTCAATTTTTACTTCACAACTGACTATTGTATTTGGTCCTGATAATTATTTAAGTCTGCTCTCCTTATTTCAATTTTCACTGATGTGAGTCAGGAGCAACACTGTTCCTCTGAAAGACTGTGTTGCATCTGTGACAAATCATTCCTGTTACTGAATACACTTTTACATTTATCTCCTGTTCTGTATGAGAGTTACAGGCTTGGCAGAATCTGGTCCCTCAATGCTCGTTCTTCACTTACTGCACAATAAAACATCATGCATGGTACATTTCATCTTGTTCTGTGCACACTGATGAAGATTTTTTTGTCAATTTACTGATGATATGATGTTAACACAGCAGTGATTCACCTATCAACATCCAAAATAGCCTCTGCAGTGCTTTGTTCCACAGTATAATGGTAATTCTTATGTTTTTGGAAGTTCAGCTGTTTGAGTATTGTCCTTGGGTTATCTAAAATTGTATAACTTATCCTGTATGTTGGACGTTTAGAGGCCATTTCTATCAGATCTGTCATCACCTGAAGAGAGGATGTTTACACCAGCAGAACAATCACTCATCCATCTCCTATACTCATAAGGTTGGAAACACCATAGGACCATAAAAAATTCCAATAGTCAGCTTAAGGTGACCAGGTATTTTGAAACAAAATAAGGTACTTTGACCATGGGATTGGGGGAGTTCTAGTGGGCATAAGATCAGGTATGGGATGCTGGTGACGATAAAAGTGGGGAGTGATTGTAAGAATAGGAGTAATGTTGGAGGAGGGGATGAAGGTTCTGTGAATATTAGAATGAATTTGTATGGAAGTGTTTGATGTAATCATAAGTTCACCTAGTGGTTGACAATCATAGTTTGAAAAAACAGTCATTCACAAGAGATGAACACAGGCTCAGTCAATGGGACAAAAAGGCCCCCTGAAGGAACACAAGACAAGCAGTTTAAATAAGGGACAAAAGTTGGTCACCAAAGGCTGATATTCTATGAATAGCCACAGGCTGCCTGATGTGTTTTTCAGGTCAGATTTGAAGAGGCAATGAATGCAGTTTCAGGTGAGATGTTGTTTATATTTACAAATTGTGGTCTTACATGGGTTGGAGAACCCAACTTGCAATTTGAAATGTCTGAAGGGTGCAATCCTATTTTTAGAGTTTGGTCTTGTTTTCTACTTTGTTAGCAGTACAATTACTCATTGATGGAGCTAGCATGAAACACAGGAAATGAATAAAACTGTACAAATCCTGAGTAATCTTCCGAATTCTCTCCAAAATCTTTTTTTCCTCAAAGCAACACTGTGTTAAACTTATTTAAAGATTTGTTTGTGAGCCTTGTTATTAGTGATGCTTGGCCAGTGGCAATTAAGGTGATGACTGTTAAACTTAAGAGGCTTGTTTCTGCTCCCTGTTGACAGGTCTTAGCAAGCAGCACAAGTCTTCAAAGTTTAAAGAATAGCAAATGAGCGGATTTGATAGAGCAGACATGGGAGAAAATGTGGGAGGGAAGAGAAACTAAAACTAAAGGTCAACAATAGAAGGAAGTCGCTAATGAATCCAGCAAGAAATTCGAGATAAAGCTCTATAACGAGTCAGAGGCTAGAATCTACGATTCATCACAACAAAACAATAGTTGAGACGAATAACATTTATGCATTTAAGGAAAGTATTGAAAAGAAAAGAAGCAAAAAGATGTTGTTCGGGTTAGATGCAGAAGGGTGAGATAGATCACTTGGGCCAAATGGCTTTCTTCTGTTCTGTACACTCGATAATAACCTGGAGGTATACTCTGTGCAATATTAGGTGTGTCCGATATCTGGTGGGAAATCCAGAAGAAGACCAGGATTTTATAAGCCTAACTGGATAAGTTCAGAGGCAGGAGGCTAAAAGAAAGGCACAACTGGCACATTTCTGCCAGTGTGGCATATAAACTGGCATTGGAAACCCCAGCAATGTGCCCGCCAAACAAGTGCCAGTCATGACGTTGTTCCTACCTTCCACCCTCTTGACGTTTTACTGGTGTAGCAAAGTCTATATGAGGAGATTGCCAGGTACATAGAACCCCTACAGTGTGAAAGCGGGCAATGCTGACCCTCCAAAGATCATCCCATCCAGACCCACCTCCCTACCCTATCCCTGTAACTCTGTATTTCCCATCACTAACCCATCTAGCCTGCACATCCCTGGGGACTGTAGGCAACTTAGCCAATCAATTCACCCAACCTGCATATCTTTGGATGTGGGAGGAAACCAGAGCACCTGGATGAAACCCATGGAGACTATGCAAACCCACACAGACTGTCACCTGAGACTGGAATTGAATCCAGTTCCTTGTGGCTGTGAGGCAACAGTGCTAACCGCTGAGCCAACATGCCGCCCCATTCCCAAAGTTTAACTCAGGATGTGAGTTATTGGACCCCTTATAGCGATTCCACAGTACAATAAGAGAACCCAAGTGCCAATGGCTTCCCGTGCAAGTAGAGTGATACCAATGATGGTGAATGATCAGGACTGCTTGGCTGGCTATGACAGGGAACTTAAAACAAAAGGTAATCTTTTCTTTGAAATTGCCCCACCATGTAAGTGCCCTCTCCTTCAATCTACAGTCTCAGCAGTGACCACCAGAAACTACAGAAAGAGGCCATTCAGCCCATCCACTGGCTGAATAAACAACACAAAAGTGAAGTCACCGCTGTCTTACCAAACAATAGGGCTGCTCTCTCATTAAAGAGACAAATGGTGGTGGTTCATCCTGAGGGTCACCTAACCACAGGCAAGAGAAGACGTTGAGAAGGAGAGTCCTTCATGGTAACCTGAGCCAGTGCAGGAATTGAACCCATGCTGTTGGCATCACACTACATCACAGACCAGCCAACTGAGCTAACCAACTGTCTCTTTATATTGAGACAGCAGCCCTACGATCCAGTAAGATTGTGGTGACTTTAGCTTGAATAATCAAGATGTCTATTCTAAGCCACTTTTCAGCACTTAGCCCTTAGCCTTACAGGTTGTACCAATTCAGGCACGTACCCAGGTTCTTCTTGAATGATTGAGATTAGGGTTAAGGCTAGGTTCCCTTCTCTCCCACATTTTCTCTGTGTCTACCCTGTCCCATCCACTTATTGGTCTTCTTTAACCTTTGAAGACTTGCAGAACCTGTGAACTGGTACCAGAAACAAACCTCATAAGTTTAACACTGCCAAACAATCAAATGGGGCAGTGAATTCCAGACACCCATGACTCTCTGGGTGACAAAAAAAAAAACGTTTTCCTCAAATCCCCTCTAATCTTTCCATCAATCACTTTAAATCTGTGTCTCTTGGGAAGAATTGTTCCCTGCATGCATTTCCATGCTATAAATGTGGTGACCTCTCTGAATTTATTTGAACCACCCTCCCCCGCTCCACCCACCCCGCCCAGGTGCTGCAGGAGACATGTAAAAATCCCCAGATCATTGCTCATAACATTACCCAAGGCATGTAACTGAGGGGTTGTATGCCAGTGTCTGTAATTGTGCCAACATTACATGTGATGGTGCCAGTCAGGCTGAGTGGTGCTTGGCTTTGTGATCTCCTGTTGACTCCCTACAGGGTTCAAGAAGCTACTAACTGCACAAATGTAACAGTCTGTGCCACCAAAGGTCACCTCGGTGTATTCACAAACCCATCTAGCCTGCACATCCCTGGAGACAGTCAGTGTTCAGCTGATGTGCAATCATGACAAATATTAATGCAGACATGCAGCAAATTGCTGGGAAGCTGCCATAACACTTTCATCCTACACCAGTTAAAGCTTCCCAGTCTCTGAAACTGGGAGCAGAATTAAGGGATTCCTGCTTGTTAGTCCAACTTGGCTGATGCACGAATGTGGAACCCAATCGATGTAGCCAGATCAGTACGACCGCAGACTTGTGGTACCACTGCAGACGTTATTGTCTTGCTTAAGATGTTTTTCAGAACCTTGACATAACTTATGCATTCAACAGCAAGCTCAGGCCTCTGGAATGTTCATGTCATAGAATCATACAGTACAGAAGAGGCCATTCAGCCCATCAAGTATGTACCACCAAAAATACACTACTACCCAGACAAGTCCCCCTTTCCCATAACAGGCCCATAGTCTTTAGTGTTATGATGCTCAAGTGTTCATCTAAATAATTTTTAAAGGTTGTGAGGTTTCCTGCCTCATATACCCTCCTGGGGACTGCATTCGAGACCCCTGTCACCCTCTAGATGAAAAAGGTTTTCCTCAAATCCCCTCTAAACTGCTTGCAGTCACTCTAAAATTATGTTGTCCCTACAACTAAGTGGAACAGCTGCTTTTCTGCATAATCTTATACATGTCTATCAGGCACTCCCTCTGTCTCCCCTGCTCCAAAGAAAACAACCTGACCTTGTCTAGCCTCTCTTCATAGTTGAAATGCGCAATCCCAGGTAACATCCTGGTAAATCTCTTTTGCAGCCCCTCCAATAAACTCACAGCCTTCCCACAGTGTAGTGACTCAGTGTTCCAACTGGTGTAACCAAAGTTCTCTACAACTCCAACCTGACCTCCCTGCTTTTATAATCTATGTCATGAATGATAAAGACAAGTGTCCTGTATGCTTTCTTAACATTTTTTGTTGACCTGTTCTGGCACCGTCACAGTTCTGTGGACAAATTCCCCAAAGTCTCTCTGTTCCTCTGAGCTTCCTATGTCTTGTCATCCAATGAGTACTCCTTTGTCTTGTTCCTTCTTCCAAAGTGCATCACCTGACATTGATCAGGGTTAAATTCCGCTGACCCATTTGACTAACCCATTTATATCCTCCTGTAATATAATACCTTCCGCCTTATTTCAACCACCTGGCTGGTCTTTGTTTCATCCACAAACGTACTTATCATTCCTCCCACATTCTCATCTATACCATTTATGAATATCACAAAAAAACAGACCCAGCACTGATCCTTATGGCGTGGCAATGCACACTGGGCTCCAGTCACACAAATAATACTCTGCCACCACACTCTGTCTCTAATCATTAAGCCATTTTTGTTTGATTGATTGTCATGTGTACCAAAGTACAATGAAAATCTTTTGTTTATAAGCAGTACAAGCAGATCATAGTAAGCAAGGATGTACAGCTCAAGAAGACTTAGACAGAGGTATATAGGTAACGTTGCACAGGGCATGCACTACATGAAATTGTTAGCAAGATCAGCATTATGTGATCCATCTTGCTGAATTGCCCAGGATATCATGAGACTTTATTTATTAGTTTCCTACGTGGGACCTTGTCAAAGGCCTTGCTTAAATCCATATAAATTACATCAATTGCCCTATCCTCATTCAGACAAATGATCCTTGAAAAATTCCACCAGATACGTTAGGCATGGATGCAGTGGCTCAAGTGGAAATATAGTTAAATAATATCAGGGCCTTCAATTAATGTCATATTGCGCCCTGTGTAACTTTGTGCAGTGCTGTATGGTTTGAAGTTGCAGGGGGAACAGCACATTGCACACACAGATCACTTTCTTATCAAATCCAAGGAGGAAGAGGAATGATTGCTGAAGGAAGATAGTGACTTCAGCCCAGTCCAGCTGCTCACGTTGCTGCCAGATACAAAGGATTCCACTCTATATAGCTGCTAGATTCAGTTGGTTAACCCCAAAGGACCATTAGAGCAATGGTCACTCTTTTCATCTACCCACTGTCTCACAGACTCAAAACTGCCCACTGACACATCTCATCACCCTGACACAGGCCCCTGTTAATTTGTATCTTGTATCATTGATAAGCAACTGAAAAAGTAAACTGCTATTCAGTGACCAGCAAAGAAAATACAGGGAAGCAATGTAATACATTCTACTAACTCTACAAAAGAAGATTTAATGACATAATATATCTACGTACACGTTTGCACGATTAAAAATTTCTTCACACTGCTGCTTCTGCGTGATGCAACATTTGTTGCTGGAGTGGCAATAGAAGTAGGCAAATTGGATTATTGCTCTGATTGCTGTGATACCATTGGTTGCTGTCCTCTGGGTTTTGAAAGCCTGGGCTCAGCCAAAGCCTGCTATGTCAGATGGACTGAGCATTTGTCATGTTTCAAATGCTGTTGCCCATGTGGAGGTCTTCACTGAGAGAAAAGAATTAGAATTAGAATTGGCAAAGTAAAAATGCAGCAAGTTCACAATGATGCCAAAGATCCTACTTTGCTGACTGCTGAGATTAAGTCAGCACGGCTAACGTGGTCTCACAATGTCGTCTCCTCTATATTGGGGAAACAAAGCGTAGACTGGGTGACCGCTTCACAGAACATCTATGTTCTGTCCACAAAAAAGACCAGTTGCCTGATATTTTAACGCACTACCCTGTTCCCTGGCCAATATCCCTGTTTCAGGCTTGCTGCTGTGTTCCAGCGAAGCTCAATGCAAGCTGGAAGAACAACACCTCATTTTCCATTTGGGGGCCCTGCAGCCCTCTGTACTCAACATCAAGTTCAATAACTTTAGGGCCTGAACTCTCCCATGTCCTAGTCCCCTACCCAACACACCAGGCTTGTTAACACATGGTCTGCCATTTACACACTACCTATTGTTAGTCACTAACAGTCCCCATTAACAACAATTCATCCTCCTGGCCAGATCATTATCAAGTCCTTTGTCTGTCCAACAGTTCTTCTCTCTCACACACAGTTAGCACCAGCAATTGGTTAAAATTGACTCATTGGCTCTATTCTGTTTCAAAAATGCTGCACTTGATGTCCTGCAGGGGGATGCGAGGAGAAAGAGAGATAAAAGCCTTCTCCCAGCAATGAGTGGAAGATACCTGCTAATGTAGTAAAGACAGTGCGCTTTGGGCTGTATCCTGACATCGTTTACTCCTGACCCCCTCTCTCCCCACCTTATCTTCTGCATGTAAACTGACATTTTCCTAGCTACCATTTATTCTGAGGAAAGGTCACTGGACTTGAAAAGTTAACTCAAATTTTCTTCATAGATGTTGCCAGACCTACTGAGCTTTTCCAGCAACTTCTGTTTTTTTTCAGCATGGCTAAATGTTAAATAATATGAGATTCAATTCTATTTAAATCTGTCAAAAGGTAGCTGCAGAGCTCCCATTTGCCTTTGCATTTTTGTTGACTGGAGAGTGCTGAAATATCAATAATCTCCAGTATGCCTTCCTACACAGTTTTTAACTTGGAAATCTGGGAAAGACCAGGTAGAATTCTGCCCCCCATCTCCCTCCCATGTGTTTTGGGATCACTTTTCCAGCATTTGTGGAAAGAATGTAACCATGAGTGACCTCAGCGACATGCTTTTACCCAATGAATTTGCTGGGGTAAGGCGTTCTTGTAGTACAGTAGGTGGTGTCCCTGCCTCTTTGCTAGGAGTTCTGGGTTCAAATCCTACCTGCCTCAAAGGTGGGTCAAAACAATTGTGGACACATTGATTAAAATATCTTAATCAGGGTGACTAAGTGGGAAAAGCATCAAATTGCATAATGATGAAAGTGAATATCAGTGGTGGACGGACGAAGGAGGAAGGGAGGAAGTGTGCAGAACAAGATGGCTAGCTACGTTTGCAACACAAGTTGTCATGAGGGTGTGATGGAGTAAACATAATTGGAGTTGTAGGGAGAAGTTTGACGTGTACGGTATCTATTAGGTAAATATGTAATTATAATCAAGCCTTCCTGACTTGGCAAGGCCATTAAAGCACTTCCTGAGTTAATGGCAGGAATCTGGTACAATGTCCCTGCTGCGGAACTTTTCAGTTACCTTTAGCCACACTGTCTTTACTACATTAGCAGGTATCTTCCACTCATTGCTGGGAGAAGGCTTTTATCTCTCTTGCTCCTCACATCCCTCCCGCAGGACATCAAGTGCAGCATTTTTGAAACGGAATAGAGCGAATGAGTCCATTTTAACTAATTGCTGGTGCTACGTAAGACTTTCCAACACATCCAGGTTCCATTTTTGGCTTAACCCTTTAATTGCTCAAGTTGAGATAATCATGTAATTCAGCACCATGGCCAATTTATGAAGAATGCAAGAAAGGATGCAACTGCATCACAAGAAGGTTCTGGATGTTCTTGTGCATGAAACACAAAATATTAGTATGGAGCAAGTAATTTAGAAGGAAAATTGAATTTTGACCTTCATTGCTAGTAGTTTAAAAATAGGGAAGTTTTGTTACTCCTGTGTAGAGTATTAATGAGACTGCATCTGGAGTACTGCATTCTATTTTTGTCCCTGTATTTAAGAAAGGATGAACTGGCATTGGAGGCAGTTCAATAGCAATTGCCTAGGCTGATTCCTGGGATGAAAAGTTGACTTATCAAGAATGGCTAAACAGGTCAGACCTTTATTCATCACAGTTTAGAAGAATGGGCAGTGATCTTGTTGAAACATGATGCTGAGGTGACCGTGTTGGACTGAGGTGGACAAAGCCAGAAGGCACATGACACCAGGTTATTGTCCAACAGGTTTATTTGAAATCGCAAACTTTCAAAGCACTGTTCTTTCATCAGGTGAAGTGGAGGGAAGCACATAGGCATAGAATTTATATGCAGAGAGATCATTGCAAGATAATTCTAGATAATTAAGAGTGTCAAAAGATAGTACAAATGGTGCCAGTAGAGTGTCAACAGGCTGAACAGCAAGTCTTTGCAGGTGATCAAAAGCATCAAATGGTGTGGGTAAAGTGTCAACAGCTGAATAGCAAGTGAAGGGATGGCCTAGGATTTGATTATTTAAGACTGAGAGATAATTGCAGAAAATAAAAAAATACAATGGTGATAGAGATCAACCAACTGGCTGGAATAACATGAAAGGCATAAGAGTCGCATGATGAGGGCCTAATCACAGTAACAAATAATCCAAAACTGTACAAACCAATTGAGGTAGAGAGATCATAACAAGTTTTCAAGGTGATGGTGTTAAAACAGAACAGGAAGGAAGATTTTACAAACATACGACTACAAAAGCAGGTAGGACGTTATGAATTCTACGGTGAGTAATTCAACTCCAGACACTCCTAAGACTGTCCACCATCTCAAAGGCAGAAGAAAGGAATGTAATAGAATACTCTCCACTTGCCTGGATCAGTATAGCTCTAACCACACTCAAGAAGCTTGACATCATCCAAAAGAAAGCAGGTACTTTCGATTTGCACCTCATCTAACCCCTCCAACATTCACTCCTTTTACCACTCATGCAGAGATGTATTTCAGCAACTCACCAGAGCTCTTTTGACAGCACTTTCCACTCCCGCAATCTCTACAATCGAGAACACAAGGCAACAGATGTATGAGAGCAACACCATTTGCAAGTTCCCCTCCAAGCCAGACATCATTGAGACAAGAATCTATATTGCTGTTTCTTCACATTCACTGGGTCAAAATCCCAGAATGTCCTCCTTAACAGCATTGTGTATAGGGATTTTGGTTTGCAATCAGTAATCTGCTGATTTTTAGGTGGTTCAAAACACACCCAGATCCCTGGTTCTGACATTGGACTTATTTCGGGAATGTGAAATGAAGAAAGCAGTAGACAGGTGTTTCAGGGCAAAAGAATCTCCATGTTTATTAAATACAAAAGGTGAGTATATTACAAGAAATAAAGGCAAATACAAAACAGTGAAATTGCCACTATCAATTATGCACAGGACAGTATTTAACACAGATTAAACACTATTAGAAGCTTTGATCACAGTAGTTTTAATCACAGAAAACTTTAATCAGACTTCCCACCCTTGGGGTTCCCTGCATCGTCATCACCCATCTTTTCCTCACTGCTAGCTAGGTTGGATACTTTGGGGTCTCAAGAATATAAGCTCACCACTGGGGATAAACGCAATTTTGAAATACAGCTGGCTGTTCCCATTTGCCGTAGCTGGTGCTTCAATGAAGACTTTGGATTGTATAAGCCTTCAGTCTGTGTTGAGTCTGCTCATGCGGTAGGACGCATAGTAGATTAATAGGGTGAGTACTTGGTTTTCCTTGCTTTGTGATGGTTTTGCGAGCCAGTTTTCCCCTCAGGATGGGTTATAAGGCCTTGTCAATTGGGTCAGTGGTTTTCAGAGTTCGTTGGTTGTCAGTTCTGTTAGTCGTGTTTGGTTGCCGTTGGTTCCCCTGGTACGGAACAGGCCTGTGTCGGTAGGATTCAGGGATTGCAGTCAGGATCCTCCGAAGATGGCTGTGCAGATAGTTCTCGGACCACAGCTCTGCCAGATGAGGTCAGGTCTGCAATTATACTAATTGCAGGTCTCTTATCTTCTCACCAAATCTGGGGTTGTTATTGTGTTACTGCTGTTCCCTTTTGAGGCAATTGACTTGCTGATAGTTAAGAGTGGGTGAAAATGTATTTTTATTAAGTGGAGTGTCAGATAGTTTTGTGCATGAATGTTGACTGAAGTTGAATATCTGGTATATGCAGAGGCCCTATTCTGTCTGGGTTGGGTGGGATTTCTGAAGAAGGGTCCTGACCCGAAACATCAGCTTTCCTGCTCCTCTGATGCTGCCTGGCCTGCTGTGTTCCTCCAGCTCCACACTGTGTTATCTCCAGCATCGGCAGTTCTTACTATCTCTGGGTGGGATTTAGGCCTGGTTGATTGGTCTTTTAGAGTGGACGTGTAAATTGGATTTTCAGGCTGAATGATGGTTCCAAGCAGCTGTCTCTAAGCCTGTGTGATTTTCCCACAGCATAGCCCAACTGCTTTTTCCTTAACTTCTAAACGCTATTTGAATTTAAATGCAGGATTTTGGTCCGGTATTTCAGAATATGGAGCTTTTTGCTCAATCTTATAGAGGGTATCCCTCCATCCTAACAACCACAACGTTTCAAAAGGCTGCTCACCTTCTTCTTGAGGACAATTAGGGATTGGCAATAAATCGTGGCCCAGCCAATGATTCCCACATTCTGTGGAAGAATTAAAATAAAACCATACCAACAATGTGCAGAAATCAGCCTCCCACCACAAATATTCTCAATCAACCTCCCACTGTTGTTTAGAAGGTTGGTCAAGAGGAGAAGAGTTGTCTCCCGAGGCCTGGCAAAGGAGGCCATGCCACTAAATCATACTAAACTGGTTGGTAAGTGCCATCTTGGTCAGTGACATCTCCAAGGTGAAGAGGGTTGGGCTACAGCAACCTTCTGTTTGATGAGGTCCATAAGGGTGCACAAGATCGCAGGCTGCTGAGTTTCACACAGCTACAGTTTTGCAGGTGAGTGAGGGAGAAACACTCCAGTTTTGAGTCAGGAGTCCAAAGAGGTAGCCGATGCCCTAGCTCCATCAGCCTATGCCCTCCAACCATGGGACATTCAAGGAGAGAGGATCAACTTGCCTCTGGCAAGAAGACTCCAGATATATCTGGCCTATACAACCCGCGTGCCTCCAATGTCAACTTTCTAAGCCTCCAGGGCCGACAAACTCCATTGTAGAGCAGGCTGCATCCTATGTGCAGAACAGTGTGCACAGCAGGAGGGAAAGGAAGAGGAATATGTAGAAAGGCACTTAGGAGCCACAGCTAACAATGTTATGTTTATAGTTTGTTTTCCTGAGAATGTTATGTACATAGTTTGTTTTCTTCAATAACCATCCATTTTTCACTGTTCATGTGGTAGTTGCTGTCTCTATGTAGGGCATAGATACTTCATTATGTCCTGTACCATCACTCCTTGGGCATTAACAAGGTACAATGTATGATGAACACTAAACTCATGCGAGAGCATGGGTAGTAGCCCGTGTGCCTGGCTCACTCCAACACCTAGTGTATCCATACACACATGTACCCATCCTCTCAACATTGTCTAATGAATGGCTGGATTGGCTGAGCGTTCAGGAATGTATATTCCAGGCAGTTCCCCAGCAGTCATAATGACAGGGAGATGCAATATATGGAAAGGGTCAATACTGCAGGATGACCAGAGAGTAGGCAGCCTGCATGCCTTTGTGGTCAACGTATAATGTGTTCGTAGATAATGTTTTTCCTCTGTGAATGCTCAGTAACCAGTTGCAGACGTAGCTCCCTCCCTCACACATTGTCTCAGGGGACACAATGGCCTAGTGGTATTATCGATGGACTGTTAATCCAGAGACCCAGACAATGTTCTGGGGACCTGTGTTCAAATCCCACCATGGTAGATAGTGGAATTTGACTTCAATTAAAAAAGCAAAAATCTAGAATTAAGTGTCTAATGATGGCCATAAATCCATTGCTCATTGTCAGGAAAAAAACCCGTCTGGTTCACTAATATCTTTTATGGAAGGAAACTGCCATCCTTACCTGGTCTGGCCTCCATGTGACTCCAGACCCACAGCAATGTGGTTGACTCTGAATTGCCCTCTGGGCAATTAAGGATGGGCACTAAATGCTGCCTGGCCAGCGACACCCTCAACCTGTAAATGAATAATAAAAATTGTGGCTGTTCACCTCAACATTGTATGCTTTCCATGCGCTTAACAATAGAAAAGACAGTGCACAGTTCCTCTGTTAGTGGCTTCCAGCATCAGTACTAATGTGCTGTTAAGACCCCCAACAACTCCCTTTCATTCTTAGATACCAGTTCCATAAACCCCACAGATTTCGTACTCCCCCAGACCACCACCCAAGCTGTGTGCATGCACCTGATCTCCTAAGCCTTTCCTCTTTACTTTCTATGAATGAAGGTGGCAGGTCAGTGCAGCTCAGACCTGGCCAGAGCCATGCCTATTGGCTATACATGTCTCTGGCACATCCCCTTTCTCCAGACTGGCCCTACTGGAGACAAAGGACTAATTGTGACCCACTCGTGGAGCACACAGACATGGATGTCCAGAGCATAGTTATCCTGACTGTTCCTGACTGAAGCCCAGAACTGGTATGAGAGGCTGCCTTTGACTAACTGTGCTGGTCACCCTGGACTGACAAATGGTCCCATGGACTTTACTGCGGCCTACTCCTCTAAATGTTCCAGACATGTTGCACTGCTTGCTGTTGATGTCGTGTGTTTAACATGAAAACTGCTTTTGTACTGGAGTGGCATACTGACCAAGGAGTAGGTGCTGTTGCTTGTGAACTTCTGCATACCATGGCCACCAGCCTGGTGTGTGACTGTGTCAATTGCCATGGCAGGGCAAGGCAAGGCATGCATACAATGGGCATGAGATAGCAAGACAGCAGATCCGGTTGGCAGCCAGATCCACGCCAAGGGGTGGGTGCCTGTCCCTGCATGGTAATTGTACCCGATGCAGCTGTATACTTCTGGTTGCTGATGTGCCCTGCTATACAAGCCTGCCCTTGCAGAGCACACTGCCATTGCATTGGAGGGTGCCAGGATGTTGGTGACAGCTCCCTGAAAAGCAATTGGCAATGTCTATGGTGGAAGGGTACCTGCGGCAAGTACTTGTGGATCATGCCTTGCTTTACAGTTTGACCATGGAAATATGGAGGTCATTTGGAAGAGGCAGAGATTTGAACACACAAAGAACCCATTCTAGTTTCAATGTTGAGTCTCTCCTTGGCTAATTTGTCGAGTTTGGTAAGATCACAAACTGTCTGTGTGGAGTTTGCACATTCTCCCCGTATCTGCGTGGGTTTCCTCCGAGTGCCCAGTTTCCTCCCACAGTCCAAAGGTGTGCAGGTTGGGTGGATTGGCCATGCTAAATTGCCCATAGAGTCCGGGGATGTGCAGGCTAGATGGATTGGTCATGGTAAATATAAGATTATGGGTAAAGAGTGAGGGCCTTGGTCTGGGGGAATGCTCTTTAGACAGTCAGTGCAAACTTGATGGGCTGAATGGCCTCTTTCTGCACTGTTGGGTTTCTGTACTCTTGGTTCATTTCCAAAGTCTAAAAAGATGAGCAACATCAAAAGGTGCTATCGATACAAAGCATATTTGAAAGAAACTTTAAAGACCTGCTCAGAAAGGAAAAATATAAAGCTTTCTTTTCTGAAAATGAACCCATCCACATGAAAATGGCCATTGAATTGCAAATGTCAGCAGCATATCTGTACTCAGATGATAATGGAAGATGAAGAACATCATCAAGCACAATAAATAAAAGAGTAATGCCAAGTGATATCATTTAACTAAGATAATGACTTAGCTTTGTCAAATTTTGTTAATTTTAATTCTAATCTCCTCAGTTTTAAACAGAGAAATATTTATGATGTTTTTGTCGGAGATCAATTGATGTAATGCGATAAATGTAAAAATGAAATAATGTTGAATGTAAATGTAGAACAATACTGTACAGTCTGTCAGCAGAGTTGTCATTCCATGTGAATATGGAGGAAGAACAAACTTTTATTTTTCTGTTCTTCGTATTATTCCAGATATTTAATTTCGTTTTTGGTACAGTTATTTTTTACACCAAATGACAAGACAGTTCAGGTTTCGCTGTCAAAAATCATACAAGTGTTGCTTCATATCACAGCTGTTAACAGTTAGATCTTTATTCTGTAGCGGGTTCTTTCTTCACAGGCTCCTCTCAACAGTGAATTATTGTGTTCTCATTTTTGGTCTTTTGATCCCTTATGGTCCATACATCTATTCTGCTAGGCATATTTCTGCATGCATTAGGAACAACATTTTTCAGGCACGCATTTTATTAGGAACTCTGAGGAGCAATTAACTTGCAGGTCTAATCTTATGGAGGAGAAGTATAAAGTAAACTGGTGCCTGCATTCTTCAAAGGTTCAATTGTTGTTCGTGATTGTGAGAGTCTGATAACTATGCTCACTGTGCTTGGTTGGTTAAACCTGGATTTTGACACAGCAGAAAGTAAGCAGACAGAAAGAAGTGGAAACTGCTTTAAGCATGGAATAGATAGGTTAAAACAATGTATAAAACACTGTAAATAAAGTTCCTTAAAATGAACATAATCCCTGTCTTGCTTTCATGGAAAACAAATATAGAATACTAACATCAGTGGCTGTGAATCATTTAGGGCCATTGCTGGTGTGGAATTGCCCTGCAGTGTTCAGGAATTGAATCTAATTTTGTACATATTGCCTCAGGGAACCCATGTGAATAAAAAAAATTACATTAAGAGATATCTGTTCTATTCAATTTCTTTGATTGCTTTCATGTACTGGTTTAAAGAAACTGGAGATAGTGAAAGGGATGGGCTTAGCTGGAGGTGGATGAAGATTATGCGATAAAACCTCCAGGAATATCATGAACCAGAATTGGTAACCTTAGTCTAAATTGATTAGAATAAGTAAACAGCCTGAACTCCTCATGTCAATGATTGAGAGCTCTCCTAATAGTGAAGGATCAGAAATTGTGTATCTCGAGCATAATTTAAAGATGGTCTTGCCTCTTAAAGGGGTGACACTCTTTGCCTTCACTTAACTTAAACATCAAAACGTGCACTTTTAGTTCAAGATCCATACTGGTTTTATTAGCTATAAGCGGATCAGAAAATAATGCATTGCATTATTAACACATTTAAATTGACAAGTTATTGCTTGTAGAAAATGTCACTGATAAAGATAATGGTTGCAATGATAAAAATCTGCACTGCAAGCTTAAGTAGAGATAACCCCTAACTGGGAAAGCAATATATTTGTACAGCATGTCACTGTATTACAAAATGCTACAAAATACTTGGTGCATGTAATAATCACCCTCTCTTATATCCAGATCATGACTAAAGTGAATTATATACCTCAGTAGAGTATAAAAATGCACAATATACCTAATTAACCAATTTTAAAGCCAGATTCACAATGATAGCTGTCTGTAAAATGGAACTGGATAAGCTTCGAAAAGAATTGAATATCCGTTCGGGGAAGAAGCATAGTTAATAGATTTGCAAGTGCAAGATCGCTCAAAAGTTTTATTCATCTACTGTACCATGTGTTCATACTAAAGCTCAAGTCCTGCCTTACTAAAGTATTAAACATTAAAGGATTGAGTTCTGCAAGAATTCACCATTTGTCTGACATAACATTCCCTGGGGTTCCCTTGGATCATTGACTGGAGTAATGAGGGACCTCTCATAGAAATTCAGGTCCAATTTTGAGGATCAATGTCCTGCACCCAAGGGTACTTAAAAATGTCTGATTTGAACTTGGGTTGATTTATTTTTCAGAAGCACTGGCAGGAACCTAAAACAGGTATTGTGTTCCAAACGCAAGTCAATGATGGGGGTTTCATGCCTGATTTATTTCCTCTCACAACAATTAGATGTCAGGTCTCAGGATGATTCAAGGGCAACTACTAGTAAACTTTTAAATAAACCATCTTCTGTAGTCAAGGGATTCATACTTCCCAGCTTCACAACACACTGGGCAGGCTGCTGCCGCTTATGAGCAGTCCTGTTCACTCTGTTGACTTGTGCGCGTGCATACACACACACACATACTCAGACAGATACATAAACACAGACACAAACACACACACACACACACACACAGGCAGATACATAAACACAGACACAAACACACACAGACACAGACAGGCACACACACACACACACACACACACACACACACACACACACACACACACTCAGGCAGATACATAAACACAGACACAAACACACACAGACACAGACAGGCACACACACACACATACACACACACGCTCAGGCAGATACATAAACACAGACACAAACACACACAGATAGGCAGATACATGCACGCACACGCGTACACACACACACTCAGGCAGATACATAAACACAGACACAGACAGGCAGACACATGCACACAAGCACTCACACACACACACACACACACACACAGATACATAAACACAGACGCAAACACACACAGACACAGACAGGCACACAGACACAGACAGGCGCACACACACACACACACACACACACACACACACACACACACACACACACACACACACACACACACACTTCATGACTGCCTGAGATAAGCTGCAGAAGGTCGAACTCTCTGTGGAGCGGCAATGGGGCCAGCAGTCCTAACACATTATTTATCCTGATTCAGCCATGCTTTGCAGCTGCATCGCTACCTTTGTGTCAAAACTGATAGTGATACCTCATAGTCTGTTCTCTCTAGGGGTCATTGGTTAAGGAACTGAAGAATACAAGCCAGCTTGGTCTCAGATTTAGTGCTCAGTATGTGAGTACTGATTAAAACAATAATAAAGGAACTGAATTGACTATAACATCTTTTAACACGAGTGGGGAAAACAAGCCATGTTTTTCATTCTAGGCCATTATCATTCAGGAAATGTCTGATTATGGACCTCAAATGAAACATGAATGAGCTTGACTTTGTGCTCTTTCTCCATTGATGCTTTTCCAATCAGATTGACTGCCAAAGCTTGCTGTCAAAATTCAGCCATAAGTAATGAGAGAGCAGTGGTGAGCAGTACCCAAGAGAACTATACCACAGCAATTGGCCATACGGTCAGGGGAAAAAATGCAACAAAAGATTGTTGAACTTTGCTGAGAATACAAATATAAAACTAATGATGCAGGGATTGTTTGTAAAACTATGTGTTTGTAAGAGAAGAGAGGTAACGTTTGGTATCATACATTAGTCACGGTTCCACGACACAAACAGAAATTGCTGGAGTATCTCAGCAGGTCTGGCAGTATCTGTGGGAAGGAAAAAAGACTTAACGCTTTGAGTCCAGTGACTCTTCAGCAGAACTGTTCAGAACGTGAACTCTGCTTTCTTGCCACAGATGTTGCCAGACCTGCTAATTTTCTCCAGCAATTTCTGGTTTTGTTTCAGACCTCCTCCATCCTCAGTTCTTATTTTATTTTAGCAATGGCTCCAGTTGCCTTCAGGAGGAATCCCTTCAAGATGCTAGACAGCGGAATCATCAGGGTAGGTGGCTCCAAAAACATACTGCCATTTTCAACATTGATAGGCCTTGGTTGTCATAGAGTTGTAGAATCATATAGAACAGAATAAGACCCTTTGATCCAACCAGTCCATGCCAAACATAATCCCAAACTAAACTAGTCCCACCTGCCTGCTCGTGGCCCATGTCACTTGAAACCTTTCCTATTCATGTACTTATCTAAGTGCCTTTTGAAAGTTGTAATGGTACCTGCAACCATCACTTCCTCAGGAAGCTCATTCCACATGCAAATCACCCTCTGTATAAAACATTTGCCTCTCCTCTCACTTTAAAAAATGACCCTTGTCTTGTATTTCCCCACCCAAGGGAAAAGACACCCACCATTAACCTTATCTGTACGCCTTATGATTTTATAAACCTCTGTAAGGTCACCTTTCAACCTCCTGTGCTCCAGTGAGAAAAGTCCATGGTGACTCAGGGGAATTGCTGTGTCCCACCCCTCCAGGCCATCAAATGAGGTGGGATGGGTGTGGCTATTTTCCAGTACAGCGTTATAAGCAAAGGTATGTAGGGCTTGGGATGGTGTGAAGTCCCAGTGTAGTGTAAAAGAAACATGATGGAAGAGATTACAATAAATGTCTGCTGGGGTCTATCCTCAGCATTACAGAGAAGACATTTGTTAGGATCATTTTAAAAGACTCCATCTACTTGCAAGAATAAGTCGAGTTTTCTGTGCTGGCAGGTCTGCTGTCGACATCACATCCTCATAGGCTAGCTTCAAGAGACAAGTAAAGAACCATGAGGTAGTAGGAATTGCCGATGCTGGAGTCTGAGATAACAAGGTGTGGAGCTGGAGGAACACAACAGGCCAGGCAGCATCAGAGGAGCAGGAAAGCTGACGTTTTGAGTCTGGAACCTCTTCAGAAAATGAAGAAGGGTCCAGACCCAAAATGTCAGCTTTCCTGCTCCTCTATGCTGCCTGGCCTGCTGTGTTCCTCCAGCTCCACACCTCGTTATCATATTTAAGTAAAGAACCATGTAGCTCTCTTTACCTTACGTTGATAGATCTCTCATAGGCATTCAACACTGTCGGCAGAGCAAGACTCTACAGGATTTGAAGGAAAGCTACTCGCCCACCGAAGCCTGTCAGTGTCATCCACTTCTCCAAAACAGCATACACTGGACTGTTCCATTTATTCGTTCTGACAGCTTCAGAGTAAAGAAAGGATTGAAACAGGACTGCTCCAGATTTGTTTGGCATCTTCTTTTCCATGCTCCTTCCCTGTAGATATACTTGCACACTGGGTCAGACAGCAAGTTCTATGATCTATCAAGATTGAAAGCAAGGGCAAAAACATACTGTGTCCCGATCAGACAATTGCATTAGTGCTGCTGATGATGAACTAGCCAGTCACGTGGAAATTCAGCTACGCAAGGCCTGTCACTCACAAAGATAGAACTTGCTCTCCTTGAGTACAAGTGCCAAGTAAACAGTGGTCATGAGACAAGAAATTCCATCTCCACCCCTGTACATACTAAGTAACTAGAGTGCAAACTAGAACTTATGGGGAAATTTTGGAATAATTAAGGCTATTCTCCTTGGTACTAGAAAAGTTTAAGAGGTGGACTAATAGAGGTTTTCAAGATTACATGAACTTGTGATAGTGTGGACTGCCTTGGAACTATGCCCTTATTCCTTTATTGTCACTGAGTTAAAGTCCTGAAACTCCATCCCAAACATTATTGTGGGTGTATTGGCACCTCACAGGCTGCAGTGGCTCAAGAAGACAGCTTACTGTAACTTTCTCCAGAGCAATTAGGGATGGCAATAAGTGCTGGCGTAGTTAGTGCTATCTATATTCCATAATCAAGTTAAAAAAGATAAAAGTAAGCTATTTCCTCCACCGATGAAAGATTTTATTGGAAATGGGAAAATAACCCAATTCCTTCATTGGCAATAGGAACATTACCTGAAAATTTAGCAGAAACTCAGTAAATATTGTTAAAGTCTTACTTCACCTGACGAACGAACAGCGGTCTGAAAACATGTGATTTCAAATAAACCTTTGAACTATAACCTGGTGTCATGTGACCTCTGCTTTTTATATAGAGTCTTGGTGAGGCCACACCTTGAGTATTGTGTGCAGCTTTGGTCTCCTCGTCCGAGGAAGGACATTCTTGCTATTGAGGGAGTCCAGTGAAGGTTCACCAGACTGATTCCCAGGATGGCAGGGCTGATATATGAAGAAACATTGGATGGACCAGGCTTGCACTCACTGGAATTTAGAAGAATGAAGGGGGGATCTCATAGAAACATATAAAATCCTGATGGGACTGGACAGGCTATATGTGGGAAGAATGTTCTGGATGTTGGGGAAGTCCAGAAATAGGGGTAACAGTTTAAGAATAAGGGGTAAACCATTCAGGACTGAGTCAAGGAACAATTTCTTCACTCAGAGAATTGTGAACCTGTGGAATTCTCTACCACAGAAAGCTGTTGAGGTCAGTTCATTAGATATATCCTAAAGGGAACTGAATGTGGCCCTTGCAGCTAAAGGAATCAAGGGGTATAGAGTGAATGTGGGAATGGGATACTGAAATTGCATGATCAGCCATGATCGTATTGAATGGTGGTGCAGGCTTGAAGGGCTGAATGGCCTACTCCTGCACCTATTTTCTTCAAAAGAGCCAGCAGAGGCAGGATGCTAGAAAGCAGTCCATATGTGTTGCAAGGTTCTGTCATTCTATGTTTTGGCTATATATATCTGCCATGATTAGAGAAGCTGAATATTATTATGAATTGAAAAAGACAGCAGAAAGTCACAGCATGGAAGAATTTTGTGGTCCTCATGTATGAATCACAAAAACCATCCAAGTTCAACAAGTGAAAGGACAGGTAAATTGAATGTTGGTCTTTATTTCAAAGGGAATGGAGTATAAAAGTAGGAAAGCTTTCCTAAAGCTGTGCATGGCACTAGGCAGACTACACCTAGAATACAGTAAACAGTTTTGGTCCCCTTACCTAAGGAAAATTACACAAGCATTTGAGATACTCCTGAGAAGGTTCATAGCCTGATCCCAGGTATAGGAGGATTGTTGTATGAGGTGATGCTTAGTAGATCAGCCATGTATTTATTGGAGTTTAGAAGAATAGAGGCAATCTTATTGAAACATATCAGATTCTTAGAGGGTTTAACAAGGTTGAATGTGGAGAGGTTGTCTCCCCTCTAGGATGGCAGTATCTCAGAATAAAGGGTCACCCATTTAAGACAGAGATGAGGACAAATTTCTCCTCTGAGAAGGCGGTAAATCTGTGGAATTTGTTATCAGGGAGAGCTGTGGGAGGCTGGTTCATTAAGTATATTCAGCGTCAAAATAGATGGATTTCTAAACAGTAAGGGAATCAAGTGTTATGGGAAAATGATGGGAAAGTGGCTTGAAGATTATCAGATCTGCCAGGATCTCACTGAACGGGAGCAGAGCAGACTTGATGGGCCAAATGGCCTACTTCTGCTTTGAAAGCTTAAGATCCTGTGGCCATCTTTATTATTGAATGGATAAGGAAATAGTGAGCACGTAAGTTGGGACTGCATTATTTATTTTGCTTGTAATACAATGATTGTCTTTGACTCAGTGCAGCAAAGCCTGCATGAAAAATGTGACAACTACTTCTGAGCACAGTATTTGGACCTAATCAAGCCTTTGATCAAATCAAATCAAATTGTACAGGTAGACTCAAGAGCAGCTTCTTCCCCGCCGTGATCAAACTTTTGAATGGACCTCTTAAATGTTAATATTGATCTCTCTCTGCACCTTCTCAGTAGCTGTAACATTGTATCCTGTGCTCTGTTCTGTTACCTGATGCACTTGTATATTACAATCTACCTGTAAAGCATGAAAGACACTTTTCATTGTACCTTGGTCCACATGACAATAGTAAATTAAATCAAATCAAATCAATGTTGATCACATCAGCTTCCTTCAGCCTCATTCCCATCATGTTACTAATGGTGTAACTTCCTTTCCAAACTCCCATGTTGGACGATAATATTATGTGATCAGGTTTGATCCTCCTCCCTTTCAAATGTACTTTCATCACCCAATTTCTAAAGCTATTAATCCTCGTAACTCCATCCTCCAGATACTGTCCTCGCTCTAATGTCCTTTACTTCTTCAAAGTCCTTGAACATGTGGTCATTGCCAAATTCTGTATTTAACTTTCCCAGAATGCCATGTTTGAATGCTTTCAACTTGATTTCCATTTCTACCCCGGTGCCAAAACATTTGTTATCAGAGACAAATGATATCTGATGTTACTCCTCTGCTGCAAACTTTGACATGGTACATTGCACCATCCTCTTCTAATGCCCCTTCTGACTGGATGGGGCTGCATTCAATGGTGTCCGTTGCTATTTAGACATGATCAGAGAGTGACTTACAATGGCTTCACTTAATGATCCCACACTATGATCTCTGGTATTCACCAACCTTGTCTCTATTTCTCACATACATATTTCCTCTTGGCAACTTCATAGGTGAATACAATATCACTTCCCACAGTGTGTTGATCATACTTAGCTCCAGCTCACCTCCATCTCCCTTGATGTCTTCACTGTCTCTAAGTTGTCAAAATATTTGATGAAATTTAGTATGGATCAACAATTCAATGCTGGGGATAAACAAAGCCATTGTCTTTGGTTCCCACCTCGATATCTGATCACAATCCACTGACCATCATTCCTCTTCTTAGTAATTGTTTGAGACTGAACCAGACAGTTTGTATTTGAACTTCTGAAGAAGAAGTTGGTATCTTGGTTTCTCTCTCCACAAGTGTTGCCAGACCTGCTGGGTATTTCCAAAACTTTCTGTTTTATTACAGATCCCCAGCTTCCACAATATTTTGCTTTTAGTTCATATTTGACGTTGAGGTGTGTTTCTGATGATTCTTCATGCCATCACAAAGACCACCTCCATAACATCACCTGACTCAAGTCACAGTATCACAAAGTCATATAGTACAGAAACAAACCCTTCAGCCCAACTCATCCATGCTGATTGAGTTTCCCAAACTAAACTAGTCCCACTTGCCTGCGTCTAAACCTTTCCTATTCATGTACCTATCCAAATGTCTTTTAAATATTGTAACTGTATCTGCATTCTCTACTTCCGCTGGCAATTCATTCCACATATGAATCATTCACTGTGTGAAAAGTTTGTCCCTCAGCTCCTTTTCAAATCTTTCTCCTCTCACCTCAAAAATATGCCCCTGAGGTTTGAACTCCCGATCCTAGGGAAAAGACAATTGCTATTCACCTTATCTACGCCCCTCATGATTTTATAAACCTCTAGAAGATCACTCTTCAACATCCTATGCTTCAGTGAAAAAAAAGTCCCAGCCTATCTAACCTCACCTTACACTCAAGCCCTCCATTCTCGGCAACATCCTGGTATATCTTTTCTGAACTTTCTCCAATTTAATAATATCCTCCCTATAGCAGGCCAACCAGAACTGTACACAGTACTCCAAAAGTGGCCTCATCAATGTCCCATACAACCTCAACATCTGATGCAAAAATCCTCATATGTGCATTTTCTACATATGTGCTCGACTCTTCAAATTTATGTTTGGACATTCTCTTCATTCTATCCTTAGTGAACTTAAGTTGTAACTTCATGTTGTAACTTGCCCCTGCTTCTCAATCCTTCCTCCCTGCTTTTTCACTTTCCTTTTTTTGCACACCTTCTTCCACCATCCCTCTGCCATTTCTCTCTTCTCCATCCTTCTGACATACACTGGGAACCAGTCAACAATGTCTCAATTCTAAAATTTGCAATCCTTGTTCCCAAATTCCTTCATGGCCTTACCTCTTCTTTTTATGAACCTCCTTCATACCCAAAGCCCACTTTGCATTCCTCTATTTCTTCCCTCTTGAACACACCTAATTTTGATTGCTCTGTTATAGGGCACTGTCTTTCGCTGCTAGATCGCTGGAGTTAAAGAATCCCATCTCTCAATCTGACTTTAAAGATGTTTCCTAAAAATTACCTCTTTGACCAAGCTTTTAGTTATCTGCTGCAGCAATTCTAAGGCTCAGCCTTAAGGTTTGATTTTATATTCTTCTGTGAAATGCCTTGGAACTTTTCATTGTATTTAAAGACCGATATAAATGTCAATTGTTGTTTGTTTAGCAAGTACAACTTTAAAACTGATGCAATAATAAGAATCATTTTGGTTGCCATGGTTCCTAGATTGTGCTGCTTGAATGGTAGATTTCTGACATACAGTCCTTACATCATTTGCAGAAAATAATAAACTGTAAGCTCGTAGAAACACAACTAATAAAATTACAGCTAAATCTCAAGTTCTGTTTGCCACAATCCCAGAGAATTTCAAAATCTGGTAAGGTAGTGAGTCCAGCATGCTTCCTATCACTTTCAGTGCAGGCCATTACAAGTGCACTACCCATAAAACACTCCACTTGTTATGATCCGAATGAAATTGAAAATGGGTCAGCGTGTATAATGGGTGACTGGTTTGCAGTCTGCCATTTTACTACTCAGGCCAAAGTGAAAATCACCTTCCAGGGGTCAAAATGTAATTTGGTCACTGTATACAGCTGACTGGAGATGCCATAAACTTTCCTGCAATCCCCTTAACTTCAGAAAGTGAGAGTATAATTCAGACTGCAGCTTCGTCAACAATTTATCTTGTGTTTATTATGTATACCAGATAAGTACTCGCAAAGACAATGCAGGAGATGACAATAGATAACGAAACATATTCCTGCCTTTGTGAGCAGAAAAAATAATAAATCCGTCACTAAAGATCTTATCAATACCAGACCTGAGATAGCATCCCTCAAATGATATCTTTATTCAATGTTCTTCTCTGCTTCTCTACATCACTCAATGGCCTCAGAAAAAGAAACTTATGAATTGCCAACACACATCCTGATTTATGCCCCTGGCGCTCTTTGAAGGTTAAAGATTTCAAATGAAATTGAAAATGTGTTTTTAAACAAAATACATTTACAAATCAGACAAAGAATTGAAAATAGAAAGAATGTCTGCACTTTGTTGAGAAACAGCAGTGGCCATTAATTGGTTTCAGGCCTAAATCCATTTCTCACCTAATTGCAAACTTCTTTTGTTTTAATAGGTCATTTGCAGAACAAAGCATGTAGGTATTAAGCGACATCAATCAAAATGGCTTTGCAATTAACTATGTAATACAGTAGGGTCGATATATCCTGACAGGAATGTTCATCAGGGACACAGATGAATTCTTTATCCTTTGACTTTGACCATCAACCAGTTCAGATAATATCAGCATTTACCAATCATCACCCATTAGGATAGATAGAAGCAGCTGAGTAACTGCATTAACTCTTATCAATTGTCAAGAATAAAGTCACAAACTAACAGTTGGTGCTCAAATTTATACTCATAGTTAACAGGACTCAACTAGATTTAGGATTAGGCTTAGATATTATTGGCACGTGTACATTAGTACAAGGATACAGGAGAACAGTGAAAAGTCACCATTTCTGGCACCATCTTAGGTACAAAGGTACCTAGGTACAAAATCTTAGGTATGATGTAGAAAAATAAAGAAATAAAGTTAAAAATGCAACATTACAGTCTTTCTTAAGTGCTTAGCCATGGGCTTGGATCTGGGCCCTTCCACCTCGATTCAGAGACCAACACCAGCAGGAAGCAGTCATCCACCCTCGAGTCCCTTTGCCGCACCATCAAACCAAGTTGCCATTCTTCGGTGCCATCTTGCCTCTCCTGTCGACATCACCGCCATGGGTCCACGCTGGGCCAATCTTGGCAATGCAGCCGCCACTGAAGCTGCAGGTTCTGCACTGGACACTGGGCCCTAACCCATCTCCCTCCGCCACCGCCAGGAGCACAACCTTACCTCGCTCCACTACCGCCACCATCCTGGAGCACAAACTCGACTCCCTCCGTGACTGTTGGCAGGAGGAAACCTTGCATCAGACACGCTGGACACATTGTAGCTACCAAGCTCTCCATAGAAGGTAAGTAAGGTTGAATTAAGAAAAGGAAAAGCAGAGAAAGAAGAAAAAAGGAGCAGGTCAGCTGTGGGCTGCAGGGTTCAGGAGTACCCACATTGCACCGCTACTCTACTACTGTCTTGACTGGAATTGAGTACTCAAACGTTGAGTATAGGGATAGTAAGTAGATGGCCTTGGTTAACAAAACAAACAGTGTGGTATAGTAATTTCACATTAACTGGTATTATCAATTCCAAATTTACAGTTGAGCTTAGGACCTGAAGTTGGTATTAATTGGAGACAGTAGTTTAAAATTGGCTTCCTTAGATAATTTCGCACAATTAGAGAGGTGAACTATAGAAGATAATATAAGACCATAAGATAGTAATACATAGAAGGCATAGGCCATCCAGTCCATCAAATCTACATGACTGTTCAATTACTTAGGCTGATCTGATAATCTTCAACTCCACTGTGGTCAAGCGACCACAGGCCAAAAAAATTGGACATTTCTAAACTGACCGACATACGGAGAAATTAGGCCAGACAGATAATAAGCCAAACTAAACTAAACAGCAACAGGCAACTATCTGCTACAGAGCACAGTGGAAACCAAAATCAAAGAAGTTACAAAGGTTAAAGGGAACCAGTTATAACCAGCCCTCAGGTTACATATCAGAGACGTATTGATCAGACATTCTGGCATTTTGACTGTCTGAGTATGTGCACTTTATATCTCTTGGCATGGCAACTATGAAAGGTGTTGGCGTGACTCCTTTGGATTATTTGAACCCAGCTCATGACCCCATTGGCCAAAGGCCACAGAACATTTTGGAAGGTCTGGTCAAAGGAAGGGTAAGTGCACACACCTGGGAGCCAGCCCTTCAGTGAAGACTCAACGTAGACCAGCAGCAGAGCCTCGAACAACTTCAGAGAAAGAGAGAAAGAGACAGAAACAGAAACAGAGAGAGGGAACATCTGCCCTGATTTCAGCAAGATCCACCTTTGTGGAAGGGACCCATCCTACATCAAAGAGGAAGAAAATTCTAGTGGCCTAGCTCAAACACATGGATTGTTGCAGATAAAATCCTTTCTCAGATGGATTGAGAGGAAACATTGTGGGAGTTTAGGAAATGCTGGCATTTTGTTTTAATAAGGAATATTTTGTTAATAAAAGCGAGTCGAACGGAAAAGTGAATTCTGTGTCCCTGTGTCCGTCTCTTCAACAAGAGCCCTTGGGGTGATGTGTTTTTAATACATAAACTGGTCGAAGTGTCCAAAGCACGGACAACGTTAGCATCCCTGGGTGGCCTTCAGTTAGAAATGTTTGCATAACTTCCGAAGCCAAACCCCATCAACTTTAATCACTAGGACATACAGCCTGAGCCTGATTTAAGAGGGCAGCTGTACCAAGTAATGGCCAGGATACAGGTGGGTAAAAAAGGGTGAAGGTTTCTGATCAGTGACTGACCCATAAACCGAACAGCAGGAATTAGTTCAGGGTTGGGGAAAAAAGGCAAGGAAGCCGAGTATTGGGATTGGGGGCCCATGAGGACACACAGAAGCTACAGTAGGTTTAGAAAAGAGATAGTGAAAAAGGTTGGTGACCCACAGTCACAGAGAAATGATAAAGCGGCTAATATAGTTTCAAGGACCTACAAGAGAGAGAGAAAGCAGTAAATTAATTGGAGAAATGGTATAACACCCAGAGTGGGAGGAGGAAGTAAGAAAGTAGCCTGTTGTAGCACAATGGTAGTGTCCCTTCCTCTGAACTGGGAGGACCAGGTTCAAATCCCACCTGCTCCAGAGATGTGTAATAACATCTCTGAAGAGGTTAATTAGAAGCAAAAGAGTTAATGCATGGCCCAAGTGGGTTGACCACTGCAGTGAGCAAATATTAGGTCTGGAATCCATGGGACAGAAATGCTGGGAGACAGCATGGAAATCTGAAGGGAAGGCTATAGCAAAAGCCAGCTGCATGAAGCAACTGAGAAATAGAGAGTGGGAAAAGGTGAAATTAAGTAAAAAACAAGAAGGGGAGCAGGAATTGGAGAAAATGAGAGTCAAGACAGCAGATCAGAGTCAAAGGAACCAGATGAACGTGGTACACTTGGGACAGTTTAAGACCCAGTGAATACCAGAAGGCGTAGCACATGGTCACTGATTGGAACTTAGCCTGAAAAGCTGTGGAGGAGCTGAATGAGAAATGCAAAAACTGACAGGTTTGTATGTGCGATAACAAGTTATAGAGCTGGGTGCACCAGGCAAAGGAAATAGAGCCCACATTGCAGACCATTTGCAAAGCCAGTGTGAGATTGAAAAATTAAAGTCCCAGCTTTCTGTGCAAAAGGGGATGATATGTGCCTTTTGGGAAAATGGAATCAGATGGGAACAGTAATTATGTGATAAATTAGGAGGAAATGGAAGACTAAGCCTGGAGATACGTTAAAACCCGGGGGAGGGATTCTCCACTTCCCTTTCCAGTGGGAGTAGATCCTTCAGCACCCTCAGGACCTTAGTTTGCCCTGATGGCCTCATAAGGGTTATAGGGGGATGGGTCTGAGTGGGATGCTCTGAGGGTCAGTGTAAACTTGTTGGGCCGAAGGGCCTGTTTCCACACTGTAGGGATTCTATGATATGATATGATACAACCCGACTAGAACAATAATCCAGTTACTTACACAACCTCGTTTATGGTGGGATAATTGGCAGAGAAAGCAAAAAAGATCCTGGTTTTTGAGACCGCAGCTGATCCCTGTGTTTCTCACCAGCACCCACCAGCAAAAGATTCTCCATGGGCTTGAGGAGGTAAAATTAATGTTAATGTGACTGTTCCCCATGATCCATTCTGCCCAAGGCTATAAATACAGCATTGTTAAGGTTAGAGCCAACCACTGAACTTCTCCAATGGGAACATAAGGACAGACAAATTGGCTAAGCAGGAGAACCATGGCAGAAGTCCCCTTCCCCCCACTTCAGGAACAAACAAACACTGCTGTGAGCCAAACCAAAGTCGAAGATCTGGTACAGGCTCAGGGCAGCGAGGCTGAGTTAAAGCACATGCAGGAAGGAACAATCTCTGCCACGTGTAGCAAGTGGGAGGACAACCTAATTACTGAGGAGGAACTTGTTCTCAAAGATGGTACTGATTCATGACAAAAATCAAATAATTCATGAATGCCATGATGTTCAGGTTCACCAAGGAGCAATAGCCATGACTGACAGAACTAAGGAATTGCGTTGGTGGCCAGAAGTGGGAAAAGACATGAAACATTACGTCGAGATTTCTATCACCTGCGCCCAGACTAATCCAGACAAGCATGCTAATAAAGGAGAGTTAAGGCATATTAGGCCAATAACAGGACTGACCTTCACATAGACTATGTCAGTCTCTTACCATGAAGCGGACATCCTAATTTATCATATTTTCACTAGATGTGGTCTTCCCCACAGTATAGATTTGGCACAGAGAATCCATTTCCCAACTCAGCAAATGCAGCTGGTGATGAATATATTTGGTGTCAGTCAAATGTTCCCTATCACCTACCATCCTCCGGGGATTGTGCAGAGGAAAAATCGCACCCTTAAAGGCAACTGCAAAAGGTCATCCAGCAAAACGAATTGGCATGGAAGATAGTTTTACCCTTTGACTTCATGCTCATCAGGCACTCACCCTCTAGCTCAACCACACCCCCCTACCTCAAACATTCTAATGACCGGTCGGCCTAGGACAGGTATTGAAACCTTATAGGACTGGTCTTGACAGAACCCTCTGCCACAAGAAATCTATGAAAATTCTACTTCAAATGTACAGACTGCAGACAGAAAGCAATGGCCATCAGAATGGCACAAAGGAAACAGTGGAGGAAGTGCACTTTGATGAGAAGGTGAGCCAAAGGCAGGGCAGCAGGTGATGCTACAAATTTTCTAGCCAGGAACGTTCCTGTTGCCCAGATATTTAGGTCCCCACTTGAAGGTGGACAAGGCCAGTCTAACATGTACAGAATTTTGCTAGATACAGGAAAAACTGGGTTGTACCAGGTTAACCAGTTAAAGGCCGATGGAGTCCAAAGCAACAGCTGCCAACTCCTTGTGATCCTAAAGGAACTGGGGGAAACGGACCCTAACCCGAGTTCTGATCCAGACCCTATCCTACACATTGCTCCAGACCCAATCCAAATTCCCAATCCTCATCCAGAACCAGCCCCAGTTATTGATCCTGGCCAGGATCCTGGACCAGAGATGGACACTGTCCAGCCTGAGGTCTACGCTATCGGAGGAATTGCACACAGGTCTAGATAAATAAATATTTTTTGCACCTGTGATCCTGCTGATGTCTTCTATCTTTGATAATGTTACAGAGGAGGAATGGCCGAACCCCTCTGATAGTGAAACCAAAGCACAAGCCCCAACCTGTTATGAAGGGAGTAGAGGTCCCCTTTTAATAATTACCCTCGAAACAGCTAGAGAAGCTCACCTTTCCCCTTGTAATCTATTAAAAGAGTGGTTAAAAGCAAGAGAATCCCTGATCTTCACTTTACAAATAACAAGGAACAACTTATTTATTTCACACTAACAATGAACAAATTAACAGAATTACTAACAAACCAAGTAATTTCCCCCTAGGCTACTAAATACTTCCTAACTGGTCTAATTTCTCCCGGAATACTGTTCAAATAAATACAAGTACCACTTGTATGAACCCAATTGATAGAAAAACAATAAATTAAAACTTAATTTCTCCAAGTTTGCACAGTCTGTGTCTTCTCTGCTTTGTCTCCAATCTTCCTTCTGCTGATTTCACGTCACAAATGCCTTTCTTCCGCTAATTCTGCTGTCTTGGAAGTTTTTCCCTTTAACTTCTCCGGTGAGGACTTGGAGCTAAAATGCTGTGGTACCTTTGTTGGGTCTTTTCAGAGGTCAATAATTTTACGTGAAAGATAGGTTTGAATCTCAGATGGCGGACTTGCCTTCCTGCAGTTGAAGTTTGGTTCTCCCCTCAGATGGCAGTTGGCTCTCTCCCGATTTTCCAGACACCCTAATGTTTACACCCGTGGTGACATAATAGTATTTCTAATGTAGAATTAGTTCAATGTTGTCAACACCATTAGATTTAAATTTGATAGGTTTTTAGCATCTAAGGACTTGGTTTAAATTGATTGGCTAGATTTGAAAAGACTTGTCTTGCTGAAAAAATACTGCTTGGCCTTTCAGTATAAATGTTTCAATTTTGAGTACTTTCTGTACTGGCACCTTCCAGCTGCTGCTCACAGACATTCATTATAAAAATTTCTAAGCAAAGAAAAAAAACACCGTCTTTTAAAGGGACGATGCACTGCTTTTTCACACTCATTTTTACCAACAAATTCTAACTTCTGGCCTTCCAATTCATGAATATGCTACACAACTTCGTAATAATAATGAACAGTTTGTTATATTTCATGATTTAATTAATTTTAATAATTTCCTTTCCTCTTTAGGCTGATTCCTAACTCTCGGATTTTATGGACAAATTGAAAGCAAAATTAAGGCTTTTCCCCAACAGTTCTACTTTATATGTAAAAGCCAATAATCTTATCTCAGCTGGTGTGCGTCTCTTGCAACAGATACACAGACACAGGGTGAAATGTCAGCTCTCAGGCACTTCGGAAAATGAAACTGGCTTTAAATTCTAAGTGTAAAATAAGAGGGCAGAAAACAAAGAAGTCTAGTATGGATGAAGTACTGCATTTTCCCACAATGTGATATTAGACAGGAAGTAAATGAATTAAACAATTAAAAATGCAGTAGCAAAAAAATGGACTCATGCTTTTTCTTATTAGTCCTGCTTGTGTTTTGTAATTGCACGTTTTTCACTGTACTAAAAACTTTCATTGAATGCGAAAGGTCAAAAGAATATTGTAATCTTTTGCAATTCTCTATGCAAACAGCAGATCTTCCAAATTCATATTGTCTTCATTGGCAATGCTGTCTACTTCCATCTCTATCACTTCATTTGTCTCTGACCATGCCTCCATTCTGTCACTGCTGCTGAAACTGTCACCCACGTTCTTGCTACCTCTAGATGACTATTCCAAAGCACTCCTGACCCACTTCCCACTTTGTACCCTTCCGAAACTTGAGCTCATACAGAAATCTGCTGCCCATATGTTAACTTGTACCAAGTTCTGTTTATCCATCGCCACAGTGCTCACTGACCTACGATGTTTCCAATTCAGATGCATAACGATTTTATGATTTTCATCCTCAAATCCCTCCATTCGTTCCCATTCCCTAATCTGCAACATCCTGATATTCTGAAATCCTCTGAGATGGCTGTACACCTCCAAATTTGAGCTCTTGAACATAAGAACGTAAGAACATAAGAACATAAGAGCTAAGAGCAGGAGTAGGTCATCTGGCCCCTCGAGCCTGCCCCGCCATTTAATAAGATCATGGCTGATCTTTGAGACTCAGCTCCACTTACCCGCCCACTCACCGTAACCCTTAATTCCTTTACTGTTCAAAAATTTATCTAGCCTTGCCTTAAAAACATTCAGCGAGGTAGCTTCAACCACTTCACTGGGCAGGGAATTCCACAGATTCATAACCCTTTGGGTGAAGAAGCTCCTCCTGACCTCAGTCCTACATCAGTTTCCCTTTATTTTGAGGCAATGCCCTCTAGTCCTAGTTTCACCTGCTAGCGGAAACAACCTCCCTGCCTCTACCTTATCTATTCCTTTCATAATCTTATATGTTTCTATAAGATCTCCCCTCATTCTTCTGAATTCCATTCTTCTGAATAATCCCAGTCTACTCAGTCTCTCCTCATAATCCAACCCTCTCAACTCTGGAATCAACCGAGTGAATCACCTCTGCACCCCCTCCAGTGCTAGTATATCTCTTCTCAAGTAAGGAGACCAAAACTGCACACAGTACTCCAGGTGTGGCCTCACCAGGACCCTATACAGCTGCAGCATAGCCTCCCTGTTTTTAAACTCCATCCCTCTAGCAATGGCAGACAAAATTCCATTTGCCTTTTTAATCACCTGCTGCACCTGCAATCCTACTTTTAGGAATTCATGCACAAGGACACCCAAGTCCCTCTGCACAGCAGCGTGCTGCAATTTTTTAACCATTTAAATCATAGTCCATTTTCCTGATATTCCGACCAAAATGGATGACCTCACACTTATCAACATTGTACTCCATCTGCCAGACCTTTGCCCACTCACTTAGACTATCTATATCCCTCTGCATACTTTCAGTATCTTCTGCACAATTTGCTCTACCACTCACCTTAGTGTCATCTGCAAATTTTGACATACCACACTTAGTTCCCAACTCAAAATCGTCTACGTAAATTGTAAACAATTACGGTCCCAACACTGATCCCTGAGGCACACCACTAGCCACTGACCGCCAACCAGAAAAACACCCATTTACCCCTACTCTTTGCTTTCTATTGGTCAACCAATCCTCTATCCATGCCAATACATTACCTGTAATACCGTGGAACTTTATCTTATGTAGCAGCCTTTGGTGTGGCACCTTGTCAAATGCCTTCTGGAAATCCAGATACACCACATCCACAGGTTCACCACTGTCCACCGTGCAAGTAATGTCCTCAAAGAATTCCACCAAATTAGTTAAGCATGACCTACCCTTCATGAACCCATGCTGGGTGTTCCCAATGGGACAATTTATATCCAGATGTCTTGCTATTTCTTCCTTAATGATAGATTCAAGCATTTTCCCCACTATTGAAGTTAAGCTAACTGGCCTATAGTTACCTGCTTTTTGTCGACTTCCTTTTTTAAACAGTGGCGTCACATTGGCTGTTTTCCAATCTGCGGGAACCACCCCAGAGTCCAGTGAATTTTGGTAAATAATTACAAATGCATTTGCTATTTCTCCCATCACCTCTTTTAGTACCCTGGGATGCATTTCATCAGGGCCAGGAGACTTGTCTACCTTTAGCCCCATTAGCTTGCCCAGCACTGCCTCCTTAGTGATAATGATAGTTTCTAGGTCCTTGCCTGCTATAACCTTCTTGCCATTAGTTTTCGGCATGTTATTTGTGTCTTCCACTGTGAAGACCGACACAAAATAACTGTTTAATGTCTTGGCTTTTCCTCATTCCCAGTTATTAAATTGGCCTTCTCATCCTCTAAAGGAGCAATGTTTACCTTCGCCACTCTTTTACGATTTACATATTTATAGAAACTTTACTGCCTGTTTTTATATTCTGAGCTAATTTACTCTCATAATCTATCTTACATTTCTTTATAACTTTTTTTGTGGCTTTCTGTTGGCCTTTAAAGATTTCCCAGTCTACTAATTTCCCACTACTCTTTGCTTTTTAGTATGTGTTTTTTTTTCAATCTGATACCTTCCTTTATTTCCTTAGACATCCATGGCTGGCTCTCTCTTTTCCTACAGTTCTTCCTGATCACTGGAATATACTTCTGCTGAGCACTGTGAAAAATTGTTTTGAAAGTCCTCCACTGTTCCTCAACTGACCCACCATAAAGTTTTTGCTCCCATTCTACCTTAGCTAACTCCTCCCTCATTCCTTTGTAGTCTCCTTTGTTTAAGCACAGGACATAGGAACTGGATTTAACCTTGTCACGCTCCATCTGTATTTTAAAATCGACCATACTGTGATCGCTCCTTCCGAGAGGATCCCTAACTGTGAGATCGTTAATTATTCCTGTCTCATTACCCAGGACTATATCTAGGATAGCTTGCTCCCTCATAGGTTCCATTACATATTGTTCAAGGAAATTATCGCGGATGCATTCTATGAACCCCTCCTCAAGGCTGCCATAACCGACCTGGTTTCACCAATCGATATGTAGATTAAAATCCCCCATGATAATTGCTGTACCATTTTTACATGCATTAGCTGTTTCTATGTTTATTGCCTGCCCCACTACGATGTCATTATTTGGTGGCCTATAGACCACACCTATCAGTGACTTCTTCTCCCTGCTATTCCTAATTTCCACCCAAATGGATTCAACCTTTTGTTCAGTAGAACCTATATCATCTCTCACTACCGCCCTGATATCATCCTTAAAAATCAGAGCAACTCCACCTCCCTTACCTTCCTGTCTGGCCTTCCGAACAGTTTGATACCCCTGGATATTTAACTCCCAGTCATGACCATCCTGTAACCATGTCTCTCTAATGGCCACTAGATCATATCCATTTGCCATGATTTACGCTGTCAACTCATCCACCTTGTTTCGAATGCTCCGAGCATTCAGATAAAGTGCCCTTATGCCAGTTTTTGCACCTTCTTTTTCGGTCCTATCACCTCCATTACTAACAGCTCTTGAGTTCTCCTTCCCTGTAACTTTTTTCCTAATTTTCAATGGAGTTGAAGCTTCCTCGTCACCTGCTAACCTGCTGCTTTGCCTTACATTAATTGTTATTCTTCCTCTACGCTCACTTCTCCCTTCCCCCCTACTTACTAGTTTAAAGTCCTATTAACTACCCTATTTACCCTTTTCGCCAGAACACTGAACCTGGCCCTGTTCAGGTGGAGTCCATCCCAATGGTATAGATCCCTCCTGTCCCAGAACTGTTGCCAATGCCCCATGAAAAGGAAACCCTCCCTCCCACACCACTCTTTTAGCTCATTTACTTCCCTGATCCTCGCCTCCCTATGCCAATTTGCACGAGGCTTGGGCAGCAATCCAGAGATTATGACCCTTGAAGACCTGTTTTTCAATTTTGTTCCTAGCTTTTCATAATCCCGAAACAGGTCTTTTTTCCTAGTCCTGCCTATGTTGTTGGTACCTACGTGGACCACAACAACTGGATCCTCCCCCTCCCTCTCTAGTATCCTCTCAAGCCGGTCAGAGATGTCTCGCACCCTGGCACTGGGCAGGTAACACACCATGCGGGATTCTCTATCCTGCTCGCAAAGGATACTGTCTATCCCCCGATGATGGAATCCCCTACAACTACAATCTGTCTTTTTGCTCCCCCCTCTTGAATGGCCTCCTGGACCATGGTGCCATGGTCAGTTGACTCATCCT
This sequence comes from Rhincodon typus, assembly GCF_021869965.1. Lineage (NCBI taxonomy): Eukaryota > Metazoa > Chordata > Chondrichthyes > Orectolobiformes > Rhincodontidae > Rhincodon > Rhincodon typus. The sequence continues at coordinate 21,639,503 of NC_063339.1, forward strand.
TCCTGCAGCCCTGTTCCTCATCCATGCTGGGAGCAAGTGCCTCATACCTGTGGGACAATGTCAAGGGCTGCGGCTCCTGTGTTCCTGTCTGCAGGGTCCCTCTACCTGCTTCACTCACAGTCACACACTGCTGTCCCTGCCCGCCGATCGAATTAACATTAGTTAATCTACTAGGTGTGACTGCCTCCTGGAACACAGCATCCAGGTATTTCTCCCCCTCCCGGATGTGCCGCAGTGTTTGGAGTTTGGATTCCAGCTCATCAATTTTGAGCCGGAGCTCCTCAAGCAGCCAACACTTGCTGCAGATGTGGTCACTGCCGTTCCCAATGGGATCAGCTAGCTCCCACATCATACAGCTACAACACATCACCTGGCCTTCCATCTCCACTTAGTTAATTGTTTAAAATGAATTTTTTTTTAAGTTTCACAGTGGTCGCTGCACCAGTAAGTTTACTCCTTTATATGCTCAAACAGACTCCGGCTTTGCCTTCCGACCCGCTCCCAAAGGATTTGGCGTCTAGATGACCACCCCGAAAGATAACAGAGATAAGAAAAAAAAAAGCAAATAGCTTACCTGCTCACCATACTTAGTTGTTATTATTAGGTTAGAGGAGGTGGAAGGGTGGGAGACACTACGCGTGTAGTGTCTCAGGTATTAGTTAACTCCCAACTTTATTGGGTGGAAGCTTACCTTCCCAGGCTGCCCTTGCGCTTCCTCCTGGACTCCTGCCGCTGAAACAACTGAAAAGGAGCATCCCTGATTTTATTTGTTATATTTTTGGCAGTTGTGACTCGTCCCTAGACTCTGGAATTACCTCTAAAGTATTCAACCTTACTTTCTTCTTGACATTCCTCAGAATCTACCACTTTGACCCTGCTCTTGATCACTTATCATAACATTTCTTCACGTTTCGCAGCATCAAATTAAGTTTAAACTCACACTGGTGATATGTTAATAGATTAAATGTTCTATAAAAATACAAGTGGCTCAGTGGTTAGCACTGCTGTCTCACAATGCCTGGGACCCTGGTTTGATTCCACTGTCAGACAACTATCTGTGTGGAATTTGCACATTCCTCCCCATGTCTGAGAGGGTTTTGTCCCACAGTCTAAAGATGTGCAAGTTAGGTGATTTGGCTAAGTTAAATTGTCCATAGTGTCCATGGATGTGTAGGCTATGTGGATTAGCCATGAGAAATGCAGGGTTACAGGGATTGTGTTGTGTGTGTGTGGGGTGGGGTACGAGAGGGATGCGGCAGTGTGAATCAGGCAGGATGCTCTTCGCAGGGCCAGTGTGGACTCAATGGCCTGAATGTCCTGCTTCCAAACTGCAGGGATTCTATGATTTTAGGTTATTATTGTTGCAATGTAATTTCATAATTGCTATCAAAATATGAAGACTTGAACTGGCCTTTATCTGGTATAATATTGTTATTGACAGAAAATAAAATATTATCCCATTTAGGCAGTGCTTTTTCAAACTCAAAAGCAAATGTAATGTGTTCAGTAATTGGTGCTGGAATTGTTTGTAGAGAAATGTTTGTGACAATTACAATATGATGTTACCACATTGCTGCTCGCAGCACCCAGATGTGAGTTCACTGGTTGCCATGTTTCCTGTATTATAACAGAGACTACATATCAAAAGTGTTCAATTGGCTGCAAAGCACTTAGAGATACCTTAAGAGTATGATAGGAACGATCCAACCTGTGATAAAATCCATTTTCTACCTCCATTTGTGCTGTGTAAGCTTGTAGTCCATGGCGATGGTAACATTTCTACACAAGATGTTCCAATGCTGGTTATACTGTCCTTTACTAAGTAAAAATATGGCTACCTCAGCCTTAAATACACTTAATGACTCAACTTGACAAACTTCTGCCCAGAATTCCACAGATTCACAGTCCTGTGTGAGAAGTATTTCTTCCTCATCTCTGTTTTAAATTGGTGACCCCTTGCTCCGAGATAATGGCCTCTCGTCTTAGCCTATAAGGGAACATAGAAACAGAAGTTCTTCCTCGAGCCAGTACTACCATTTAATGAGATCATGGTTGCTGTGTGGCCTAACTTTATATGCTCTTCTTTGAGCCATGTGCACACTCTTGTACAAATCGAAATAAGTGTACCTACTCTGGTGAGGCCCCTAAGAAACTCACAAGGTTCAATAAATTCCAGTTAGTTTTAGTCCTAGAGAGAAGCAGCTATAGAAGAAGTGATTTCATATACAGCTAAGTTGCTAAAATTAGTTCTGAGGGGTTCGGGCTCATTGAATTTGAGGACCCATTTACTGAAGCTGAAAGATGAGGCTCAATGAAGCCCATAAAGAGAATTTGCATGATAAAGCTCATGACAGTGGATTTTGGAGGAACCCAAGGCAGTGCCAGCTTATAGAAGCCAGCTGTTTGCAAAACAACTGGAATCATGCCAGAAATTAGGGCAGAGTGCAATTTTGTGAGTCCTGTGGAACATCATGTCAGGAGAAAAGATTTACCCATCAGGTGTTGAGTGGTCATGGAGGTGTCTGGGCTGGAATGAGGAAATTGAGAGGCTAGACCTTTGAAAGTGAAGAATTGGAATCTATTATGAAGGAGACAACATTTTTACCAAGATTTGGCCAACAGTCTCATAAAATCATTCAGACATTGTTAAGAAATATTTGGCATGTATCTTGACCACATCTGCCATTCAAGGCTCTGGGGCAAGTGCTGGAAAGTAGGTCAACTGCAGATTTAGAAAATTATTTTTCTGTCAGTGCAGACTTGATGATCCAAAGCATATTTTCCAGATGTTTCTACAAAACCTTCTCAGAGATGTCTTTACACACCTCTGAGGGAAGTAGGACTTGAACATTTGATGTGCATTGTGATAATGTTAGATCACAGGTTGATGTTAATTCATATGTTACCTCATATCAACTCTGAGTGTTAGAGCATCACATACTTAATTACTTACTAACATTTTTGATAGTAAATTCTACTTTTTGAAAATCAAGAAATCTTCTGGTTTTATTCTCTTAGAAAATATTAAGATCTCAAAATGAAACTAATTTAAACAATGCAATTACTCATCCCTAATTATTGGAAATAAAATTTAATGGTCTTGCTCAGGATTGTAACAGTGGGGAGAATGGTGGCATAATGACAATGACACTTGGTGATCAAGACCAGGCTGCTGGTCTAGGGTTATGGGTTTTCATTCCATCGTAGAAGAAGGTAAAATTTTTACCATAGAATCATTCAGCATAGAAAGGGCTCTTGTGACACAGGAGTGGTGTCCCCACCTCCATACCAGGAAGTTCATGTTCAAGTCCTAACTGCTCCAGAGGTGTGTAAGGACATCCCTGGTAAGGTTTTGTACAAATATCTAGAAAATGCCCTTTTGGATCATCAAGTCTGCACTGACAAAAATAATCTCTTAATCTACAGTTGTCCGACTTTCCAGCACTTGGCCCATAGCCTTGAATTCTCAAAGAATCATAGAAACCCTACAGTGCAGATAGAGACCATTTGACCCATTGAGTCTGCACTAACCGTCCGAACAGTATCCCACACTATCCCTGTAACACCAACCCATATTAACAGTGGTCAATCCACCTGACCCACACATCCTTGGACTGTGGGAGGAAACTGGAGCAGCCAGCAGAAACCCACACAGACATGTGGAGAATGAGCAAACGTTCTGACATTCAAGTGCTCATGTAAGTATGTTTTTAAAGGTTGTGAATTCAATAAAAATCTGGCAAACTAATGGCAATCAATATTGAGAGCCATAAAAGTCCATCTGTTTTAATAATGCCCATTAAAGAGGGGAAAGATGCTGACCTTATCTGAGATTCCACAGCTGCAGTCACGTAGTTGAAATTGTAGTTGCCATCTGGGCAATTAAGGATGGGGATAAATGCTGACTTAACCTAAAATGAATGAATTATATATATATAAAAAAGAAAGTAATGCGCATTCTTCAGACTGGAAGAGGTTTATAGTGGATATTTCCTAGGTGTGGGTAATGGAACTGTTGCATTTCCTGTTGTATATTAATGATCCAGACATTAGAAATTGAGCAGGGAACAGTTTCAGTTTGAGGAAAACACAAAACCTGGGAAAATTGTAAACTGTAAGAAGGACAGAGTAGAACTTTGAAACGACATTGACATGTTGGTGAAGAGGCTCGATATGTGGCAGCTGAAATTCAATGTGGAGAAGTGAAAAGTGATGCACTTTGGTACAAAAGACGTGGACAGACAGGATATAAACAAGGAAATTGTTTGAAAAGGTGCAGAGGAAGAAAGATATCTAAGTATATATGTACCTAAGTTATTAAAATGGCAAGACAGATAGAGAGAGCTGTTAACAAAGCGTATGGTATTCAAGGCATCAAAAATTTGAGCACAGAATAGAAGAGCAGAGAGGCTATGACGAAATTATATAAGACCCTGGTGAGATTTTGGCTGGAGTTTTGTGAACAGTTCTGAACATCACACTGTAGGAAGGGTAGTGGATGCATTAGGGAGTGTTTATAGAAGGTTTACAAGAATGGTTCTGGGGCTGAGACACTTCATTTAGAAGGAAGTATTGGAGAAGTTGGGACTGTTTTCCTTAAAGAGGAGATTTGAAAGAAGCTATCAACATTGTTTGTGGTCTGGACAGAGTCGATTGGGAAAACTGATCCCACACTTAAATGGATCAAGCACCAAAGGGCAGAGTTTTAAAGAGTTTTGCAAAAGAAGCAAATGCATAATGAGAAAAGAAAATCACACAGTGAGTGGTTAGAGCATGGAATGTACTGCCTGGAATTTTGGTTGAAGCAGGTTCAACTGAAGCATTCAAGAGGGTATTGGAGAAGCAATGAGCAGATTTACAGAGAAAAGGCTTCAGTTTGCATCAAGTTTAAATAGAGTCATAGAGGCGTACAGCACAGAAACAGACCCTTCGGTCCAACTCATCCATGCCGACCAGATATCCTAAATTAATCTAGTCCCATTTGCAGCATTTGTACCATATCCCTCCAAACCCTGCCTATTCATACATCCATCCAATGCTTTTTAAATATTGTAATTGTGCCAGCCTCCATCACTTCCTTTGGCAATTCATCCCACACACGCACCACCCTCTGCATGAAAAAGTTGCCCCTCAGGTCCCTTTTAAATCTTTCCCCTCATGCCTTAAACTTATGCCAAATAGTTTTGGAGTTCCCTACCTTGGGGAAAATATCTTGTTTATTCATCCTATCCATGCCCCTTATGATTTTATAAACACCTATAAAGTCATCCCTCAGCCTCCAATGCTCCAGGGAAAGTAACACTAGCCTATTCAATCTCTCCCTATAGCTCAAACTCTCAGCCCTGGCAACATCCTTATAAATCTTTTTTGAACCCTTTCAAGTTTAACAACATCCTTCCTATAGCAAGGAGACCAGAATTGAACGAAAGTTCAGAGAGCCGGCGCACACAAAATGGGCCAAATGCCTTCCTTCTGCACTGTAACAATTTTGCAATTCTGTTAAGGGACGAAAGCATTAACAGTCATCTTATATCCCTGCTGCTTCACCCAGTGGTCTTGAGACTCTATTGTAGCTCACAAACCAACATCTTCCATCATTAATTTTAGGCAGTCTCAAATGTAGTGTAAAATATGTGGATTTTTCCAAGCAAGAAGAAAGTAGCAAACCTTAACTAACATTTTTTTAAACTTTGATTTCTATCAAAAAGAAAAGTGGTGATATATAATTATCCTGTAGTGAATGTAAAAGGTTCATTTCTGGAGCTTTACTGTTGAAATCATTAACAGAGTAGTGCAGAAGATGTTGGTGGAATCAATAGCTCCTACATTATTCACAATTTGAATCAATTTTCTTAACATTTTACTCTGTCAATCATGACATTATGGTACACATTAGGGGATCAGAATGAACATTCACACTTTATTTCCTGATGAAAGCAGTTCCTGAAAATTACAGTGATAACCTCGCCCTCAGCCATTGCCTCTTGCTCGGTAACAATAGGTTAGAAGCACACTGACCTCTGAATCAAAAGGTTTAACTTCCAGCCGAAAGCATTGAGTATAAAATCCAAGTTGACACCCAATGTTTTACTGAGCCACTGCTGTGCCATTGAAGCTGCTGCCTTTCAGACAAAGCCCATATTTGGCTGAGTAGTGTGTGCAAGAATTCTTGGCATAATTTGCAAACAATATTTATCTCTTCATATAGCAGCTTCTGAAAACAGGTTTTCTGACTATTATAGCATTGTTGCTTATAGGACTTAGCTGTACATAAATTAGTTATTACATTTCCCATGTTATAATAGTGTTTTGTTTTTCAAGTACTGTAGAACATTTTGGTCTGTCCTGAGGTTGTGAAAGGTGCAATATAAAGGCCCATTCTTCCATTACTTCAAAAATTTGGGTTATCTATTTTTTGGAAATATCAGAAAACTGTAAACTGTGCTACTCTAATTTTGCTGCTGGCAAGTAAATGTATTCAGCAGAGTTCAAGAAAGTAGAAGAAAATTTCATAGTTCAAAGAAAGATAACTTGGATATGAATTCATTTTAAGTCAAATGTTTATTGTGATTCAAGGACATGTTTGGTTCTTCTCTGTTTAACATGAAAGCAAATTAGAACTACTTTAGCTTAGGCACCAAGCATCAGAAAGAACTATCAAGGTGACATGAAGTAAAAAAAAAGTCTCCGAAACTACCTCTGCACCTCTTATCATCTGAATTTGGCAGCGCAGATTAGGCACCAATTAGGAACATGTGGGGGAGTTAAAAGGTCAGCTACTTCAAGTGTGATGCTGCATTAAGTTCAATATGTTTTCACATCCATGTTGTACATCTGCTGAATGTGAAGCTCTGGTTGACACTGACAATGGAAGCAGCTTTTTATTCCATCTTGTACTGTTTCCCTGGTATCATCCTGCCACTGCACCAATAAGCTATGTGTTATAGTAGGACTGTTAAGCTTATCTCGTGCTTGAACAGGCAAGATGCTCAACTTCAGAGTTGTACTAAAGCTCATTTAACAATTATTAGAACTGTAGAGGTTGATAACCAGATCCTGGTATGACTAATAGTGTAGTCAGCGCTTGGTGATTGATATATAAAATAATATTTACCAAAGCTTAAACTAGAAGCCAAGCTAAAGTTCCACCAACTCCAACAAAAGAGAAACACTATCACCAGGGGGAGTTTGCACACTCTTAAGGAGTTTTAGGCAGTTCTGGACAAATGTAGTTATAGTTGGAAACACTCATATCTTATACTCTTCATGTTGCCAACAACATAATGCGACCTGTGTGTAGTAACCAAATTCCTCTTCTGCTGGGACTTGTTTGTAGTTCATCCCTGACCATAATTGACTTGAAATCCCCTAGACCAGTACAGGAAGTAGGATTGGTAGCATATTCTTTGTAAAGGTTAACCAGGCTTTATTATCAGTGTTATATCAGCGACTAAGTCAGCTATGTATGCTGAAATCCATCGCAGAAGCACAGAATTGTGAGCAAGAGAGCAAGGAGTGAGATGAAGAGAAACTTATTTACTCATAGAGTGTTAGGATTTGGAATGTGCTGCTGGGAGCATGGCGGAGACAGATTCCACAGCAGCTTTCGAAAGAAAACTAAATACATATTTGAAGTGATGAAGTTAGAGGGCTACAGAGATAAGGCTACAGAATGGGCCTATCCAATTAGCTCTTAAGGGAGCCAATACAAGCATGATTGATCGAATGGCCTCCTTCTGTACTGAAAAATTCTATGATTCTATAACTATTACAGTGCAGAAGAATTTATTCCATGACATGGGTGTATCTCAAGATAAAGAAATGAAAAACCCTGAAGTTGGTAAATCTAAATTAATCTCCAACTTTGTTGTTGCATATTATGTTTTGTGTCTTGCAGTGATGATCCATACCAGGTTCTATATGAAAACAGAAGCTTTACTGCAAATGCTTAATGTATATTTTCTCATAACTGCAGCTTGTTCAGTTCTTCAGTAGGCACACCCACAATGCAGAATTAGAGCATAGAGAAACAGTCAATAGACACACACAACCAAGTGTGAAACAATTGAATACAACACATCCGTCACCAGAATAAAGACATTATGTCATCCTAACCATGACTTCATACTGTTTCTAGGGCAATATTTCATTTGGTAGAAGTGTGATAAAAATCAGCTATTGTGAAAGAATTGCTGATGGTTGAATGAAAGAACAAGTATGGTGATTGTCAAGATTGTGCGTTTGCCAGGACTAAATCACATACTCCAGGGGTTTTGACTTCAGGGACTTTTTTGCTTTAGCAAGTGTGGCATACTCATTATTCTCTGGAGGACCTTGTTTCTTTTGAGGAAGCTCATTAGACTGACCAACCTTTCCATTGGGATTTTCAAGGTAGGATTAAGGCCACCAGGATTGGACAGTTAGGCCACTGCCACTATCGGAAGAACTCAGACAACTTAAAGGTGCCAGGTTTTCACTTGAAGATTTTCGGCAGACTCAGAGCTCAGGATTCCAAAATTACGGTTGGTGACACCATTAGGAGTTGTGACCCACTGTGTGGAAAACTGTGACTTAGATAATTAGGCTTTCAGTTCCATATTTACGCTACAAGAGTAGACACTGACGAGACAGGGGAATCTGTGTTGAGGGCTACAATCCCTTTCAAGTTCTAAATCGCTGAACATAGTTGTCACATTTCATATGCTATGTTAAAAAGAAAAATATTAGTGGCATGACATTTTAATGATAATGGTGCAATGGTAATGTTTTTGGACTAGTATATCTGAAAGCACAACAGGTTTAAATCTCACAATAGCAGCTGATAGAATTTAAATTCAATAAATTAATCAGTCTAGAATTAAAAACTAATCTCAGTAATGGTGGCCATGAATCTGTCAATGGTTGTTGTAAAAAAAAACCTATAACCTTTACAAGTACGTTTTAGGGAAAGAAATCTGCCATTCTTTTTTGGTATGGCTTATAAGTGACTCCGGACATACAGCAATGTGTTTGGCTTTTAAGTGTCGGCTGAAAACAGCCTAGTAATCCATTCAGCTACATGAAACAGCTACTGAAACATCAATACCAGATGGTTTAGGTCATCATCTCAAAAGCAATTAGGGATGGGCAACACACTTGCCAGTGACACTTATCTCATGATTGAATAAAAGAGAGTACCATAGCCAGGTGCTGACAAATGAACAATGCCCATACAGTAACAGAGATGGAGGAGGAAACCAAATTGATTGCAATGGGAATTACAGAGTAGACAACTGCACGAATGTCCCTGGGGGGAGAGAGTATGCTTCAATAAAATTCACGTAAGTCTTTCAAATGATGTCCATGCAAGCTGTAGTCAGGACTGTGCAGTCTTTGGATGCTGCTATAACTAATAGGACAGAGGAAGCAGTCCATGCCATAACAGGACTGAGAGTGGAGTGGGTAAAATAAAAGTAGGAGCATGGAATCAGGCTCTAAAACTATTGAACTCAATGTTGAGTTCTAAAGGCTGCTGGGTCCCCAAGTGGAAAATGAGATGTTGTTCTTCGAGCTTCCACTGAGGCTCACTGTAGCACTGCATCAGGCCTGAGAGAGATATGTTGGCGTGGGACCATGGTGGTGTTTTGAGTTAGAAGTCAACCGGAAGCTTGGGGTCATTTTCACAGACAGACCATAGGTGTTCTGCAAAGTGGTCACTCAGCCTATGTTTCATCTCCCAAATGTACTGGAGACCACATTGTGAGAAGCGAGTACAGTACGCTAGATTGAATGAAGTACAGGTAAATTGCTACTTCACCTGCAAGATATTTCTGGGGCTCTGATTATTGAGGACAGTACAGGTAAATGGGCAGGTATTACACCATTTATGATTGCATAGGAAGGTTCTGTGCTGGTATAAGGCGATTTTTGGAATGGCAGAAGAGTGGACCAGAATGTCCTGGAGGGAATGATCCCACAGCATGCTGACAATGGAGGGGAGGGAAATATTTTGAGTCTCACCAATATCCACTACAAACTCACCGACTCCTACAGTTACCTTGACCATACATCCTCACATCCTGCTTCTTGTAAAGATTCTATTCCATTCTCCCAGTTCCTCTGCCTCTGTCTCGTCTGTTCTGATGATACCAACTTTGACAAAGTGACCTCCAAAATATCCACCTTTTTCCTCAACTGAGCATCCCAAAACCAGTCCAGCTCGTCCCTGCCTCCCTAACCTGTTCTTCCTCCCACCTATCCCCTCCTCCCACCTCAAGCCGCACCTCCATCTCCTACCGACCAGCCTCATCCCGCCCCCTTGACCTGTCCGTCCTCCCTGGACTGACCTATCCCCTTCCTAACTCCCTACCTACACTCACCTTTACTGGCTCCATCCCCGCCTCTTCGACCTGTTTGTTTCCTCTCCACCTATCCTCTCCTCTATCCCTCTTCTATCCGCCTCCCACTCTCTCCCTATTTATTTCAAAACCCCCTTCCCCTCCCCCTTTTCTGATGAAGGGTCTAGGCCCGAAACGTCAGCCTCTCTGCTCCTATGATGCTGCTTGGCCTGTTGTGTTCATCCAGCCCTGCACCTTGTTGTCTGAGGATTCCTCAGCGCTGTTGTTGACAAGGTCTTCAGCCAGGTCTAATCTATCTCCCGCACTTCAGTCCTCACCCTCTCTCTTCCCTTCCACAGCAGCGATAGACTTCCCCTTGTACTTATCTACCATCCCACCAGCATCCACATCCAGAGGATCATTAGCTGCCACCTTAAGCAAGATGCCACCTCCAGACACATGTTCCCCTTCTCTCCTTTGTTAGCCTTCTGCAGGGACCGTTCCCTCGGGGATACCCTGGTCCATTCTTCCTTTAATCCCAACCTCCTCCCATAGCTCCATGGCACCTTCCCCTGCAACTGCATAAGGTGTATCACCAGGCTGTTTACTCTCTCTGTCCTTAGTATCCAAGGGCACAAACACACCTTGTAAGTGATCTAGCGCTTTACCTGCATTTCACTCAATCCAGTCTGCTGCATTTGCAATGTGGTCTCCTCTACATCGTGGAAATGAAGGATACACTGGGGGACCATTTTGCACCATTCCCCAGCCAGACCTGATTCCACCGTCATCCCACCCACTACATTTCACTGTGTGAGACCTGACTACCACCACGAACCCAGAAACCCCATCTCTCCTGCCCTCCTACCTATACTATTCCACCAGGAACCAACAGTCTTTCCCACCCATTGGTTGTAATATCCTTAATTCTCATCCGGACTGTGGACCAACATTGCAATCCCCAAAATCAGGGTGGACCTGACAATCACCCCACCTCCCAACCCCACTAGTCTGATCAACCTATGGAAGGGCCCACCCCTGTCATTAACATGACAGATCCTGGATCCAAAATCCCTCCCAACTCTTGGACCTGACACTCCCCAACCCAAATGAACTTACACCCACCCAAGCATGACCTACCCATCTGCACAGACCCTCAATCCCCCTCCCCAGTCAGGACCCTAATTCCCCTGGATACTTTCCTCCTTTTTCCACTCAGACCCAAGCTCTGTGCTACCATTCACCCCTCCCACCAAGATCCAACCTTTTCGCTCTAGACCTGAACCACTCCAGACCAGATTACCCTTAAAATCCCCAAAGGCCACCCCCCTCCTGTAACTGGGACCCTCTTATTCCCCCACCTGCCAATCCTCTTCTCTAAGTTTTCATTCATGTTTCTGGATGCCCACCCACTTGGCTACTGACCTTACCCATGTGGCATCCTACACACTTTGTACCATATGCCCCCTCAGCCACCTGGCGCAGTATCCCTTTCAACCACAATTGTATCACTCTCAATCACCTCCCATTTCCATGTCCTTTACCCATGAGGCACATTATCCTCCTCACATGGCTGGCTCCCTATAACGCATGAGCAATGTTTAATCCACTTAGGGTCAGAAAAATCAAGGTTACAATTTCTGAAGAATTCAGGAGCAGAAAATACCATAGAACTAAAAATTATGAGAAGCTGTGTTCAGAACATAGCAGCAGCAGATATGTTACTTAATTCCTGAATTATTGCAAGCCACACTCAAATCTAAAAGTAACTGGAAGACTTTTTTTGTTTTAATCAAAGGATGCAGGCTTAAAAAACAAGATATTTGCATAAAATCCCTAGTGTGGAAACAGGCCATTTGGCCCAACACATCCACACCAACCCTCTGAAGAGCAGCCCACTCTCTACTCAATCCCTGTAACCCTACATTTCCCATAGCTAATCCCCCTAACCTATATATTCCTGGACACAATGGGCAATTTAGCACAGCTAATCCACCAAACCTGTACATCTTTGGACTGTGGAAGGAAACTGAGTACCTGGAGGAAACCCACACGGTCACAGGGAGAAAGTGCAAACTCCACACAGACAGTCACTCGAATCTGGAATCAAACCCTGGTCCCTGGCGCTGTGATGCAGCAGTGCTAACCACTTAGCCACCGTGCTGCCCATTTCTGGGATTTACCATGCATTTCGCACAATGGTTAACAAAACTCAGATCAAAATGGAATTTCAAAAATGTCATGGTCTTCCTTGTCAAGTTATTTCGCTCTGTAACCATGTTTTTATGTGACTGACAACCAGCTAAGTTTTATAGTGCTTATTAGATTGTGCAATCACATCTCTATTGCAGCAGTATAAAAACTGAAAGTGCTGAGAAATTTAGCAGATCTGGCAGTGTCTGTGGAGACAGAAACATTTTGTGTCACATGATTCTTCTTCGGAATCTTCTGAACACTGCCAGAATTACTGATTTCCTTCAGCACTTTCCACTTTTATTTCACATCTCCAGCATCCTCTATATTTTTACTTTTATATCTTTGTCATTGATGCTTTGTGTAACAGAAAGAAAAATAATTAATTAAGATTCTGTGCCAACACATCTCCAGAAACAAAAAAAACCCAAAGAACTGCGATGACTGGAAGTCAGAAATGAGAACAAAATTTGCTGGAAAAACTCAACAGGTCTGGCAGCATCTGTAGAAAGAGAAAGCAAAGTTCATGTTTTGTGTCCAGTGTGTTGGACTTAATGGATTTAAGATTTGTGAGGGAATCCAATTCTGCTCAGATTTAACAACCATTTAGCCTTTAATTGAATTGAGGTTGGAATACCAAACCTCAGCAATAGGACATTCCACTTCAGAAGCCAGCAGATATTCAGTATTTGTTGTGTTATTAGGAGTAATGGTCTCACCAGCACTATAGTGAGGCCTACATGATTAGAGCCGTATTGTAGCTGGGACTGGGGATCTTATCAGGGGCCAGGCTGCCACGAAGGATGGGTGGGCAGGGTAGGAAGGCCAAGGAGGAGAGAAATCTGACTGGAGGTGTTACACATTGCAAAGGCTCTCCATTGAGCCTAAGGGCTCTGCTAAGGATGGACAATTTTCTGGCTGCAATCAGGCTGTGCAGGGAAATTTATTGGTTGAGCGCTTGGCAAGAGGTGAGCTCTTAAATGGACATTAATCGACCAGTCAATGGCTTCAAATAACCCAGAACCAGATAAGCTACTCAGTGTTCCTGCTCACTATTTAATTTAATATGCAGGCCACCTTTAATCCCATCAGCAGGTTGTACTTATCCAATTTGATTTTGGCTCCTTTTCAGTCATAATCATGATTTGATTATGAAACAGAAGAGAAAAATTATTTTTTGTTATGTCAGCCATAGTTTAATTTATATCACTCTCACCTTTGAATAAGCAGGTGTGGGAGTCACACTCCAGTGACTTGAGTGTGAAGATCTACACTATTACCTTACTGCAGTACTGAGAGAGTCTTTCATTACCATAGCTACCTTGTTTTGGATGAGGCATTTGTTAACTCAGCAGATATAAAACCTCCCATAGCTCTATTTCAAAGAAGGGTATTGCTACAAAGACAGATTGTTTTGTTCATTATCACATTTCTGTTCTTGAGAGCTTTCAATGTGTAGACTGGGTGCTGCATTTCCTACATTGCAATATGCTTAAAAAAAGGTAATCAGTCGGCTGTAAGACACTTTGAAAGGTTCTCGGATTGTGAATGGAGTTATATAAATGCAATTACTGCCCACAGGTGTTCAAGCAACTTGAATGAATGTATGTGGGGCCATTATCAAACTAGCTCACAGAACAGAGATCTGGTCAGTGAGCCTGATGGATGAAAATATATTGGATGAAAGGAAATTTGCCAAACTAAAGGGAACCTGAGGAATTATAACTTGAGAGAAAAGGTATAAAGAATTTATGTTTTTGGCATGAGACCACCTCAGAGGCCAAGCACAGTTTTAAAACAATGATTAACAATTTATGATCATTGTAGTAAAGTGACCCTCCAGAAGTGATATAAAATGGATGAGATATCATTGACCTGAAACATTAACTCTATTTCTCTCCCGACAGAAGCTGCCTGACCATTTCTAGAATTTCTGTCTTAATTTCAGATTTTCACCATCTCATCGGATCATAGAATCCCTCCAGTGTGGAAACAGGCCATTCAACCCAACAAGTTCACACTGACTCTCCAAAGAACATCCCACCCAGACCCATTCCCCCCCACCCCATCCCTGTAACCCTGCATTTCCCATGGCTAATGAATCTAACCTACACATCACTGAACAGTATGGGCAATTTAGCATGGCCAATTGACCTAACCTACACATCGTTGGAGTGGGAGGAAACCAGAGCACCTGGAAGAAACACACGCAGTCAAGAGGAGAACGTGCAAACTCCACACAGACAGTTGCCTAAAGATGGAATCGAACCCAGGTTCCTGGTGCTGTAAGGCAGCAGTGCTGGCCACTGTGCCACCCCTAATAGTGTATAATGGTCTATAATAGTTTTTCTTCAGTGCTGCCATTAATAATTACCTAGAAGGGAAACACCAGAGGTAGCACATAATCTTTGTCAACCTTCAGGTAAGATCGCTCTCAATTCCCAAACTCAAACATAGCAGAGAGAATTAGACAGGGCGATGGATGTTCTAAAACTTCTGCAGTATCATCTGCTGGTTAAAATTTAGAACTACCCATTTGTAGAGCATCACCGAGTGTCTCATTGATATAGTCTGACTTGTTTTGAATTTACCTATTGGATAATCCTATTAGGGACTTGTCAACAACTATGAGACACAACATCAAGGTCTACTTTCTTCACCATAATCTGAATGCATTGCTCCTTGACCAGTATATTATCAGGTCTGGGCCGGCTTCCTTATCTACATTGACGATATCCTGCTCCATCACTTCTCTCTCCATCACCATCGCTATTGTCATGTCAAACGGAATATGTACAACAGAAAATCTTAGATTATCCAGAAATGGAGATCAAAACCATGTTTATTTATCATTAATAGCATACTCCTTTAAACTCTATTTATACAGGTTAAATACCATCAAGAGTAACCCAAAATTTCATTTCACCATGAGCTGAACTTTGCACCTCATGTTCCCTTTTATCTTACAATATTACCTGCCTGAACCCCTACCTCAGTACCACCACCACTGAAGCTCATTACCACAACAGTTTTCACCTTCTTTCTCTATAAGTTCCAATTTTCATTGTCTGGTGATGACATACATAAACACCAATTAAATCATGCTGCTTTTCCCTGCATCCTATCCTGAACAAAATCCCGTTGATTTGCTCCACCCCACCACTGGAACTTCCTTTAACTGTTTGATATCCAACACATGCAATTGAAAATCTTTGTCGTTCTCATCAAAACATTTTATGGCTTCACAATGCCATATCTCTGCCAAACTCTCTATCACTTCCTGTACTTCCTGACCTTTGAAGCAACATAGAAACAAAGAAAATAGGAGGAGAAATTAAGCTATTTGACTCTTCCAGCCTGCTCCACCCTTCAATATGATCATGACTGATCATCCCACTCGAACAACCTGTTCCTGTTTTCTCTCCATACCCTTTAATCCTTTTAGCTCTAAGAACTATGTCTAACAACTTTTTGAAAATATTCAGTTCGGCCACAACTACTTTCTATAGCAGAGAATGCCACAGGTTCACCACTCTCTTGATGAAGAAAGTTCTCTTCATCTCAATGCTATATGGCTTAACCCGTATCCTTAAACCATGACCCCTCACTCTGGACTCCACAGTCATTGGGAAGTTTCTTCCTGCATTTGTCCCATCTGGTTCTATTAGAATTTTATAGGTGTCTATGAGGTCTCCCTTCATTCTTCTAATCTCCAGTGAATATTGTCCTAACTGATCTGTCTTCATAAATCAGTCCTGCCATCCCAAGAATCAGTGTCATAACTGATTGAAATCTCCTTTGTACCATTCCATCCCTTTACCCTATCGTTGGTATTTTCAGTTGCTCCAGCCTTACTCTTTGCAGGACTCTTAAACTATTTTACTTCTTTACTTCTCCATCATCCTTTAATAACCTTCTCAAAACTCATCTTTTAAATGCATTCTCCAGTCAACCCTCCTAACCTCATTCCTGTTTGGTGACTGCTCTATTTAATAGTTTCCTGTAAACTACCATGCAACATCAAGCGTGTTACAAGTGCTGCATAAATGTTAGTTATTGTTTTGAATGAGTGTAACCTTCTGAAAGAAAGACATGGCAATAGAAAGTGTCAGCCCTCGACATTTCTGCGGCAACCTGTACATCACAAGTGAAGCAAATGATCAGCTGGAGTTATCACCACAGAAATAATTCTCTCCTCAGAATTTAATCTGTCACAGAACTACACTGTGAAAGCAATCTGTCTCAGGTCTGCCTTCAATAAGCAGCATGTATGAGACCTCCCTTTAAAAATCAATACCTTATTGCCAACTTTGACAGAAACCTCAAAAATTTATTTTTAACATTGACATTGCCCAGTAATCTTGTCAGCACACTATCGTTTCCAATGTTATTTTTTGCAAAACCATTATGAAAACATTTACTGCACACGTCTTTCAGAAAATAATAGCTAACTAAATGACCTGAGTACTGAAAATGTCTTTGCGCAGTTTTGATAGTCTGGACAGTGCTGACTGTTCAGAGCTTAAGGTTAAGCAAGGCTGAACTGTTTCTCTGCAATACTAAGTAAATAGACTAGGATATCACCAAACCAAATGATCGGACTTTCTGTTAAGGGTGTCAGGAAAGTTGGTTGGTTTGCTATCAATCCAGGACTTTCCAACTGGCTACACAGAAGGTAGAGAGACTGTAACCTATTTATGGGATGCATTGAACTTATTTGCAGAGACCAATTTTGAAATGGCCATTCTACACCGTATAATGGATAAACATTTAATGTTTTTGTATTAACAGTTATACACAATTCAATATTTTTACCCATCTCACAATGAGTGGGTATGGTTATTCAAAACAAAATCACCCATTGCAATATTAACATAAAGAGTTTTAGTGTCCACTTAACATGTCCACATGTCCTGATGTTTCTGGCAATTGAGAATGGATGAAAGTGGCCCAAAGCCCACATTGATTGATTAAGTCTTTTAGTCTGGTAATCACATAGCATCTGTATTTTTATAATGTTATGTTAGTATCACAAACAGTAATAGCATAGTTGGCTTGAACATGGTGGAGGGTT
The DNA here is from genome assembly GCF_021869965.1 of Rhincodon typus. Taxonomy (NCBI): domain Eukaryota; kingdom Metazoa; phylum Chordata; class Chondrichthyes; order Orectolobiformes; family Rhincodontidae; genus Rhincodon; species Rhincodon typus. Next base: position 21,657,086 of record NC_063339.1, read on the forward strand.
GTTTTTTGGACTGAAGGCCTGTGACCTGTAGTGTTCCATATGGATCGGTGTGGGGTCCACTTTTGTTTGTTATATATATAAATGATTTGGATGAGAATTTAGGAGGCATGGCTAGTAAGATTGCGGATAACACCAAAATTTGTGGTATAGTGGACAGTGAAGAAGATACCTAAGATTACAACGGGATCTTGATCAATTGGGGGAATGGGTTGAGGAATGGCAGATGAAGTTTAATTGGATAAATGTGAGGTATTGCATTTTGGTAAAATGAACAAAGGCAGAACTTAAGAGCAAATTACTGCAGATGCTGGAATCTGTACTGAAGACAACAAATGTTGGAGATCAAGTCTAGATGACTCTTCATCAGAGCAGAACTTATATAGTTAACTGGAAGGCCCTGGGTAGTGTTGTTGAACAGAGAGACCTGGAGGTTCAGGTATATAGTTCTTTGAAAGTTGTGTGACAGGTAGACAGGGTGGTTAAGAAGGCTTTTAGCACGTTTGCCTTTATTGCTTAGACCATTGAGTATAGGAGTTGGGATATCATGTCAAGGTTATGCAGTATGTTGGTAAGGCGACTTCTGGAGTACTGTGTACAGTTCTGGTCGCCCTACTATAGAAAGGTTATTATTAAACTGGAGAAGGTTGAGAAAAAATTTACCAGGATGTTACCAGGACTGGAGGGTTTGAGTTATAAGAAGAGGTTAGATAGGCTGGGACTTTTTTCACTGGAGCAAAGGAGGTTAAGGGTGACCTTATAGAGGTTTATAAAATCATGAGGGGCATAGATAAGGTGAATAGCAAAGGAATTTTCCCTAGGGTGGTGAAGTTCAAAACTAGGGGCCATGGTTATAAAGTGAGAGGAGAAAGATTTAGAAGGGATGTGAGGGGCAATTTTTTCACACAGAAGGTAGTTAGTATGTAGAAAGAACATGTAGAAAGAATATGTAGAAGAAGTTATAGATACAGGTATTGTTACAACATTTAAAAGACTTTTGGATAGGTACATGAATAGGAAAGGTTTAGAAGGATATGGGACAAATGCAACTCAATGGGACTAGTTTGGCTTGGGAAACTTGATTGGTCCGGAAAAGTTGCACTGAAGGGTCTGTTTCCATGCTGTATGACTTTATGACTCTCAAGCTTGTTTTGGCTATTGTATTTTTGTAATATTGAAGATTGTAAATATCAGCCCATATGAACAATTTAGACTATTATGGCTGTTATTTAGGTAGTGGAGGAGGAGTTGAGGACTTGGGCAGTTCAACCATGAACGTGTTGAATGTGAGCAGCCTTCTAGGATTAAATGGTGTACTCCTGCTCCTATTTCTTATTTTGTCATTGTTTCTTCAAGGCAAGAAGTAACTGCACACAGTTAATGCAGATTAGCAATGACAAAAGAACAGATTCGCTAGAAACTAACTTTGCTGTCTCTTTTTGACAGAAGTGGAGAACAATAAATAGCAGCATAGCCAGCAGGACGCCCTCAAATGAACAAAAAACACATTTCAAATTCAATCAGCCTTTAATACCAAGCATTTTACTCTAGCTACTAACTTCTTCATTGAACAAATTCAGAACGTTAATTTCCAGTCTAACGTTGCATTTTGTGGTCCAAATCCAAAATCTATTCATTTGGGAAATTCACAATAATCCTGATAATGAAAACATCTGGCCTGCATTTGTATTGCTTTATTACACCTTTTGCTTCCCACTTCTTGGCAGCATACCACCACCTCTTTTTTTGCAAGTGCTTAATTTGATTCTTATTCAGAAAGTGCCCTGAGTTGACAATGAAATAACATTTGTTTCATATCTGAACTGATTGCAATTTTGTTTTGGTACATTTCGATGAAAATAACAAGATATTAGAGTAAAATGGAATCATCTTCAGTTTGCACTTTAATCCTGGCTTAACAGCATAAGCTTCGGACATCTACTATGGCTAAGACCAACGTATTTCCTCTTAGTTCAGTTTATTTTTAGAGACAACTTATTTTTAGGACCATTACTCATATTTTTTTAAATAAAATCAAATCTGCATAGAATTAGAATCTGCCAAATAGAAACAGGCCATTCAGTCCGACTCTATTCTGCTGTGAAAGAATCAACAATAGTTGGCCATAGTTGAGAGTATATATCAAGGTTTTCAAATACAACACTGAAGGTCTTAATGCAAGAGATAGAAAGAAGAGATGCATTTGATTTGGAAAGGGAAGAATTGACCCTCCGAGGCATCTAGTACTCTAGGCCAGTGCTGATGTGTTTATCTGTATGTCAGATATCTAGCTGACTGAAAAAGTAAACATCATTGGTGACAGAATGAAGTGAAGAGAAATGCTCTTAGGACACTTTGCCATGGCATTATTGATCCATTAAGCGGCATATGGGTATTCCTTATTGATTTATTGAAGAATGATGGCTCAGTTGACTTTGGACAGTGTTACTATTAAGGATGTCCTATCTGCCTCCTCAGTTTCATGTTTCCCTGAATAAAATTCCTGGCTTTTGCTGATTTTGAGGTTTAAATTTATTCAGTAACTGCTAACCAGTAGCAATTATTGAAAGAAAAAGAGATTTGAAGAACTGTGATTGATAAATAACCATTCATGGTTTTCCTCTTCAAGTAAAGAAAGGCTCTCTGTCTCAGCAAACATATTTTTGCACTCACATACATCTTTCATTTCTGACAATAGTTTTGCCAAAAGCAATGACAAACTAGGAGAAAACATTTGGCAAAAGATGTGAATGAAACTGGATTTCCACAAAACCACCGGAATTTTGCTTAAAGATGCATCAATTTTCTTAGCATAGGCTACATGATCAGGAAGTGAAAGTGGTTCTTATAAAAATTATGTTCTTGTGAGACTGCTAATGTTAAAATTAGTCCTGAAGCTAGAAACTTGGCTTGAGTATGTTCCTCATACCATTGATAATATGTAAAGGGGTTAACCAACAATGTTGTAGACAGCCATCGGAGAGATCACATCATGATCTGATCACACCAGCTAATGACTGAGCTACTCTGACTTTCACCAATAGTTGGGACAATGACCTCCAATCCTATTTCATACAGGGAGGATATGGATCTGCAAATTTCAATCGTCTAACTCATGTAAAGTGTTGCCAACAATGAAATTTCATCTTTTGAATCCAAATTTGAATCCAAACTCCACTGGCTGAGAATAAAGAGAAGGAATCTCAATTGATGTTGACTACAGGAAACTGAATAATGTTTTAACTCTTTGATGCCCCTATTATAATTTGATATTTCATGAGTAATACAAAGAATTATCCATAGGAAATCTTCAGAGAAGAACATATTAATATCCAATTGATATGGCAGGGTTACCAAAGATCAAATAGAACTCAGAAGCAAGTGCTGATATTTAAGGGATAATTCAGTCAGTACTTACCTGGATATAGGTACAGAGAGAGAATAAGAAATAAATGTTGAAAATTGTGGACTGTAAGTAGAAATAAAACTCTGACTAGAAAAACATAGAGATGTTTAATCAACCTGTTTAGATGTGTAATGACCCACCACTGGAAAAGGTGAGGCATGAGGTCTACATGGTAGTCAGGAAGGAACTGAAGAATGGACTCAGGAGAGCTAGAAGTGGGTATGAGAAAACCTTGGCGGGTAGAATCAAGGAAAACCCCCAGGTGTTCTATACTAATGTGAGGAACAAAAGGATGGCCAGAGTGAGGGTAGGGCCAATCAGGGATGGTGGAAGCAACTTGTGTGCGGAGTCAGAGGAGCTAGGGGAGGTCCTTAATGAATTCTTTGCTTTAGTATTCACCAGTAAGAGGGACCTTGACGCTTGTGAGGATAGCGTGAAACAGGAAGATATGCTCGAACAGGTTGTTGTTAGGAAGGAGGATATGCTGGAAATTTTGAAAAACGTAAGGATAGATAAGTCCCCTGGGCCAGACGGGATATACCCAAGGTTACTACGGGAAGCAAGGGAAGAGATTGCTGCGCCTTTGGCAGTGATCTTTACATCCTCACTGTCCACTGGAGTAGTGCCAGAAGATTGGAGGGTGGTAAATGTCATTTCCTTGTTCAAGAAAGGGAATAGGGATAATCCTGGAAATTACAGACCGGTCAGTCTTACATCTGTGGTGGGCAAATTATTGCAGAGGATTCTGAGAGAGAGTATTTATGATTATTTGGAAAAGCAAAGTTTGATTAGAGATAGTCAGCATGGCTTTGTGAGGGCAGGTCATGCCTCACAAGCCTTATTGAATTCTGTGAGGATGTGACAAAACACATTGATGAAGGTAGAGCAGTTGATGTGGTGTATATGGATTTTAACAAGGCATTCGATAAGGTTCCACATAGTAGGGTCATTCAGAAAGTAAGGAGGCATGGGATTCAAGGAAACTTGGCTGTCTGAATACAAAACTGGCTGTCCAATAGAAGACAGTGGGTGGTAGTCGATGGAAAGTATTCAGCCTGGAGCTCGGTGACCAGTGGTGAGCCGTGGGGATCTGTTCTGGGGCCCCTGCTCTTTATGATCTTTATAAATGACTTGGATGAGGAAGTGGAAGGGTGGGTTAGTAAGTTTGCCGATGACACAAAGGTTGGTAGAGTTGTGGATAGTGTGGAGGGCTGTTGTAGGTTGCAACGGGACATTGACAGGATGCAGAGCTGGGATAAGAAGTGGCAGATGGAATTCAACCAAGAAAAGTGTGAAGTGATTCACTTTGGAAGATCGAATTTGAACGCAGAATACAGGGTTAATGGCAAGATACTCGGCAATGTGGAGGAACAGAGGGATCTTGAGGTTCACATCCATAGATCCCTCAAAGTTGCTACCCAAGTTGATAGGGTTGTAAAGTATGGTGTATTGGCTTTCATTGGCAGGGCAATTGAGCTTAAGAGCCGTGAGGTAATGCTGCAGCTCTATAAAACCCTGGTTAGACCACATTTGGAATATTGTGTTCAGTTCTGGTCACCTCATTACAGGAAAGATGGGGATGCTTTAGAGAGGGTGCAGAGGAGATTTACCAGGATGCTGCCTGCACTGGAGGGCAGGTCTTATGAGGAAAGGTTGATGGAGTGAGGGTTTTTTTCATTGGAGCGAAGAAGTATGAGAGGTGACTTGATAGAGGTTTACAAGATGATGAGGCATAGATAGAGTGGATAGTCAGAGACTTTTTCCCAGGGCGGAAATGACTATTACGAGGGGACATAATTTTAAGGTGATTGGAGGAAGGTATAGAGGCGATATCAGAGGTAGGTTCTTCACACAGAGAGTGGTGGGCATGTGGAATGCGCTGCCGGCAGTGGTAATGGAGTCAGATACTTCAGAGACTTTTAAACGACTGTTGGATAGGCACATAGAGGATAGTAAAATGTAGGTTATGCAGGGTAGGTTGATCTTAGTAGGATAGTAGGTCAGCACAACATCGTGGGCCGAAGGGCCTGTACTGTGCTGTACAGTTCTATGTTCTATGTATGAAACCAGGCCTTCTGAGGAAGGGTCACCGGACCCGAAACGTTAACTCTGATTTTTTCTTCACAGATGCTGCCAGACCTGCTGAGCTTTTCCATCAACTTCTGTTTTTGCTTCTGGCTTAAAAGTTGGAATATCATGACTGTGCCACAAGAGCCGTATGAGAGAAGTATATATCTAGACTCTGTTTAAATAACATTTAAAGATCTTCTTCAATTAACCTATCCGGACATGTCATGACACAGCTCTGCAGTCAGTGGGATTTTAACTTGTGCCTTCTGACTCAAAGGTAGGAACACCACCACTGTGTCACAAGAGTTTTCCCAGAATATATGTGGAATCTGTCTAACCAGTATTTATATTTTCTAATCAACAGCTTCAGAGACACAGCCCTGGAATAGATGTGATTTGAATTTGGTTTCCTGAAATATAAGGACCGGGCATGCGATCTTCTAAAATATATGACTTTATTTCTTCTTGTAAGTAGATTACATAACTGCCAGTTGAGAACTCTGCCGCAACAGCTTTTATCATGCTCTTTATACATTTTCTTAGTTGATCCTCCCGAAACCATAAGTAACCATCAGTACTTTCTGTTAATCTATTCCATGATATCTTTTCTTGAAATACTACAGTAAGTTCATGCAAACTATTCCCCACATCCTAACCACATGACCGAGGCAACAGTTTGATTGTCACGCACTCCTTATCTGTTTCGAACCGATTCCCTTTGTTTCAAGGATATTTGCAAGTCAGCTCTTTGCAAAAGCATTTGTAATCCTAACCCTTAATCACACATTTTTCAATATACTCCACAACTCCCATCTTTGATTCTTCCCAAACAGAATCATGCAAGCAAAACAAGATAATAATAATATCTAAATTGCCTAGAGTATCAAAAAGTAGTAAAATACTGAACTTCAGGTTTTGCATTTGCTGAATACAACATTGAAGCAACATAAACAAAAAATATAGAATAAGAATCACAACAATAATAATTCCTTGAATTAACGACATACTCAACGGTCCCAGCAAGCCGGTAGCCCCACTCCACAAAGTGGAAGCGGTGGCTGCTTAAGTTTATCCATTTCCTTAAAGATGTGCACAGCCAATTTGGTGATTCTCTCAGGGTTATCAGGGATGTAGGTGCAACATTCTTGACCTATAAGGGTACAGGTACCACCTTTTTCAGCTAAGATCCAGTCCAGAGCTATGTGATTCTGCATAGCAGTGGCTCATAGGGCAATTAATCTTATCAAGAGCCTGAGAGGTGTCATTGGCTATCAGTTCAAGGATAGCTTCCAAATTAATAACTTCCCTGAAATTGCTACCTGCTCCATACCAAGGTAATGCCATCATCTAGAAACTCCCCGGCTCAGTTACGGGGCATTTAAGCACTCCAGAGCAGATTTCAGAGATGTCATAAGAGTGACGCATAAATGGGATCACAAAAGCAAGGTAGCAGAAGCCTGTCCATGAGGGGGCTTAACCAAACATATGCTTTGTGTCTACAAACCAAATACATGCCATTGTATGGGACAACCGAGTTAGATAGTCAGAAAACCAGACATGGTCAAAAGTTCCTGCTGACATAAGGTTAGTAAAATTAAATTTAGCTGGAAGCCAAGCATCAAGGGTGACATTAAAATATTGGGTACAATTACTCTGACCCACAGACTAACCCCCAGTGTCAGACCTAGTGAAGCAAATAAAGACAACTGGTCTTCCTACCTTTCGTGTGTTGGTAGGGACAACAAATGGTGGTGGATGAGATGTATTACATTTGGGTTAATATCAACCTTCAAAAGCAGAAAAGCTGTACCCTGCTAATACCCATTTATCTTGGGTGCTTTTAATGTCCACCCAATATAACCCCATTCTCTGCAGAAAATGTGGCAGCCGTGTGAACCCTAGTTATTAGTGATCCGTTCTGGCGAGACACCGATTCTGCCATCTCAGATGCATTAAAAGGAATGGGTCTCAGAGGGATTACCGCCCTTTGAATGTATGGGAATGTGTGAGCAAACCCAGCAGCTGGAGACATTGGTACATTTGGCATAAGGGTAAGACATATACAAAAAGGTATTTACATTGAGTTCACATTTTACAATAAATCCTGCCCTTTTGGTGCAGGGGATTGGCAAGTCACGAGTAAGCAAACACTCAAAATAAACGTTGTTGGTAATATAATCAACTTTCCCATCTTGAGTTATTATAAAGTTTCTTATCAAGCTTCAAGTTCAGTTACTGGTTGCTCGTTAACATCATGCATGTGTTCCCAGTTCACTTCAACTGCATCCACCTTGAGGATACATTTTCAATATTTTTGCTTCTTTGCCACTTTTATGAATGATTGTGTCATTGAGTGGTAACTACCTCCGTATGTAAGTACCACCTCTGATCTGTAATGTACATGGTATCAAACAATACAGCCTGAACTAGTTAGAGTGCATTCATCAGGCTTTGCCTTCAGCTTATGCTTCCCCTTCTTTTTTGTTCGAGGTATCTGTATGTCATCATTTTTGAGCCCTTTCACTTCAGCTCACTTTCACTGTTTTAAAATTAGTTTCTCTATGGATTATGTGTCAACGTCTTATAGTTTAAACTATGCTTTTGTGATCTTACAAGCCACACTAATCCATTTATTAAGTAGGTGTACATGTCTCAGGCCCATTCTGCAGAGCATTTTTGTTACCAATCATTTCCTCATGTTTGTTACTTCCGAGGTAACAAACACTCTTGCACACTTACAGCAGTATCTCAAGACCATGACATGCATTTTTGACTCTTTTGTCAAAGGATGTATGAGATTTTACTTATCTCTCCACTTATAGTCCTGATGCCTTGGGTAGTGGCTTGATCATCAAATTCATTTCCCTTGAAAGGAAAAGACACTAACATCACCAAGGGAAAGCTATCAGTTTAGTACTCTCACCTAAACTTCCTTTTTGCTAAAATGCATGTTAACTTCAATTCCCATTTCAACCCATTATTTTAATTTGTCTTTCTTCTGCCACTACAATCCATCGCTAATTGCTTCAGCTCATCCAATTCTCATTCTAGATATTTGATATATCTTTGCGCAAATTTGTCTAAATTCAAAATTCTGTTTACACCATCAAAGGGAATAGATTCCTGATACCCAACATATTTGATGTTTTCACAGCAGTTGTCCAATGCTGAGATGTGTTGTTAATAAATGGCTTGATGGGCTGAGGATGCCTCATCCATCATTGGTGTTGTGATGTTGAAAGTCTGCGGTCAGATTCAGAATTTCGTAGCCATCAGTGAAAGCCTTCAGTATCTTCGATTCTCTGAACAATACAGCATCCATTCTCTGAACAATATATTAAGGGGTGCAGTGAAAACTTTTGGAAGTCGACCATCTCTCTTCCTCCTGTAAAAAAAAAGTGTTACAACTGACAAAGGAAAAGCCCAACTCCTTTGTTAGATTCCTTTCGTTTTAAGAGCATCAGCAAGTCAGCTCTGTGCAAAAGCATTTATAATCCTAAACCTTGTTATGCTGTACCTTACTCACACAATGTTTAATATACTCCACAGTCACCTAACTCAGAGGTAGGGAAAATAAAACTGCACCACAACAGACCCTCAGTAAACCCCCTGTTAAATATTTTCCAATCAATCTAATCTATTCAGTCTATATTTGAATTTCTATTTAAGATGACAATTCATCTAATTTAGTGCAAACTTTTCAGGACTTAGGTTTCAGAGCTCTTAATAATGTTTTTTTTTAAATGTTTTTGCGAACTCTGGCCCTACAATGTGGTACATACTTAAGTTTGCAATCTTTGTGCCATTCTGCCAGAGTCTAATTCGCATTAGTTTTATTGTTACCTTAATCTATAACCTCTCAATTTCCTTTAATTTACTCAATCTTCTCCCAACATAAGCCAGGATTGTCTCTATTAGTTTAAAGTCCTTTCTAGTAATATGGCTTATTAGAACATCAGCCCCAGCATGGTTCAGGTAAAGTCTACTTTTTTAAATTCATTAACGGGATGAGGACGTCGCTGGCTAGGCAGCATTTATTGCCCATCCCTAATTGCCCAGAGGGCAATTAAGAGTCAACCACATTGCTGTGGGTCTGGAGTCACATATAGGCCAGAACAAGTAAGGATGGCACTTTACTTCCCTAAAGGGCGTTAGTGAACCAGGTGGGTTTTTCCAACAATCGACAATGGATTCATGGTCATCATTAGACTCTTAATTCCAAATATTTTTATTGAATTCAAATTCCAACATCTACCATGGTGGGATGCGAACCCAGGTCCCCAGAACATTATCTGGATCTCTGGATTAACAGTCCAAAGATAATACCACTGGGCTATCACCTCCCCTACTGGTGCCAGTCCCCCCATATCAGAACCTATTTCTCCCACACTGTCTTTGACGCACAGTTGCAGCAGTGTGCACCACATATAAGATGCACTGCAGAAATTCATCAAAGATCCCTAGATAGCACTCTTGAAACCTATGAGTAACTCCATCTATAAGGACAAGGACAGCTGCTTTATGGCAACACCACCTGCAAGCTCCCATCCAAGCCGCTCACAACGGATCATAAAGCAGTACAGCACAGCAACAGAGACAACACAGTGTGGAGCTGGAGGAACACAGCAGGCCAGACAGCATCGGCAGGAAAGTTGCCGTTTCAGGTCCGGACCCTTCTTCAGTGCATCCAGAGCCTCCAAAAATGGTTTTCTCTGCAGATCCTCAAGAAGCTCCTCTGATGCTGCCTGGCCCATTGTGTTCCTTCAGCTCCACACTGTGTTGCCTCTAACTCCAGCACCAACAGTTCTTGCTATCTCCCAGCACAGGGACAGGACCTATGGTCCATCGCGTCTGTGTTAAACATCATGCCATTCTAAACTAATCCCATCCTGCACATGGTTCATACCCCTCTATTCTCTACCTGTTCACATGTCTGTCAAAATGCCTCTTAAACATTGCTATTGTATCTGCCTCTACCACCTCCTGTGGCAGTACGTTCCAGGCACCTACCACCGTCTATGTAAAAAAACCTTGACTTGCGCACACATCTCTTTTAAACCTTTCCCTCTCACCCTAAATCTGTGTCTCCTACTATTTGATGCCTCCACCCTGGGAAAAAGGCTCTGACTATTCACCCTGTCTATGCTACTCATAATTTTTGCATTCCTCTATCAGGTCACCCCTCACCCTCCGATACAATTCAAGTACAATTGCAAGGCCTAATGCTTTTCTACTCCCACCTTTGAAATCTTCTTACTTGCCTGATTCACAGTCACATTCTCCTGTCCCTGACCAAATTAGATGATACTAACCAAGGGGTATGACTGTCTTCTGGAACATAGTGTCTGGGTAATTGTCCCCCTGCCTGATGGATTGCAATGTCTATAGCTCAGCCTGCAGACCAAAACCTCTGAGCTGAAACTACTTAAGCTGCAGACGCTTGCTATAGGTGTGGTTGTTATGGATTGGAATAATAATGAGTAGTCATCACCATGACATATCATCTTGACTGTATTAATTACATATATTTGCTTTTTCTTCCATTTAATTTATAGAACCCCTTCTTAGCCTGTTCCCCTTAGTCATCCAATTCCTTGCTTCACACTCAGGACATGCGAGATATGTCTAACATCAACAATCACTCATTAATGAGTTTGATTGTCCATGTAGAAAATTCCATGGTTGGCCATGGTTCTGTGGGTCTTTGTGTGGCTGATGAGTTCGATAATAGAGCCACATCTCCAACTACACATTTGGCAGGTGTTTATGTGACATTAACCGGGTCCTTTCCATCCTTCCTCGTGCCAATGGGAGTTTAAGAAGAATTGTGTCCACGTTTTCAGGAACTTCTTCCGAGTCATTTTTTGCTAAGTGAGAGTCTCAGAGGCATTAACACCTATGTTGCATTTCCTGAGGTAAGCTTTCAGGGAGTCTTTGAAAACAAGTTCCCCGACCTTGGATCCACCAAGTGTTGATATCAATGTGGACATGCAACACTGCATCAAATTGCGAGCGCTGAGGATGAGAGCTTTTAATGATTGTGACACCAAGTCTCTTGTGTGTAAGGCAGTCATCGTTCCATCTCTTCTATGTGGCTCTGAAATGTAGTCTATGTATAGATGCCATCTCAAGCTCCTGGAGAAGTACATGAATTCCAATTGAGATGGATTCTCCACATCACTTGGGAGGATAGATGTACTAACGTCAGCTTGAAGGAGCTAACCACACCAGGATTGAGGCCGCGATCATCCAAACCCAACGCCGCTGGCCTGGCCATGTGCTTACAATACCTGAATCCTGACTATTAAAGCATGTCTTCTTCACATAGCTCACAGAAAACACTTGAATGAGAGGAGGACAAAGGAAGCGAAATATCTACTGTGAATTTTTTGCTTTCTGTGTGGCATTACAGTAAGATCATAACTAACCAACAAAGCAAAAATGTTCAATTTTTTTTGATAGCTTCTGAGCCCATGGATCTGATGGGGAACCTTACCTGCTTAGATCCTGTATTGGAAACATATGGACTGTAATTACCCAAACCTTCAATTTATGTAGTGATAGTAGGAACTGCAGATGCTGGAGATTTCTGAAGAAGGGTCTAGGCCCGAAACGTCAGCTTTCCTGCTCCTCTGATGCTGCTTGGCCTGCTGTGTTCTTCCAGCTGTACACCTTGTTATCTCTTCAATTTATGTTTTGTGTTAGACAATCACCCACCAGGAGTGAACACTTATAAAATTACACCAATAGTTGTTTTGTTGGATAATTGATGCATGTTCAGTATTGCCAGCACTGGAGTAATTGTTCTCCTCAATTTCAATATGTATTTGTTCCTTTCTGACATCCTACTTCCAGTGTGGTACAATCAATTTCTTTGCATACAAGAGTGAAAGCCAAATTGAGGATGGAAACAGCTTTCAAAAAAATATTTTTTATATAAGCATCATAACTAAATTGAAACTGATCTGTGTAAACAGAGAAGAGGAGGTAACTATTTTTTAAAAAATTAATGTGTTTTCTTAGGGGGACAGTAGAAGCAAATCTTCATAAAATTAGAATAAGTAGGTTGTGGAATCACTTTGAATGCAAGAATTTTTGGCTTAACTTTTGAAGCTTCTGCTGAGCCCTCGACTTAGCTGACTTGTCTACAATTTCCATCTGATGGAGGGAGAAATTGTTGGTTGCATTAGGTTGATTTGATGGCCATTTTAGTTGCTGGATTTTGCCAGAATCTTCAATGTATATACATTCTGTTCTAATAACAATTTATGTGCAGTATATGTCTTCCCTAAGATATATTTCTCTATACACAGACTCAGAAGGAATTAATACCAAAGTGTTCAGCACAGTGTTAAAAGCCCTGAATACCTCATCTGGCTGTTGTGAATATATCCTCCAATTCTAATAGTTTACCAGATTTGAAACATAGTGTGTGGCTCTAATTCTCTAAACCACTGGTCTCATAGAATAAGTCACAATGCTATCAGCTGTGTTAGGATGTACAGGTCAAAAAGACTTAGAGTCATACATGTTGCATTGTAGGTTACATTATTTGAGGCTCTAGTCCATTCAACAGTCTGATAATGGTCTTTCTCATCACTCCCGAGTAGAATTACCTGCCTGTCAGGCTGTCTAATCTATTGTTTTGCTGTAGGTAGTATGTAATGTATGGAGTTCTGATAAATGTAAAAAGATTTTTCACAAATGATGTACAGTGGAACATAATAGTTCATAGCGAAAAATCTGCTCAGTTTTTGAAATTCAATTAAATTATTTCAGCTTTGAAATTCAGGGGATGAAGAGATTCTAAAACAGAAAATCACACTTGCATGGTAATAGTCTGGTAGAGATCTGGACTGACAGGCAACTTGATAATTTTATTACAATGAAGCTCAATAAACTGAATTGTTCATCCCAAAGGTCTGTGGGTGCATTCGCTCTGTCCAATCTCCTCTGCCTGCCTGATATATGGCCAAAATGCAAATTACCCCAAATATCTTTTCCTCTCAGATATACTCCCATCAAGGTTGAAGTGCTGTGTTCTTCCCACTTATTTGTCCATGTTTGTCCTACAGGAATCAGTAGTGGGGCCTCAACAAATTACTTGGATGAATGGTCCAAATGCAGGTTTGGTAAATTTGCTGAAGATGTTAAATTAGTTCAGTAAATAATTTGTGAAGTAGACATAAAGATTGTGGTTTGGAGTATAAATAGGTTAAATGAATGGGCAAACGTTTTGCAAATGGAGGATAATGTGAGATCTGTCAACTTGTCCACTGCCTAAGAGTCCTTCACATTGTTGTGGGCCTGGAGTCACTTGTAGGCTAGATCAAGTAAGTAAAGCCCATGTCTTGATGAATAATAACCAGGATAACATTCAGTTTGGTTAGAGACAACAAAAAAGCTGCAGATGCTGGAATCCAAGGTAGACAAACAGGAGGCTGGAAGGACACAGCAGGCCAGGCAGCATCTGGAGGAAAGGAGCAGTCAATGTTTTGGGTATTACCCTTCTTCAGGCCTGGATGTGGGGGTAGGGGGAGCTACAGATAAAGGGGGGTTAAGGGTTGGAGGTGGAATGGTGGTTATAGTTGTACACTGGTGGTAGGTATGACCTGGTTGGTCAATGGGAGCGATGAATCCAGGTGGTGATTGGAAGGGAAGGCCAGAAGGTGGAATGGAAGGGAGAAGGTGGGGCTGGAACGGGAACTGGGGGATTGGTGGCAAGGTTATTTGAAATTGGAGAATTCAGTGTTGAGTCCTCCAGGCTGTAGGGTACCCAGGCGGAAGATAAGGTGTTGCTCTTCAAATTTGCATTCCAAGTCACTGTGACACTTTCTCTGCAGCTACCCCTACCCCCACATCCAATCCTGAAGAAGGGTAATACCTGAAACGTTGACTGCTCCTTTCTTCCAGGTGCTTTCATCAACTTGTTCTCTTTCACATTAGATTAGTCAAGCTCTCTTTAATTAACTAAAATATTTCCATGCATCTGTGATTTTTCCCCCTTATTAGTTTCTAAAACTTCACCCCATCACTGACTGGCTAGTACTGACCTAATACCCCTTCTTGAGTAAGGTTGTCACATTTGCCTCTCTCTAATCATCTGACGGCTCAACTCTATCTCAGTGAGTTTGAAAGATTATGACCCTTCCGCTATCTGTACCGCCATATCCTTTAGCAACCTGAAGCACAAGCCATCCAGATTAAGCATAGGTAACATTTCCAGTCCCTTGCTACTATCAATTTACATCCCATCCACTCCCTTTATTTCTTATTTCTTCTAATATTTTGTTGTTCCTTCTTCCTCAGTAAGTACCAGTATAAGGGCTTATTAAGTATTCTAGTCTTGCATTGTGCCTCTGACCTGTTCACTATTTACATACTGTTAGGATAATTTTGGGTTTACTTTTATATTGACTACAATTCTTTCTGACACTCTCTCTTTGCCAGTACTATTTCTTTCCCCCCATTCATACCCCTATCTCAATCTTGGATGTGTTCTCAATCGCAGAAATTACCTAACATGCATCATGAACCAGAGGTGGCAAGAGCTGCAGATGCTGCAGTCAGAGACAAATAAGTGTGGAGCTGGAGGAACACAGCAGGCCAGGCAGCATCAGAGGAGCAGGAAAGTCTGACAGAGCAGAAGATCTGAAGAAGGGTCCTGACCCGAAATGTCAACTTTCTTGCTCCTCTGATGCTGCCTGGCCTGCTGTGTTCCTCCAGCTCCGCACTGTGATGCATCACGAACTGTTTGTTTCATTCTAGTCTCTACAATCCTTATCATCCAAGGAGTTCTGGCTTTGGTCTCCTATCTTACACACTTACTAGAATGAATCTACTTTGTACCTGAAGCATTTCCTCTAAAGATCACCCAATGTTACAGTAAAATTTGTCCTATCCATCATTGTTTCCATTTTGCCCTGCCTAGATCTCTTCTCATCCCATTGAAGTGCTTCTAATTTAGGCAATTAACTGTTATTCTACTTTAGATTGCTCTTTTGTTCCTCTGAATTACTAATGTAAACTTAATGACATGATGATCACTCTTGGTCAAGAGTATCCCCACCAACCAACTTCTTGTGTTTAATTGGCCCATCTCATTTTTCAAAATGTGATTAGCATTGCCTTCTTTCCAGTTGGACAGACAATACTGGTCAAGGAAATGCTCCTAAACACATTTTAGAAATGCATCTCCCTCTTCAGCTTTTACTCTACATCTACATCATCTATATCAACGGAACTGAGGTTGAAAGAGTGAAGAGCATCAAGTTCCTCGGAGTGACGATAGCCGATGACCTGTCCTAGACTTCCCACATAAATGCGACAATTAAGAAGGCACAATAATGCCTCTTCTTCCTCAGGCGGCTCAGGAAATTTGGCATGTCCATAAGATCCCTCACCAACTTCTACAGATGCACCATTGAAAGCATACTGTCCGGGTGCATATTGGCCTGTTATGGCAACTGCTCTGCCCAAGACCATAAGAAACTGCAGAAGGTGGTGTGCACAGCCCAGACCATCATGAAAGCCATGGACTCTATTTACACTCTCGCTGCTGCAGAAAGATGGCCAACAGCATCAAAGACCCATCGCACCCTAGTAATAACCTTTTACAACCTCTTCCATCAGGCAGAAGATATAGAAGCCTGAACACACGCACAAGCAGGTTCAGCAACAGCATTTTTCTGGCCATTATCAGACTGTTGAATGGGCTCTAGACTCAAATAATGTAACGTCTTAGTCTTTTTGATCTGTACATCCTTTGCTTGCTGTGATCTGCCTGTACTGCTCGTAAACAAAGCTTTTCATCGTATTTTGGTACACGTGACAATAAATCAATCAATCAGTCAATCTAAAATTATCCCAATAGATGATTGAGTAATTAAAATCCTCCAATATCATCATTAAATAGGTTGTGAATATTGCAGAATGTTTAAAATTGATAGCACTGCAGAAATTCTATGATGAATATGCGTATTTGAACATTACAAGGCGCAACAAGACGGTGCAATTGAAGGAAAATTTGAAAAGTCCCAAGTTTTTTGGGAAATTGGTACTTATAATCCCTAGAAGATCTGAAAGACACATGAAAGGGAACTCACAATTCCTTA
This sequence comes from Rhincodon typus, assembly GCF_021869965.1. NCBI lineage: Eukaryota > Metazoa > Chordata > Chondrichthyes > Orectolobiformes > Rhincodontidae > Rhincodon > Rhincodon typus. The sequence continues at coordinate 21,673,673 of NC_063339.1, forward strand.
GGGCCTGCTAGAGGCCAACATCAACAAGTGGCAGTTAACCCTGTGATTTAACTTACACGTACTGAAACAGAGGAATCTTAATTAAAGAAATTTACCCTATATGAGATGATGTATGTAAGAACTCACAAAAGCAATTTCTTTTGGCGATGCACATGTGTATTTGCTTGATAAATATTTACAACACTACTCAACAACACTACACCACCTTGAACACTGTCTTATATTTACATTGATGTTATCTGTCAGCTGCTTTGTCCTGAAGAAGAAGGAGACACAATGATACTGTCACTGGACTCGCAATCCACTGTTTCAGGCTAGGGACAAGGATACAAACTTCCCCAGAGCAGATGGTGAAATTTAAATTCAATGAAAAGTGGAATTAAACATCAGCCTAATGGTGGACTTCAGAACCATTGTTGTAAAACCCTATCTAGCTACCTAATGTTCTTAAATGAAGGAAATCTGTCATCGTTACTTGGTCTGGCCTACATGTGACTCCAGAGCCAGGGCAATGTGATTAACTGCTCTTAAAATGGACTTGAGAAGCAGTCAGCTTCACAGCATTTAGGGATGGCATATGAATGTTGGCCTCTGCTAGCAATGACTAAATCCCATACAAGAATAAAAACTACAATATTTATACACTATTAATAACTTTAGCCAGGATTACCAGATGAATGCTTGATGCGATATGTGGTCACTTTAGTGCAATTTTGTTGTGGATGCTAAACCTTTATTTTAAATAAACAGTTAACTGTCATTGAAATAGTGAACTAAGAAATCTGCAGCAACTTTGCTGCAACACTATTTTGAGTGAGTATATAGAAGGCATGGTTAGTAAGTTTGCGACGACACCAAAATCGCTGGTATACTAGACAGTGAAGAAAGTTTTCTGAGATTACAAAGGGATCTTGATCAAATGGGTCAATGGGTTGAAAAATGGCAAATGGAGTTCAATCTAGATAAAAGCAAGGTATTTCATTATGGTACAACAAACAAGAGTACGGCTTACTAAATAAAAAACTGAAAGAACTGCAGATGCTGTAAATCAGGAACAAAAACAGAAGTTGCTGGAAAAGCTCAGCAGGTCTGGCAGCACCTGTGAAGAAAAAATCAGAGTTAACATTTCGGGTCCGGCGATACTTCCTCAGAACTGATGGCAGCTGGAAAAACATCAGTTTATATGCAGAAGATAGAGAGGGTTTTTTTTTAAGCGAGTAAACAATAGGATAAAGGATAGAGCCCAAAGAGAGAGAAGAGCATGGATAGACAAAGGAGTTGATAACGATCTGGCTGGGAGGGTGAATAGTTGTTAATGGGGACTGTTAGTGACTAACAACAGGGGGTGTGTAATGGTAGGCTATGTGGTAACAAAGCCTGGTGTGTGAGGTAGGGGACTGGAACATGGGACATTTTAGGCCCTAAAATTATTGAGCTCAGTATTGAGACCAGAGGGCTGCAGGGTCCCCAAGCGGAAAATGACATGTTGTTCTTACTGCAGATGCTGTAAATCAGGAACAAAAACAAAGTTCTTGGAAAAGCTCAGCAGGTCTGGCAGCATCTGTGAAGGATAAAACAGAGTTAATGTTTCGGGTCCAGTGACCCTTCCTCAGAACTGATAGTGGCTGGGAAAACGTCAGCTTATATGCAGAAAATAGGGAGGTGGGTGGGGTAGGGAGGAAACGATAGGATAGAGCCCAAAGAGAGAGAAAGACAGTTGGACAGACAAAGGAGTTGCTAACGATCAGGCTGGGAGAGTGAATAGTTGTTAATGGGGACTGTTACTGACTAACAACAGGGGGTGTGTAATGGCAGGCTATGTGGTAACAAGGCCTGGTGTGTGTGGGGAGGTGGGGTGGTGGGGGAGCGTGGGGGAGGTGGGAGCTGGGACAGGGGAGGGTTTAGGCCCTAAAATTATTGAACTCAATATTGAGTCCGGAGGGCTGTAGGGTCCCCAAGCGGAAAATGAGGTGTTGTTCCTCCAGCTTGCGTTGGGCTTCACTGGAACACTGCAGCAAGCCAGAGACAGAGATGTTGGCCAGGGAGCAGGGTGGTGCATTGAAGTGGCAGGCAACTGGTAGCTCAGGGTCTTTTTTGCGAGTAGAATGTAGATGTTCTGCAAAGCTTCATTTCCCCAATGTAGAGGAGACCACATTGTGAGCAGCGAATGCAGTAGACCAAATTCTGGGAAATGCAGGTGAAGTGTTGTTTCACCTGGAAGGTGTTTGGGCCCTTGGTAGGGAGGAGGTAAATGGGCAGGTATTGCACCTTCGCCAGTTACAGGAGCAGGTGCTGTAGGGCTGTGGGGAGGTGTTGGGGGTGAAGGAAGTGTTGACCAGGCTGTCCCGGAGGGAACGGTCCCTGCGGAAGGCGGACAAGGGAGTGGAGGGGAATATGTGTCTGGTGGTGGCATCTTGCTGGATGTGGCGGAAATGGTGTCTGATGATCTTCTGGATGTGGATACTGGTGGGATGGTGGGTAAGGATAAGGGGAACCCTATTGCTGTTGCGGGAGGGAAGAGAAGGGGTGAGGGCGGAAGTGCGAGAGATGGGTCGGACCTCGTTGAGGGCCCTATCAGCAACGGACCTGGGGAAACCTCGGTTGAGGAAGAAGGTGGACATTTCCGAGGCTTCCTTGTCGAAGTTGACCTGTTTTCTCCTTCACAGATGCCGCCAGACCTGCTGAGCTTTTCCAGCAACTTTGTTTTTGTTCCCAATTTACAGCATCCACAGTTCTTTTGGTTTTTATTTAGTATTTAACTCACTGCCACATGTCTTCCAGGCATGCCCACCTTGAAGAAGTTTTGCTCTTCTCTCTGACGGGATTTCCGTTCCAATCTCTCTTCTTGCTCACCGACATTAATTTCACTGTCACACCTGGTGTTTGACCAGGTATTTGCTGAAACTCGTTTCCACAGCCATATCACATTCCTCGGTGACTGCCTCTGGCTCAGACTCACGCCACGTGGATTCCAACTGAAGTTTCATCCCTCATGTTTTGAATCCTCCCAGGATCACAGATATCTCCGTGATGTTCAACGTTTCACAGGCAGCTGCTCTCGCCACATCCTGAAATCCACACTCAGTGCCATGCGGCGCCACATGCACACTCTCAACCTCTCTCTACAACAGCATCGCAACGTGCTGGCTCAGGGCTGCACCACTCCGCAGTTCCACTTCATCCTCTGGCTCATTCATCGTGCTAACAAGAAACTTTTTCTTTCCCTTTCAGGTATCAAGGCCCACAAGATGCAACATCTCAAAAATATCAATGGCCCTCTGGAACCTTCCTCTCCCCACATTCCCTCTGACTCTATCCCCTCCCCCAACCCCCCCACCCCCTGTTGGGTATTCACCATCCCTCCTAACCTTCCGCGGTCTGATGCTGAATGCTCCGTACTCAACAAAGGTCTCAGCTTTATCCCTCTCCGTCCCCACCTTAACGAATTTCAGGCACGACATGACGCCGAACTCTTCTTCCACCGTCTTTGCCTCCGTGCTCATTTCTTTGGACAAGAGTCCACACCCCATCCCACAGACCCCTTTGCCCAACTCCAACACTCTCCTTCCACCTGGACCCCATCCCTCCGGCCTTTTACCTGCACTCGATCTTTTCCTTGAGAACTGTCAACGTGACATTAGTCGCCTCAATTTCTCTGCCCCTCTCAACAAATCCAACCTATCTCCCTCCGAACTGACTGCACTCCGTGCACTCAGATGTAACCCTGCCGATAAGGGTGGTGCTGTTGTTGTCTGGCGTACTGACCTCTACCTTGCAGAGGCTGAGCGTTAGCTTTCGGATACCTCCTCCTACCTTCCCCTGGACCATGACCCCACCATGGCACATCAGGCCATTGTATCCACTACGGTTACTGATCTCATTTCATCCGGTGATCTCCCCCACCGCCGCTTCCAAGCTAATAGTTCCCCAATCCCGCACAGCTCATTTCTACCTCCTGCCAAAAATCCACAAACAGGACTGTCCAGGCAGACCCATTGTTTCAGCTTGCTCCTGCCCCATAGAACTCATCTCTTCCTACCTTGACTCAGTCTTCTCCCCCCGGTTCAATCCCTACCCACATACATTCATGATTCATCTGACGCCTTACGCCGGTTTCAAAACTTCCAGTTTACCGGCTCAAGCCACCTCCTCTTTACCATGGATGTGCAGTCCCTTTTCACATCCATTCCCCACCAGGAGGGTCTTAAGGCTCTCCGCTTCTTCCTGGAGCAAAGACCTGAACCATCCCCACCCACCACCTCTCTCCTCTGCTTGGCCGAGCTTGTCCTTACCCTCAACAAATTCTTTTTCAACTCCTCTCATTTTCTTCAGGTAAGAGGGGTTGCCATGGGTACCCGCATGGGCCCGAGTTATGCCTGTCTCTTCGTGGGCCCCCACCCACAACTCTTTTTCCGATACATCGATGATATCGTCGGTGCTGCTTCCCTCTCTTGTCTGGAATTGGAAAACTTCATCAATTTCGCCTCCAATTTCCACCCTGCCCTCACTTTCACCTGGTCTATCGCTGACTCCTCCCTTCCCTTCCTCAACATTTCTGTTTCAATTTTTGGGGATAGACTGGCCACTAATATCCACTACAAACCCACTGACTCCCACAGCTACCTGGACTATACATCCTCACACCCCGCTTCCTGTAAAGACTCCATCCCAATCTCTCAGTTCCTCGGTCTCCATAGCATATGTTCAGATGAGTCCAACTTTGACAAGGGAGCCTCTGAAATGTCCACCTTCTTCCTCAACCGAGGTTTCTCCAGCTCCGTTGTCGACAGGGCCCTCAACCAGGTCCGACCCATCTCCTACACTTCCGCCCTCACCCCTTCTCTTCCCTCCCGCAACAGCAATAGGGTTCCCCTTAGCCTTACCTACCATCCCACCAGCATCCACATCCAGAAGATCATCAGGCGCCATTTCTGCCACCTCCAGCAAGATGCCACCACCAGACACATAATTCCCTCCCCTCCCTTGTCCACATTCTGCAGGGACCGTTCCTTCCAGGACACCCTGGTCCACACTTCCTTCACCCCCAACACCTCCCCACAGCCCTACGGCACTTTCGCCTGTAACTGGTGAAGGTGCAACACCTGCCCATTTACCTCCTCCATCCCCAGTATCCAAGGGCCCAAACATACCTTCCAGGTGAAGCACCACTTCACCTGCACTTCCCAGAATCTAGTCTACTGCATTCGCTGCTCGCAATGTGGTCTCCTCTACATTGGGGAAATGAAGCATAGACTTGATGACTGCTTCGCAGAACATCTATGCTCTGCTTGCAAAAAATGCCCTGAACTACCTGTTGCCTGCCACTTCAATGCACCACACTGCTCCCTGGCCAACATCTCTGTCTCTGGCTTGCTACAGTGCTCCAGTGAAGCCCAACACAAGCTGGAGGGACAACACCTCATTTTCCGCTTGGGGACCCTACAGCCCTCCAGACTCAATATTGAGTTCAATAATTTTAGGGCCTAAATTCTCCCATGTCCCAGCCCCCCACCCCACACCCCAGGCCTTGTTGCCACATAGCCTGCCATTACACACCCCCTGTTGTTAGTCAGTAACAGTCCCCATTAACAACTATTCACCCTCCCAGCCTGATCGTTAGCAACTCCTTTGTCTATCGAACTGCTCTTCTCTCTCTTTGGGCTCTATCCTATCGTTTACTCCCTACCCCACCCACCTCCCTATTTTCTGCATATAAGCCGACGTTTTCCCAGCCACAATCAGTTCTGAGGAAGGGTCACCGGATCCAAAATGTTAACTCTGTTTTCTCCTTCACGGATGCTGCCAGACCTGCTGAGCTTTTCCAGCAACTTTGTTTTTGTTGTTGTTGTTGTTGTTCTTACTGCTTGAGCTGAGCTTCACTGGAACACTGCAGCAAGCCAGAGACAGAGATGTTGGCCAGGGAACAGGGTGGTGTGTTAAAGTGGCAGGCAGCTGGAAGTTTAGGGTCTTTTTTATGAGCTGAACGTAGATGTTCTGCAAGGTGGTCACCCAGTCTATGCTTCGTTTCCCCAATGTAGAGGAGACCACATTGTGAGCAGCAAATGCAGTAGACTAGATTCTGTAAAGTGCAGGTGAAGTTTTGCTTTACCTGGAAGGTATGTTTGGGCCCTTGGATACTGGGGATGGAGGAGGTAAATGGGCAGGTGCTACACCTTCAGTGGTTGCAGGGGCAGGTGCTGTCTGGCTTTGGGAGTTGTTGGGAGTGAAGGATGAGTGGACCAGTGTGTCCCAGAGGGAAAAGTCCCTGCGGAATGCGGAAAAAGGAGGGGAGGGGAATATGTATCTAGTGATGGTATCTCACTGGAATTTGTGGAAATGGCGTCTGATGATCTTCTGGATGTGGATGCTGGTGGAATGGTAGGTAAGGACAAGGGGAACCCTATCACTGTTGTGGGAGGGAGAGAAGGGTGGAGGGAGGAAGTACAGGAGATGGATTGGACCTGGTTGAGTGACCTGTTGACAACGGGGAATCCTCAGTTGAGGAAGAAGATAGACATTTTGCAGGGTCCCTTGTCGATGTTGGCTTCATCTGAACATATGTGGTGGAGACAGAGGAACTGAGAGAATGGGATGGAGTCTTTCCAGGAAGCAGGGTGGGAGGATGTATAGTCCAGGTAGCTGTGGGAGTTGGTGGGCTTATAGCGGAAATTAATGGCCAGTCTAGTGGCCAGGATAGGTCTTATACAATTAATGGTAGGGTCTTGCCTGATATTATAGAACAAAGGTACCTAGGTCTTCAGTTGCATAATTCTTTGAAGTTTGCATCACATACAGAGAGGGTAGTTAAAAGGGCATTTGGCACACTTGCCTTCATTGCTCAGTCCTTTGAATATAGGAGTTGGAAAGTCATGTTGAGATTGTACAGGACTTTGGTTAGGCCTCTTCTGGAATACTGTGTCCTGTTCTAGTCGTCCAGTTGTGGAAAGATTTTTAAAGTTGGAGAAGGTTCAAAAGATATTGACTAGGATGGTGCTGGGTATGGAAGATTGGAGTTATAAAGAAAGGCTGGATAAGCTGGGACTTTTTTTTCACTGGAGTGAAGGACGTACAGAGGTGGCCTTACAGAAATTTATAAAATAATGATGAAGGGTTTAGATAGAGTTAATGATAGCTGTCTTCTCCCCAGGATGGGAGATTTCAAAACTAGGGGACACATTTTTAAGTTGAGAGGAGAGAGGGTTAAAAAAGACAAGAAGGACAAATTGTTTACACAGAGGGTGGCTCACGTGTGGAATGAACTTCCTGAGGAGGTGGTAGATGTGGGTACTGTTACAATGTTTAAAAGATATTTGGATAAGTATATCAATAGGAAATGTTTGGAGGGAAACAGGTAGGTGGGACTAGTTTTTTTTGGGATTATGTTCAGTGTGGTCTGGTTGGACCGAAGGGTCTGTTTCAGTGTTGTATGTCTCTATGATTTTATAACACGTGGAAGCTTCTTTGACAGTATTTCATAAAACTGCTTTGTTTTAGTCTTCTTTGAAATCTGAAATTCAAATAAAATGAGTAACTTTATTGTGGTTTAAAGGTAAAGGTAAAGTTGCCATAGTCCAGAGACCCATAGGGCTGTTCTCTCATTAGAGAGAGCTGACTGGTGTTGGTTTAACCTAAGGGTCACCACGCCTCAGGCGAAGGGAGAGGTTGAGAAGAAGAGGAACTTCATGAAACCTCAGCCAGCACAGGAATTGAACCTCACTACTGGCCTCACTAGCTATTGGCTATTGGTCTTGTGGTTTCTCCCTAACATTATAGACCACTAGATAAGCCATCTTCAAGAGAGTCTCAGAAACCTATGAGCTCTACTATCAAGTATCATGGTTAGTGAGAAGGAGGACATTATTATCTGGAAATTCTCCACCAAATCACACACCATCCTGACATGGAACTTTCATGTAGCAGTATCACAGCAGTGCCTTTATCAGATGGACTGCAGCGGTTCAGCAAGTTTACTCACATCTATCATCTTAGGTGTAACAAGAGATGGGCAAGAAAAGCTGGACTTGTTAGTGATGACAAGAACATGAAAATAAATTTCAAGAAAGACAGAAATGTGTTAAAGCTTATTCATTGATATAGCTAATCATAATTTATTTATCAAAATATTGAAATCAATTTATAAAGTGCTCTCGATATTACAGCCAACATAAATTTATGTGGGTACGTGTGGTCAAATTTTAATAACAAAATGCACTTACGTATATCCACTCAATTAATAACCACTGATAATTTTGATAAAAAAGAGAATATGGGCCCAATTTTAGCTTGCTCAAAACATTATCGTATAGATGGAGTTCAAATCAGACCCCACATTTTTCTCAATTAAAAATATGTTTCTCATAGTCAGTCAGTACTTTCAGCCTATAATTGATCACTTTTGATATTCATAGATGTCGCAAAATTATTGCTTTTAGTTTTAGCAAAGTATCAAAAGTGGTCATTGAATACTATTTTTAATAAATATCAACTGGAGCCCATGTTTTATAAATCCAAGTATGATTTCTTAAAAAAAAGACTCACTTCCTGTTAAGTTATGCAGAAGTTAAAGCTTTGAATCACTGGGGATAACATTTCCAACAATAATTTTAACAAATGAAAAGATATGTGAGTCAAGCTCTTGAGCTAGAATTTGCCACTGTAACCTCAGTGTAGGCTTGATAAAAACCCTTGAAAAATGGCAAGAATGACTATTTTGCAAAAGTTTCTGACAAGTTTCCAATGAAGTTATAACAGGATGCCAGAACAGTCCCTGTAGAAATTTGACCTCTTTAGCTTGAAGTCATTTTAGACTTATTAGCAATCTGAGACTCAAATACACTTAATAACACTGTTATGGTTTAAAATTACATTATAGAGCACCCATAAATTTAACCACTGATAACAGAATTCCATCTTCATTATTTTGACAGAGTGGGCTTTCTCAAAATTGTTGTTTAGTTAAATCCTGCTACAGAATCATAGAATCCCTAAAGTGTGGAAACAGGCCATTCAGCCCAACAAGTCCACACCGACCCTCCAGAGAGCATCCCATCCAGACTCACCCCCTTGCCCTATCCCTGTAACCCTGCATTTCCCATGGCTTTTCCACCTAGCCTGCACAACCCTGGAGACTAAGGGCAATTTAGCGTGGCCATTCCACCTTACCTGCACATCTTTGGATTGTGGGAGGAAACTGGAGCACACAGAGGAAACTTATGTAGGCATGGGATTGTCAAGTTGGAGGAATTTGAATTCAATAAAAGTCTGGAATTAAAAGTCTAATGATAACCATGCATCCTTTTGCCATTTATTGGGGAAAACTCAACTGGTTCATTAATTCCTTTAGGGAAAGAAACTGAGATTTTACCTGGTCTGGCCTGGACTTGAGTCCAGACCCACAGCAACATGGTTGACTTTTAACTGCCCTCTGGGTGATTGGATTCGGTCAGCAACACCCTCATCCTGTGAATGAATTTTCAAAAAATACCATATGTTTCCATTATTAAACCGTAATGGTGCCAATCCTTCCTGACACATGACTAAATAAGTGGAAATAAGACTCATGGTGATATCAATGTACTGAGAAATGAAAGAGTGCTTTTGTACCCAAGCCCCTGGACTACGTCTGTAATGAAATGCTGATGAATTACTTACAAGTGCAGCATTTGCAGCAGCTAAGGACTTATGTAAAGAGCTTGATGTTAGCTGCTAATATGAAGAAATTCAGTTAACACTTGGGAATCCATTGAGAACTCATGATACAATATCACCTGGTGATAACATAATACCATCAAAAAACCTCTTTAGTGGTGCATTTTGCATCTTTTTCTTGGTTTTCTGATGCATTGCTGCTCAGTCACAGCCAATGCATTCTGACAATGCGTTGTCACAGTGATCTCATATGTGTGATCAAAATTTACTGCTTGATGAGATTTGCATCGATGCATAACCAAAATAGTTTCACATTGACAGAAACTGTAATATGACTCTAGCCTGTCAGGCTAAATAAGATGCTAAATAATTTTGACTTATTCCTTGTAGATGACTTATCCATTGGGAAAGCAGAAAATCCAGTAGATGGTTGCAACTTAAGGATATCCGCAGTTGCTTAAAAGGGGGATACAACTGTCAAAGATCTAGAAAGTTAAGTTGAAAATCAGTCATGTTCTCACTGAGTGGTGGAACAATGCCGCCAGATCTGCAGAGTTCCTCCCACAATTTCTGTTCTTGTTGGTGTCAGCCATCTGCTTGTTCATTTCAAAGGGTAATGGTTCTTTACCCATCAGAGTTCACTTGCAAACCACTCAGGTCTTTCCTCTCATGCAATATAAATGTTGGTTTCCCCCTTGAACTGGTATTCTTGCAAATTGTCCTGATGAGCGCAAACCAAGAATCTACAACAAAGTATGACTTTCTTCGGCAATATTCATAGTAAGATGTCCCAACTATGGGACTGGAAGAGTTAGACCAAGGAATGAGTCAGTTAGATTGGCTTTGCGATTATTTTTGAAAATGAAGAGATCAAGGTGATACAATTTATTGGAAAGAGTTATACAGCACAGTATCATGGTAACTAGGGATCCAAGAATAATTCTTGGTGCACCTCAATCTGTACTATTGTTTCCTTACTAGAAATCCTGAACTGTTTTTGTTAGTATCCAATGCTTATGTTATTATAGTGTCTGTCCTTTATGACACAGTAAATCCTATTGTATAAAACCAATGTTCATAGTTAAATATATTATAGAACAGTCATGCACCAGTAAAACACTCTTTGCAAATTACCTTTGGAATCCCAATTTGTATTGTTAGAACAATTTAGGATGCAGCTAGGATAATTGGAAACCGCATCTGTATTATCACAAAGCAGCTGAATATTGCAGAATTGAAGCTTTTTTTTCTATAAATATAGATATTTTTATTCTATACAGGTGCAAAAATAAAGACCAGTTAGAGAATGGAACATTGATTAAGATTTCCTTTTTGTTCATTTTTTGCCACTGTTGGAATGTTTTGGAATCACTGGTAATCGGAATTTTGCTTGCAAGTCTGTGGAGTTGGATTTTGGAGGCTGCGACTGATTTGGAAAGATGCCATCAGGTCAAGTTTCCAAAATGTACTCTCGTTGATAGTGAGGCTCACTGGAAGATTCGGCACTAATCTGGCTGGCACAGCAGTGGGAACCAATTAAGTCTAGCAATGAGCCACTACCCTGTAATTCTTCATGTTGAGGTTTCTCCCAGAGACGCGGAAGCAGATTTTTGCAGAGGGAGGTCCAAGTTACTATTCACTTGAAGGTTTCAATCAATTTGCGGCAGTATTTCACAAAGAGACCTCTACCCCCAGTTATCCTATAGCCTCTTGTTGGAGACTTAATGCTTGCTGGACGTTTCTCCACGGTAGGGCAGCTGCTCGGCAGGCATTGTCCACACTGCAGGATAGGCTTCAAAAGACCAAGCTCTCAGTGCTGGAACCTACATGCACTCATTGTGGACCATCTCCAAAACTGCTTCTTTCTAAATATAAATGTGTCTAAAATGGCTGTATCTACATTATGGAAAATGCATCATCCACATTAAATGTAGAATGTGTGGCACAGCCAACAAAGAAACACAGTGAAAATTATTTCATCAGAATGAGCATTTTAGTTTAAGTGCAATATAGAATCTACACCACATGGCCTCAATGTTCAAGCCAAATACACAGCATCAGCAGCAAGCAGTACGACATGTCTGAAACTCTCAGGGAAATTGTCCCCAATGAAGTACCAGTCAGTCAGGGGGTCCAGTGTGATCGGACAAGAGCAGTCTCCTATCTTAGCCCCAGGCTTCAATTATGGTCTGGGTGTCTTTCAACAGGAATGTTGCAGTCAAGGACATGTGAGCCCACCAGTTAGGCATCTGGATGTGTAAAGGTCTGGCAGTTCAAGTCATTTGAGGAGATGTGCCTCAGTTGTCTCCTCACCTCCATTCACAGAAAGTAAGGGAAAAGGGGACGAGGGGAACGTGGGACAGGCAGTCAGTTGTAGGCCCATGTACACAGCTTGTGTGATGACCTAGGAAAGTGTGAAGTCCATGGGTTTGATGCAAAGGGCACCAAGGTCAGAGAGAGTGATGCTGGGGTCTCATTGGCACATCAGCTCTGAAGCCGAAAGCCAGAGGCAGAGGATCATTCACTGTAATGTTAATTGTGAAGAACATGGATAATGCACAATTTTAAGGAGAATGCCTCTGAAGGGATTAGCAAAGGGTGGGGTAAGTGAGATGACTTGTGACGGACGGGGGCTGCATCTGCAATCAGTCTTTGGGCACTCACATGGGAACAAAATTGTCCTCCAAAACATAGGCGTACACTTTTGTTAGTTATTTATGCAAATTATTTTGATGAGAATACAGGAGTCATGGTTATTAAGTTTGCAGATGACTCTAAAATTGGTATTATAGTGGACAGGGAATAAGGTTACGTAAGATTACAAAGAGATATTGATCAATTGAGTCAATGGGCTGAGGAGTGACAGATGGAGTTTAATTTGGATAAGTGTGAGGCATCGCATTTTGATATAACAAACAAGGACAGGAATTATGCAGTTAATGATAGGGTCCTGGGTAGTGTTGTAGAAAGACCAAGGAGTTTAGGTACATAATTCTTTGAAATTTACGTCACAGGTAGACAAGGTGGTTAGGAAGGAGTTTAGCACTCTTGCCTTCATTGCTCAGACCTTTGAGTGTAGGAATTACGACATCATATTGAGATTGTACAGGATGTTGGAGAGGCCTCTTCTGAAGTACTGTGTGCAGTTCTGGTCAACCTGCTATAGGAAGGATATGTTAAATTGAAGAGCGTTCAGAAAAGATTTACAAAGATGTTGCTGGGAATGGAGGGTTTAAGATATAAAAATATACTGGAAAGACTGGGACTTTTCTCACTGGAGCATGGGAGGCGGAAGGGTGACCTTATAGAGGTTTATAAAACCATGAGGTGCTTGATAAGTTGAATGAAAAGGGTCTTTTCCCTAGAGTGGAAGAGTTCAAAACTAGGGGGCTTTTTTTTATGGTTAGACGAGAAAGATTTAAAAAGGACATGAAGGCATCTTCTTTATGCAGAGCCTGGTTTGTGTGTGGAATGAACTGCCAGAGAAAGTGGTAGATGCAGGTCCAGTCACAACATTTAAAAGACATTTAGATAAGTTCATGAATAGGAAAGAATTGGAGAGATATACACCAAACGCAAGCAGTTGGGACTAGTTTAGTTTGGGAACGTGGTTAGTATGGACTGGTTGAACCAAAGGATCTGTTTCCATGTTGTATGACTCTATGAATCTATGGCATGCAGCATCCCTACTCCCTCGGCCTCCTGCAGCATTGATGGTCTCAGTTGCACCTCCCTGTTGCTGTCACTGCTGAGGAACTCTCTGAGTCGTACACACACAGAGTGTACACACCCAACCAAACAGTAAGCAATGATGAGGGACATGGACGTGGGGCATAAGGTCTTGGAGTGAGCTGATGCCATGCTCACTCACTGCTACTCCTGCTACTATATAGTGGGGAGGTGATGGCCCAGTGGTATTATCACTAGACTATTAATCCAGAGACCCAGATACTGTTCTGGGGACGTGGGTTCGAAGCCCACTGTGGCAGATGGTGGAATTTGATTTCAGTAAATATCTGGAATTAAAAGTGTAATGATGATCATAAATCCATTGCTGATTGTCAGGGGAAAAAAACCCCTCTGGTTCACTAATGTCCTTTAGGGAAGGAAACTGTCATCCTAATCTGGCCTACATGTGACTCCAGACCCACAGCAATGTGGTTGAATCTTATCTTCCCTTGAGGCAGTTAGGAATGGGCAATAAATGCTGCCTGGCTAGCAATGCCCACATCCCATGAATAAATAAAGAAAAAAAAAATGGTGTGTGTGGTGCTTGTTGTACACCCCAATCACTGCATTTTGTCAATTGCCAAGAGGTGATAACACAGGTTGCAATGCAGCATCTACATTTCCTTCAGTGTCCCTTTTTGGCACTCTGTTTGGCTAAAAGTTAAATTTTCCTTACCATTTCCAATTGTCTCTAGAACACTGGTGGAGTTTCAGTTGTTAGGACGTTTCAAGCGTTTGATAAAGCTTGAAGCAGTTCACCATAAATAAAATGATTGAATTTCTGAATTTAAGGAATGCTTCAAGTTGACATCTTACTTTTCCACAGATTGAATGAAGATTCTCTGGCTTTCTTCAACAATCCAATGGGAGCAAAGTTACTAGTAGCAAAGAAAGAGATACTCAGGTGAAAATCACAGGTATGAACTTTACATTCAATTAGCTTAAACAGTGGCAATGATCAGTTGTCATCTTCCGTTGTGGGAAACTCCTGGACAATCTCAAAGTTGACAACTTTAGTAACTGCACACTATGCTGTGATACAATTGCCATAGCTTGTCTGCGCAAAATTATTTTTAAAAGGCAAATTTGATACTGACATTCATTGTGACAAAATTTCATACTGACAAACTTGGAGACCTTTTATCCTTATATTCCTTCTAATGAAATTACTTCATCAAATGGGGCTTGGAAGGAGTGCACACTAACCCATCAGATTCTTTATTGTCTCCAGCTATCCAAAATCCCAAGCAAATTTCACCTTCTAGAATCCAAATGTTGAGATTCAAAGATCCTCATTTGAATATATTAGCCAGCTTAATCTGAAATTCCATTGGGTGTTTAGATGCATGAGCTTCTACTTTAGTTATTTTGGCTTCACTGCTTAATATTCGTATTCCACCAAAATTTAAATGGGGGGTACGAGCTGAGATGATAGTCCTGATCATGAAGACATGTAAATTGAAATAATCTAAAAATGGAGTTTTGAAGATTTCAAATTATGGGGCTGTGACCATTTCCTTTGGTGGCTTGTTGTGTTGTAGGATTGCCCTTGATGAAAGATTGTGAATAATGTCTTGGAAAAAAAATGGTCTTCATAATTTCTATGCATGCTTCTTCAATTCCAGAGGGCATTAGATGCTTGTTCCTATCATTTTGATTTGATTTGATTGATTGATTGCTGTCACAAGTACTGAGATACAGTGAAAAATGTTGTTTTATGTGCAAAATAGGCAGACCATAACATACAAAGTGTATCAGGGTAATACAACAGAGTGTAGAATAGAGTGTAGAATACAATGGTACAGCCACCAAAAAGGTGCAGAGAGAGAAAGATTAACATTAACATTTGAGAAGCCTGTTCAAAAGTCTGAAAACAGCTGAGAAGAAGCTGTTCTTGAATCTGTCCGTAGGTGTTTTCAAACTTTTCTATCTTGTGCCCGACGCAAGAAGATGAAAGAGACTGTAACTGGCGTGGGAAAGGTCTTTATTGATATTTGTTGCTTTCCTGAGGCAGTGGGAAATATAAGATGGAGGCAATCGATAGAAGGCTGGTTTGCATGATGGACTGGGTTGTGTTTACTAGTCTCTGTACTTTCTTGTAATTTTGGAAAACCTATTGCCATACCACGCTGTGATGCATCCAGATAAAATGGTTTCTGTGGTGCAAGAATTGGTAAGAGTCTTTATGGACATGCTGAATTTCCTTAGCTCTCTGAGGAAGTAGAAGCATTGCTGTGCTTTCTTGACCATAGTGTCCACGTGGTTGGACCAGGACAGATTGTTGCTGATCATCACTCCCAGAAAAACAACGCTCTCGACCATCTCCATCTCAGCACTATTAATGCAGAAAGGGATGTGCCCTCCACTCTGCTTCCTGAAGTCAATGACCAGCTCCTTTGTTTTGCTGATGTTGATAGAAAGATTGTTGTCTTTACACCATGCTGCTGAGCACTCAATCTCTTTCCTGTACTCTGTCCCATCGTTGTTTGATATCTGACCTACGATGGTGGTATCATCAGCCAATTTGTAAATGGAGTTAGGGCAGAATATGGCCACACAGTCATGAGTGTATAAGGAGTATAGTTGGGGACTGAATAGGCAGCCTTGCAGGGCACCGGTTTTGAGGATTATTGTGGTGGAGATATTGTCGCCTATCCTTATTATCACAGTCTGTGGGTCAGGAAGCTGAGGATCCAGTTACAGAGGTGGAAGCAGAGGCCTAGGTCTCAGAGTTTGGAGATGAGCTTGTTTGGGATTATGGTGTTGAAGGCAGAGCTGTAGTCAATAAGTACCATTTCCACCAGTCCATTCAGTAGATTATAGAATATGGCCAATGTATTTTTACTTCCAGATTCTCAGCAAACTTGAAATGAATGGATTACAGATAAATTTTTAATGATAATTATAAAAAGTTTAGTATGTAAAAACAAGTGATGGTTGGAACGTTTTGTAAATTAACCTTTTCAAATCATATGGTTCTCTGACGGTGTCACACATGGCATTTGAAATCGAACAGCATTTCAGCATCAGGAAGCCCAAACCCATGACATAAACTCCCCTGTTTGATTGTAGGTAAGTGAATTAGTACACATTCCCAAAGCCCTTAAATTCAAGTCATCCTGAGAATATGGATACAAGTTGACAGAGCCCAGACAGGCACATGAAGCCACTGGGATAATGCTACTGGGCATGAATGTACATTGAGTAAAGAACTAGAATGGACTTTAAACTTACTGTGCTCTGACAAAGCAGAACAATTTAAATGTGATTAATGCTGCTCTGTACTCCTCAGCAACTGTTCACATAATCCCTCAACTGAAACATAGAACAAGAGTGTGTGCAAAGTGTGTTGGCTTTGTAAAATGAAAAGGTGACACGGATTTGGTTTCAACATACAAACTACACAGTTATCAGTAGAAACTGTTGTCTATTTAATCCATTTTATAAGGAGTAATTTGTACTCTGATTAAATTGCAACACATTGTACTGTAATATATTTACCTTTTCAAATATAATCAGAATGAGAAATTGTCATGTTTCAATACTGCAGGCCTTGGGACATTAGGAACCAGAGTAAACTATTCAACCCCTCAAACCTGCGTTGCCATTCAAATAGATTTTCTTCAATCTGCTCTGTTCAATTACATTTACTTGCCTTTGGTTCATATCTCTTGATATCACTGTCTAGTAAAAAAAAATCAATGTCATTGGTGTGAAAATTCCAGACTTCTGTGTGAACAAATGCTTTCTGATTTCATTCCAGGATTAGTCAAATGGAGTGTACTACAATACTGCAAAGCATCGGAAGGATACAATATCGAGAGAACACAGAGGAGATACTTTTGTGTAATTCGGAGCGCAAGTGACAAGATCTCTTTATCCAGTAATTAGTTAAAAGTTGTTGAATTGGTTCATTGTTGTAGCACTTTTATCTATGGGTCAAATATTTGACATTTAAGCCCCAATGTAGACTTGAGAACGCAATCTATAAACTGAAGCAGTGCTTCATTGCTGGAGACACAGTATTGAAACATACCATAGTTTTGGCTAAGTCGAGTTACATTGAGTCTTTTGGAGGGCTTGTTACTGCAAGACCTAGCAAGTTTTGTCATCGCATATTACCAAACTTACTCCATGAATTGCTGACCACACCCCTATAGCATCTCGTCCATCCAAGTTCCAGCCCATCTTACCATTGACCATTTCCAGAAAAATTCGCCAATTAGCAGATAGCTGCAGAAAGATTGGCAACTATTGCACCTGCACCATTTATGTTATTGATGCAGTACTTGATCCTTGCCCAGACTAGCAGTGAAGGAGTCTCTGGTCCATGGTTACCACCTAGGTCAGCACAGACTCAGCTATCTGGATGAATGCCCAGTACTGTAGGAAGAAGGTCAATGTCCTCCTGCATGCCTTCACCAGGGTAATGTGACTGAGGCCTGCTGACAACCATACTAAGTTTCCTGTCTGTTGTATATGCTAAACTACAAGGGAAGACAACAGTAATATCAGCCGAGTGTCTCTGACTGAGATCGAAAATCTGAAAGAGACGAGGCAAGGCAATGACAGACAACAATACTGTGAACATCTAGGTAGTCTCAGAGTGACTGAGTGAGTGGAACCTGGAGATGCTGCCTGGCTCAGTCCATGAACTGGTCCATGTCCCTGAACAAAAGTATCCTTGCAGCAGCATTACAATAATGATTACCTGTACAGCACTGAAATGCAGAAACACCCTCTAAGTGGACCAGAAATGAGTCATGAGGGTTCATGCAGGTTGGAATAAATCGAATGTCATTGTCCATGGTTGTGGGGTGCATATGGTCCATGCCCACAGAGTCTGCCCTAAGATGTTGGTACCCAGATTCCAACTTGGATATCATTTGGAGCAAGCTACAAGCTGAATCTGCCATGAGAGAGGAAACAAATAGTATCCTGGAAATATATGTAACTCAGGAATTGAAAGGGAAGAAGGGACTCAAATGAATTACAACTACCAAGGAAATAATACTGAGAAAATTTGAAACTACAAGTTGACAAATCCCCAGGTCCTGGTGGATTTCAATGTAGAGTATGAAAAGAAGCAGCCAGTGAAATAGTTAATGCAACAAAAACAGAAGTGGCTGGAAAAGTTCAGCAGGTCTGGCAGCATCTGTGAAGAAAAAAACAGAATTAACATTTCAGGTCCTGTGACCTTTCCTCAGAAATAGTTGATGCATTGGTTTTAATTTTCCAAAACTCATTAAATTGAGGGAAGGGTCTAGGCCCGAAGCTTTCCTGCTCCTCTGATGCTGCTTGGCCTGCTGTGTTCATCCAGCTCTACACCTTGTTATCTCAAAGTACTTTTAGATTGGAAAATAGCTAATGTACTAAAGGGTAGGGAGGCAGGAAACAGATAGCCACAAGCCAGTTATTTTATCTGTCATTGGGAAAATGTTAGAAGCTATTATTAAACACATTATAACAGGGCACTTGGAAAAGTTTAAGGCAATCAGGCTAAACCAACTTGATTTTGTCAAAGCAAAATCATATTTAACTGTTTCATTGGAGTTCTTTGAAAAAGTAACTTGTAGGGGATAAAGGAGTACCAGTAGATGTATTGTTTTTAGATTCTCAGAAGGCACTTGATAAAATGCCACATCAAAGGTTATTGTGGAAAATTAAAGCTTATGGTATCAGGGTAACATATCAGCATGGAGAAAAAATTGGCTTGCTAACAGGAAGCAAAGAGTTGGAATAAGAGGGTTTTTTTTTCAGGCTGGCAGGATGTCATAAGTGGTGGAAACAGAGGTTGGTACTGGAACCTCAGCTCTTTACAATTATACAAATGATTGTGATGAATGGATGAAATTTAAATTTTCTGATGACATAAAGATAGGTAGGGAGGTGAGTTGTGAGGATAATGTGAGCATAAAACGGGTTATAAATAGATTAAGTGAGTGGACAAAGATCTGGCAAACTCCACAATGCAGAAAAGTGTGAAATTGACCATATTGGGAGAAAGAATTTTAAAAAAAAGCAAATAATCTAAATGGTGAGGTGTTGCAGAGCTCTGAAATGCAGGGAAAGCAAGCTGACTTAGAATGGCAGAAAGTTAGTGTGCATGCCCAGCAAGTAATCAGGAGATCTAATGGAATGTGAGGGAAATTGAATGCAAAAGTAGGGAGATTATGTTTCAGTTATACAGGGCATTGGAGACACTACATATGGAGTACTATACATAGTCCAGGTCACTGTACGTATAGAAAGAGATTAATGCATTGGAAGTGGTTCAGAGAAGGTTTACTAGACTAATGTCAGGAATAAATGAATTGCCTTGTGAGGAAAGGCTAGACAGAGTAAGTCTGTACCCTCTGGAGTTTAGAAGATCCAGAAGTGACTTAATTGAAACATATAAGACCCTGAAAGACTTGAAAGGGTGGATGTTGAAAGCATTATTCCTCTTGTGGGAGAGTCTAGAACTAGGGATCATAGTTTAAAAATAAGGGGGCACCCATTTAAAACAGAAGTGAGGAAATGTTTTTTCTCTCAGAGGGTTGTGAATCTTTGGAAATACCTTCTTCAAAAGACATTGGATATAAAATCTTTAAATACTTTTAAGGTAGCGGTAGATAGATTCTTGATTACCAAGTAGACGAAAGAATATTGAGGATATGCAGGAATGTAGAATTGAATTTAAAGTCAGAGCAGCCATGATCTTACAGAATGGCTGAGCAGGATTAAAGTGTCAAGAGGCCTCCTTTACCTCCGTGTTCATATACCAGATAGTAGTTCATAGAATCATAGAATCCCTACAGTGTGGGAATAGGCCATTTGGCCCAACAAGTCCACACCACCCCTCTGAAGAGCATCCCACCCAGACTCATTCCCCTAATTTCCCGTGTCTAACCCACCTAACCTAAACATCCCTGGGCACTATGGGCAATTTAGCCTGGCCAATCCGTCTACCCTGCACATCTTTGGACTGTGGGAGGAAACCGGAGCAGCCGGAGGAAACCCACGCACTTTCTGAGATCCCTGTCAAATTTTCCTGATGTTGAACTTGAATAGTGAGTTTGGTAAGATACAAGGCCGAATATTAATGAGGTGGGTCGTGTCATCAACAAGATGCTGAACAAACATTAATCCACCTATTTGACAGCTCGCAAATGGTAAGATACTTGCCATGCTACTTTTGAAAAGCATAACAATGCTGCAAATAGTACCCAGTGTCAAGACGGGCCCTGCTGCTCTTGTTTCCCGATTCTGCTACACATCTTGCCATTGCCCATCGTTCAGACATCTGTAAGATCCAATGTTTGAGAAGAGAAGTTGAACAAGGCCATTCTGTTGACTGAGATCAATATAAAAAATTAATGAGATATTATAAAACAAAGCCTAAATATGCAACCTTTTTCATGGTGACCATGGAGTTTTCCTACTATTCTAGCAAACCCTTGTTTTATCTGGTTACTTACCTGCTATTTGGTAGGAACATGAGTGTTGGTTAAGTCAGTTGGCTAACCAGCTGCCAACAATGTGGCTTCATTCCCACACCAGCTGAGTTTACCATGAAGGACTCTCCCTCTCAAACTCTCCCTTTGGCTGAGGCATGATGACCTTCAGGTTAAACCACCACCAGTTGTTCTGTAATGAGTTGTTAGCACTGTGGTCTTGCAGGGCTTTGACAACTTTACGTTCATGGCTGGGAACATGTTATGCATGAATTGTTTGTCATTTTATATGTGTATTTCAAATGTAACATAGCTGTTTTAGAGTCCTTTGGGATTTTCCCAGGATGTCATAACGGCTACATAAAGCTTTTTCTTTTGTTATCATTCATAATACTTCTTAAAAAATTGACTTTTTGCAATCTTTTGTGCTGGCTTTAAAAACATTGCATTGGAAGTAGGGCCCACACTCAAAACTGACAATAACCTCAGGGTAAATTGAGCACTATTTATTCTTTCCAATATTTGCACTGGTTTGAAGAGATTCTAAAACATTTCTTCAATCCTTTGGGTGCAAGGAAAGTAACACATATGTTTAAAAATATGTTTGATGTAATCTCTCAAGTCTAAGATTGTGTCTATAAAATAACTCCACAGAGGCCGGTATCCTGTCACCAAGTCACCCTTTGTTTGTACATACAAAGTACTTGACACTGGTCCTCAAAGGCAGCTCTCAAAGCAAGAAGAACCTGTGATACTCCTGTTTATATCTATCAGCCAGGACTCCCTAATTGGGCCAGATTTACAGCCCCAATCAGAGATCTCATATTCTATGAGGTCCACCTGGTTGACCTTATTACAATCACTACAGACTATTCTACTCAATTAAACTAGAGAGTTGATACTTAAATTTTATACAAAATCAATTCATGTGATGTAAAAGAGGTTGCTCTTCATGAAAAATGTTTATTTTCCTGATAACCCATTTTCAAATTCTTTCTTGGAGTTGGTGACAAGGCTAGCATTTGTGGCCCATCCTAATTTCCATCGAGTAGGTGATATTGGGCTGATGAAGGGTCACTGGACTTGAAACGTTTACTCTCTTTTTCTCTTTACAGATGCTGCCACACCTGTTGAGCTTGTCCAGCATGTTCGGCTTTTGTTTGTGATAGTGGGCTGCCATCTTGGACTACTATAGTCCATGTGTTGTAACTGCTGTTAGTGAAGTAATATCTTCAGCTGTACTAGTCTACTGGCGTCAAGTTACCATTACTAAAGTATCAAAGGATCTTATTCAAAATAATTTTTTAAAGCAAAGACCTAATTATGTTCACACTAGAGGATTCCTAAGCAAGATGTTCAAGGAAATGCTCTTTATTTTGAAACTTTTATCTCGTTTTAACAGTACAAGGTGATTAGCATGATGTGCTTGCTAGGCCAATCATACGAGGTCGGGGGGCAGTGGGGGCAACAGGATTCATAGGTAAAGATTGTCACTCATTGTGTGAGGAAACATTTTGCTCCAATTACACCTTGCATCAGCCTGAATGCAAGAAAGATTGGACAGAATTCCAAATATGGCTTTAATGTATATTGGATTGCGTGTCCACCATTGCAAGTGCTACACAGGAACATATGTAATATTTCACACACTGAAAACTACTTCATTGCTTCAAGTTAATGCCAGCGAAAGTATCATGATTATCAGCAACCAGGAAATAACATGCTTAAAACACCTTCCAAATTCTGTGCATGGTCCTTTCATTGCAAAAATGTAACTAATCTTCCCTTTGTAAATGTAACAACAACATGGAATTAACACTTTTGTTTGTTTGCAGGTGATGCCTATAAATTGGTCAGTGATGATTCAGTGTTAGTATTCTCACCTCTACTCATAATCTCAAACAAGTAATACTAAGAATTACTAAGGGATTGCTGCACTATTGGAGGTGGATTCCTTCAAGTGAGATGGTAAACCAAAGCCCCAACTGGATCTTATAAAAAATATATTTTAGAGAAGGACATGGATGTTTCCTTTAGTGTCGTGACTGATATTTATCCATTAAGCTGTATAATCAGCAACCTGAATCTGTCATCATCACAGTACTGTTTGTTGCCCCATGCTGTTCAATTTCCTCCAATATATTACACTTGGAAAATACTTAGGCTGTAAAATAATTTGAGATGCTGGAGGCCATGAAAAGTGCCCTGTGAATGCAAGTTCCTTCTTGATTATATTTAAACATTTATCAACCATTTATTCAAAAGTTGAAGTTTTGATGATTTTCCACTACTTGCTCAGCCACTATGGGGGTATGTTTGGTTCAGTTGGCTGGATGACCATTTACAATGCAGAGCGATGCCATCAGTTTCTGCATGGGCTGAAGTTATCATGAAGGGATGAAGTTATCCTTCTCAACATCTCCCCTCACTTGACGTATGGTGACCCTCAGGTTAAACTACCACCAATTGTCTGCCTCTCTCTAATGAGAGAGAATCCCTCTGGGAGTATGACAACCTAGCCTTTACTTACTTACTCACCATCACTAACTGCAGGACCTCTTGGTATATATAGTTGTGCACTATGTTGCCCTAGATGGTAGTGAAATACAATAAAGCAGACTGGGTAACACATGGTTGCAGGAAACTATACCTACGTCTGAAGATGAATTTCTGAGAAATGTCAGATATCAGCCGAAGGACTTTATCTAATACTCACTTGGTATCTAAAAGTATTACATATCACCACCTGTCTTTAGTTAAATTCCAGTGGGGACAGGAAGCAAGAGGAGGGAGACTAATTGTGACTGGCAGTGAATAGCAGGAGACTTTTACACTAAGGATTAAAAGTTGTAATTTCAAGGGCTTTTTGGACATGAGAGTAAATTCACCAAATGAAAATCAGGCATTGTATAAAATGGGCTCCATAGTCTATTAAGACAACCCAGAGGCTGGATTTGGCTGAGCTGCACCCATACTTATCAATTCATTGTCTGAGCAGTATATTTTGCTGAGCATTACTTGCATAATTAAAGAAAATGAATATCAACATCTACATCGGTGCTCAAACTTCTCTCACTCACTGTGAGGCATTTTGTTTTAATATTTTATGATATGACCATGCTCCTGTTGTTAACAAGTCTCTTTCACAGGGTGAGGTGTCTAGAAGAGTCAGCAGGTGATATTGTCACAGTTGGATTTTGACAGTCTCTTTAAGCATTACTGTCGAGCTGATTGATGGTGAGAAATGGAAAGCAAACAGGGGTCAGGTTTTAGCTTCCCACAAAAGACATCCAGCTGACACTGATGACTTAGTGATGGAGACTGTTGTTCGGAGAAGGAACTGAGGATCAGTCGGGCAGAGTTGACACTTGCTAACAGATGGTGGTTGGAGAGTAAGTCTGATTATTTTCATTTCTGTTCATGTGCACAGTCTTGAAGTAGAGCAATGAAAGGTGAGGAACAAATTGTTTGAGGGATGTGGATTTCCTGACAGGTGGGTAATTATTTGTTACACACATGTATACATGGACTTTAGTAATGGCATAGGTTCAAGTTTGAGGTGCTTTCAAACAATATTGTATATGGATAGTGAAAAATAGACTTTTTTATACATCCAGTTGAATTACATTTTCTTGATAAATGAATTTTCTACAGCTCTGACATGATGTATTATATTCTTAGCCCAAACGAGCAGACTACATACATCTAGCTTCATTTAGATTTTAATGTTTGTCTGAAAAATTAATGTGAGCACAAGAACTGACAGCAATAACCTAATAGCAATGTAGATCACCCATTCATTTATGTCATAAATCCTGCTATTTGCAAACATCATTTCTGACACTCGCAAAGTACATATTCATTTCTTACTCTAGAATCACATTGTACAGATACATGTTTCAAACTGGATATTGTAGACCATGGATTCTCTGAGAATTTTGCCCCTGGGACAGATGAGGGTGGATATGGTGTGGGTGGGCATTAATTAAGGGATTAAAAGGCTAATTCAAGACTGAAATTTTCTGTTCAGTCAGCAGATCTGATGATTAATAGGTGAGATCCCTGAATTTCAGGCAGGCTCTGAGAACTTTCCGAAATGCCTGGACTCAGCTGCAGCCACTGGCAACACTGTAAAAAAGGACTTCAATTAAGTCTGACTGCAAAGGCCATTTTGTAATTTAAAAGTTATGAAAGTTGTACAGAAGAGGCCTCAAAATGGAGCTTTCACCCCACCTCGCTCTTTCTCATTCAATTGAATTGTAGGCTCTTTCTGGGCTAAATGCCTTTCTAGTAATTGGCCCTATAATTTCAAAAGCCTGCTAGACTGTGACCTGCCATTCTGTTCCTAATTGCCCAATTCAGGGAAAATCACTGTCCAGTATTTCCATTATGTTGTGGGAAGTGATCTTAATTTGACCCCAATGACTTGGCCTGAAGGATAAATTCAACACCAGTTGTAAAGATCTGGGAATAGGATGAAGAAACATTGATGGATGCAGTTAAAGCCAAATGAACTCAAATCCAAGAACTGGTAGTTTTCTTCCTCAATTTCAGTAGTTACCAATTACTCACAACATATTGGCAATAGGCTCCACTGGCACTAAGGTGTCTACTTTGAAGGAGGGTTTAGTATTGTAAATGAGAGCGTATAGGGTGTGGGGTTATAAAGGACAGGCGTACACTCTCAAAAAACTGAGTTGACATCAGAAAGCAACAGGAAGGAGGTAGGAACTATGAAGGATTGTCATAAACTGAATGAATTACATTCAGAATATTTATGAAAAGATACTATCAAATCTTACCTACTCACAAAAGATAAGGGCAGAAGTATTAGCCTCTAACTTCAGCCTGAAGTGCTGAGCGGATGATCCATCTTGGCCTCACCTGAGAACTTCAGCATTACAGATGCCAACCTTCAGTAAATCTGATTCACGCTCTATGCTATCAAAAATGTTTGAAGTCTCTGGATACTGAAAAGGCTTGACAACATTGCAGTAACAGTACTGAAGACCTGTACTTAGAACTAGTTCTGATTCTAATGGAACTGTTCTAGTGTAACTACAACATTAACATCTACTCAGCAATATGAAAACTATGCCTGATACATCACAAAAGGTCAGACAAACTGAACTCAGCCAACTACTGTCCCACCAGGCTACTTTCGATCATCAAACAAGTGATGGGAGGGATAATCAATGGTGCTATCAAGTGACACTTACTCAAACAATAACCAGCTCATTGATGCCCAGTTTGAGTTCCACTAATATCAGTCAGTTCACAACGTCATTGGATCCTTGGCTAAAAGGTGGGCAGGAGAGTTGAACTCCAGAAATGAGGTAATAGCAATTGCCCTTGACATCAAAGGGGCATTTTAGTGAGTATGACATAAAGGAACCCTAACAAAACTAGAATCACAAAAACAAGAATTGCTGGATATCTAAGCAGGTCTGGCAACATCTGTGGAGTTAACGTTGTGGGTCCAGTAACCCTTCAGCTCTGAAGATGTGTCACTGGACCTGAAACATTGACTTTGCTTCTTTTCCACTGATGCTGCCAGGCCTGCTTAGTTTTCTTTCCAGCAAGTTCTGTGGTTTTGTTTTATGAATTCCAGCATTCATGGTCCATTTGCATTTTTGTTAGAATTAGTGGGAATCAGGGGATACCTGTCTGGTTGGAGCCACATCTCACTTAAAGGAAGGTGGAAATCAGTAATCGTAGCCTAGAATATTAACACAGAAGTTCTTCAAGGTAGCGTCCTAGGCTTAAATATCTTCAGCTGCTTCATCACTGATCTTCCCTGCATCATAAATTTAGTTGTGAGGATGTTCATTGATGATTACTAAATTTATGATTCCTCAGATAATGAGATAGTCTATGTCCAAATCCAGCAAGACTTGGAAAACATTCAGGTTTGGCATGATAACTGGCAATTAATATTCAAATGACCCAAACTCCAAGAAATAATTTAACCACTGCTCCTTGTTGTTCATAATCAACATCCCAGGGTAACCATTGACCAGAAGCTAAATTGGACCAACCACATAAAAGTGTGGCTATAACAGCACATCAGAGGTTGGGGATTCTGTGCTGTGTAACTCACCTCCTGTCTCCCCACTGCCTGTCTACCATCTATAAATCAGGGGTGTGATGAATTATTTTCCAACTGCCTGGATGAGTGCAGCTCCAACAACACGTTAAGAAGCTCCACATCACCCAAACAAAGCAACCCTCTTAATTAGCACTATGTCCACTATGTTCAACACTCACACGCTACACCACTAATGCACAGTGGCAGCAGCTTATGCCACATACAAGCTGCACTGTTGTAACTTACCAAGCCTCCTTTGACAGCACCTCCCAAAATGCACAACCTCTGCCATGTAGAAGGATAGCTACATGAGAACACTACCACCACCTGCAATTTCCCTTTGCAGCCACTCACCGTTCTTTTAATGTCATAGGGTCAAAATCCTGGCATTCGTTCCCTAACAGCACTGTGAATATACCTATAGCCAAACGACTGACCTTTTCAAAGGCAATTTAAGAAGGGGAATAAATGATGGCCCAGCCAGCAGTGCTTATATTCAATGAAAAGATTAAAAAATGCTGAAATAAGTTCTTGAAAACTCCTGTCTTCAACAAAGTTTGATTTTGCCATTTAAATGTACCTCGTAGGATAATTCAGTTTTGATAATCTTCATATTTGCTATTTGTTCCCTCATTTGTTTGCAAAATCTATTGGTGTGAATTGAAATAAACACCACTGCTCTTCAACCTAAGTCAACTTTACACCTCATAGTCTACAGCTAAATCAATAAATGCATAAAGCTCTTGTAATTTAGTCCTGCTGTCATCAATCCCGCACCCAGTGAGACATTTGGTGCAAAACCTTGTTTCTTTCTCCATTGTGGCAAGTTCCACATCAATTCAGCTTTGACATACGTTACATCAGCAGTTTGGAATAATGTTTGTTTTTGCATTTTTAGGTTGGCAGGTACTTCCTCTGCTTCTGCCATTTTTTAAAAGTAAAATTCTCAAATAAATCATAACTTGATCAGATTATAATTTACTATGGAGCAAGTCAGGCTCCGGTAATTGCTACTATAGGGCACATTTGATCCAGTGGATGGTTATGTTTTACTTCCTCAATCTCACCAGAGCTCCATTTGTGGAAGCTCCTGAAGAGAAAAATATTATAGTTTGGAAACAGAAATATAAACTAATTGAACTCTTTTATTAAATTTCTTTCTTCTCTATTTTAATAGAAGCAAGAGCAGATGTTTAAATTAATGGTTTAATTTTTCTGTTGAAATTGTGATCAAATATTGAGCATGTTGGGGGAAGGCAAGGACATGACATAATCACGAACCCTCACAATGGAGTGCAGTTTGAGGGCCAGGCAATTTTAAGGCCTGGGCCTCTTTCCAATAAAGAAAGTTATTCTACCCGCTGAAGCTGGAAAGAAGAAGAAAACAATGGACCAGGAGCCTGAGGCCACTCAAATCCAAGGGATCCAACTTTGACATAAAGTTAGCAACTTGACTTAGAGGAGTAGAAGCTGTTGATCTTAGCAATGGGAGGGAAAGCCACGGCAATGTGTTGGTGAGGTTCAATAACTCCTGGCAGGGGCAGAACGAGCAACTCTGTTCCTCTGGGTATACATGAGTAACACACACAGTCCTTACCATGACTAGGGCTTTACTGGCTGATTCATTACTGTGGAAGCTGGTAAATGGGGTGAGGAGATCACCCTCTCAGTTCCTATTTGTGGCATCAATAACATCAAAAGCTTTTGACTTACCAATATCCTCAAGCCCTAGGGGCAGGCAGGTTCCTCATGATGTTCTCTGGTAAGTGAAAAGGGTCAGAGATTAGGGCAGGTCATTCAGAAATGCATCCAGAATGGGGCATAATACAAACACAATATTTTTTTTTTATTCATTCATGGGATGAGGGCATCACTGGCTAGTCAGCATTTATTGCCCATCCCTAGTTACCCAGAGGGCAGTTTAGAGTCAACCACATTGCTGTGGGTCTGGAGTCACATGTAGGTCAGACCAGGTAGGGATGGCAGTTTCCTTCCCTAAAGGACATTAGTGAACCAGATGGGTTTTTCCAACAATCGACAATGGATTCATGGTCATCATTAGACTCTTAATTCCAGATATTTAATGAACTCAAATTCCACCATCTGTCATGGCGGGATTCAAACCTGCATCCCCAGAAAATTATCTGGGTCTCTGGATTAACAGTAGCAATAATACCACTAGGCCATTGCCTCAGGAAGTCTCAGGTTTTGTTGGTCACCAGGCAGAATTCAAATAACACAGGCATTTTGATGTCTGATGTACATTTTATTAAAAAGTCATTATAATGGTCCCAACTCCACCCATTTCATTCTCTGCCACATACGAAAGGGATCGAGGCTGAGGTTTTAAGTTTTCATATCCTTTATTTTTCGTTCAAAACCCTGGAAACCAGTGTGCACAAGCATCAGCTCCATAAGTAATAACATTTTCTGGATCAAATTATTTGTGTGATTCTTCATAGATTGAGGGCTTGTGCAAATGCAGTGCGCAGTAAATTGTTTAAAGGTTTGATGACAATTAAAGGAACTGTCACAATGAGGGAGTATACTATATATTCTGGAAGTTTTAGAAAAGCTGCAAAAAGAGCTCCAGCCCTTTAGGAGTCTTTGCAGGATCTGCTGAGTTGAAGATGTGACTGTCAAAAATCAAGAGAAAAGTATCCCCATAATGTATGCTGGAGAGTGCAGCTGACTGAAGTTGTCACTGGCTGTGCCAAGACCATGGAACAGGTTAACAGCAGGTACCCTCCGCAGCAGATGGCATAGCTCCGTATCTGTGTCTTGACTATCCCAGAAGCTATGTGGACGCATCCCTGCAGCTGTTGTCAGTTATAAACAATTCCAAGCAAGAGCTGGCAATGAATTTTAAAGCAGTGGGGCACAGAGCAAGATATGGGTTCTGAAAATATCCTCCCATTCCTGCTATATCTTCATTGTCATGATCATATTATACTCCAATCAAATTATTCCAGTAGGATTATCACACTAATATCTTCCTGATTAAATGGAAAATATTTAGGTATGTATTATCTTATAAAAGGAATAGATATAACTATGCCAGCTAAACTTTGAGATTGATTTAATCTCAATTATATTTTTCATAAATATTCAGTATTGTATTCATCTTCAATATTTACCTTTGTAAATAAATTAGATTTTTTAACCATAATATTGGTCGAATATTAGTCTAATATGATGAAATTTCAGAATGGGGACGGGAAAGAATTATTCATATAGAATCCCTACAGGGCAGAAAGAGGTCATTTTGGACCTTTGAGTCTGCACTGACTCTCTGAAGAGCATCCCATGCAGACCTAGGCCCCCACCCTATTCCCATAATTACCATGGCTAATCCATCTAACCTGCACATTCCTGGACACCATGGACAATTTGCAATGGGCAATCCATCAAATCTACACTGAAACTGGAGCACCTGGAGGAAACCCACGCAGACGTGGGGAGAAAGTGCAAACTCCACACAGACAGTCACCCAAGGCTGGCATCGAATCTGAGTCCCTGGCATTATGAGGCAGTGTGCCAACCATTCTATATTTGTATTCTATATGGTATTTGATGCATCACATTGTATTTAACTTTAAAAGTTACTGTTTCTCACATGGCATGTTATTCCCTTCAGTTCGTTGGTGAATTGTAAATTTAGAACTATCTCTTTGGTGTGAAAAGCATTGCATCACTATCCTTTATCAATAAATTCATTGAACAGTTTTAGGAGGTTCTTTCACTTGCTTTATAGAAACAGACCTAACTGTACCTTCTTATAATAATATATTGTCTCAAACAGAAAAGCACAGAATTCCACATTGGTCAACAGTCCATAGTTAAGAAGGCTGTAAATAAAGTAGTCACTTCACATGTTTGCTTTGAGCAAGTGAGACGGATGCACCCATTGCCCTCTTTTCAGTCTCTGCAGTTGGTCACAACAAAAGATTAATTTCTCTTTGTCATGACACAATACATCTTTCCAAATAAAATAAAGTTAAGTAATTTTACTGTAAACTATAAGGAGACAATCAAAAGGTTTTCTTGTCTTCAACCCGAAAAAATAATGAAGGCATGATGTCAAGTATCTCAGCTTCATGCAGTCACTTGATCCGTCTTGCACACACAGGTACAAGCCTAAAATTGGACAGTGTCCAGAATAAAATCATAACCTAGTTAGAGCCCTTTGAATATCCATGAGGTATAAGGTTTTAACCTGTGGACCTGTGACCATGGTTGGTGAGTTGCTTTCATGGATGCAGTCAGCACTAGTGAAAAATGTAGTTTTTTTTAAAAGATTCTCAATTTTCTGAAGCTTGTTTTCCAGTCAATGTTTCAACCAGAAACTTTTCTTCTTAAGAAAGTGGGAAGGAGTGAAGGAGGGAATGAGGGAACAAACATTCTCAGCTGATGCTCACTTCTGTTTCCTTAATTCAACATTTCTATATCTACCAGATAAAAGATCTTTGAAACAGAAGATGTTTATATGTCTATGTCTGTGGAGCTGATTGTTTCCAGGCTCATAATTGCAATAGATGTTGCATCTCAAAAGTGTGAAGATTATCCAAAAGGTGTAAATGAAATTGGAGATGGGGCCTTACGGAATTGCTTTTGGATGTGGGGGAGACATGAAGGAGTTTTGTGGTGGTGGACACTGGCTGGCTGGATTACAGTAAATGTTAATTTTAGCTTAGACTGCTATATCAATTTCATGAAACTATGTCAACCTGTATGGCCATTTAAAGTCAATGTTTTGGCTACTTTTGAAAACAGTTCCCACCCATGCAAGTTTGCAGGTACTAAATCAGCTGAAAATATGCATGGATCAACAGTCTGTATTTGATATTATCGTGACAAGGTGTATCATGTGTTTGTGTGTGAGTATGTGTGTGTGTGTGTGTTAAGTATACCATGTATCATCTTGACTCAATGTTAATATCCTTCTATCTGTCATAGATTGTAGAATTAATTTTACTGACATTTGTGAGGTTTGCTTGAAGGCGGAAATCACAAAGAGCTATGTTGAATCAGTTCCCCAACTTGTTTCCACAACTGGGACATTTTACAGACAGTAGGGGCTGGAGTTAAAGAAGCTGCCTGCTTCCAGGCTAAAATGATATTAAAACAACAGATAAGAAAGATAATCTGGGTGTTCCATCACTATTGCTGATGCTAGCTTTAAGATCTGTATGTATGTTATGAATTGTATTAAAATTCCCTGACTAGCATGATGTAATCTGGGCTTGTCTCTGTAGATCACTGGTCCAGTCATCTAGATACTAAACCAATCACATAATTGGTATGTTACTGTATCCAGCTCTCAATCCTTGAAGTTTTCAGCAGAACTGTGGTAATTTTATTTTGTTTCTGCAGAACTAAAATGCAATGGTAATGAGTATGTTAATCAGATATATTTACGGATTGAATTTTAAGAGTGTTATTTTGTCTGAAAATACTCAGTGTTACTTTTTGCCAATGAAGGTGGCAATATTTTGTGCTGTAATATAGAGGGTTATTGATAGAAACTGCAGCGGTGCCAAATCCTGACAGAATTATTCAGATAATGTCAAAGCTTTGAAAAATTGAAACTTACTCTACGAAAAAATGTATCAAAAACAAAATATTACAAATAAATGCTGGAAGTGTTCATTTAAAGCAAAATTAACAGAAAATGCTGGTAAAGCTCAGCAAGTCACTAAAAATCTGTGAAGACAGAAACTGCTAATACTTCAGGTTATTTGATTTTTCATCAAAACATTATCCTTTTTGAAATGTTACTTTTAAAGTCTTAGCTGCTTACAATCTTAGTTAATTAGAACTGCAATGCTGAGCCCATCCTCCAGCCCCACATGATGGGTGAGAGAAGGGTAGAGGCTGGTTAAATTATAAACCGTCTGTAACTTGATCCTAATCCATTGTTAATGCCCCAACTCCCAATGTAACCCAAGGTGCTTTGAGGGGCAAATGGGTAACCTGCTTTTGAGAGGTGGATCGTGAATTTAGTTAAGATAATAAGGCCATCAGATTTCAACAGACTTTTATGTTTAACAGCTGGAGACCAGGTGCTCCAGGGCTTGGGAAATTTGACAGCGGAAGGATGAGGAAAATAATAAGATCCAATGATTAAGTATTTACCACTACTGTTTGTGAGATTGGAGGAACAAGATTGTTTCTTGCCTGGCTACCCATATTAACCTCATTGTAATTATCTTGCAATTGGTCAACAACTCTGCAACCCACTCTTCATCCTCAACTTTTCCAACACCATGATTTCCAGACTGACCCTTCATGTAAAATCTGACAACTCTGCAATGCCTTCCTCACTTGTCTCAGCTTCCTTCTCTTCCCATGCAACAACTCTTTCAGTCAAGACTCTCAATCTGCCACAAATGATGCTCCACTACTAATTTTGACTTATCTGGTTTTGTGATAGCTACAATTTCTGCCCTTCTACTACACCCTAAATATCATGGTTGGTCACTTGCTTGTGCTATTCAGAATGTGTTTTTTCTTTTCTCCTCTTTTTAAAGAAATCTCTTATTTCTGCTTTTAAGTTACTTAGTGTGAGAAAGAAATTAATTTGGTTTGCTTAAAGGCTTTGCAATCCTCTCAAAACAATATTTTTTCAGAAAAAAAATCTTTCATGGGATGTGAGCATCACTGGTAAGGCCAGCATTTGTTAATCATTTCTAATTTCCCTTGAACAATGTAGCTTGCTAGGCTACTTCAGGATGGGCTGGGGGTGGAGCGGAGGACTGGTGTCAGTTAAGAGTATTATGGACCAGACCAGACCCTCTCAAAATATTTTAAGAAAGTAGCCTAGACGCTAACTTTTTTCTTATTTTTAAAGGCAAATGTGAAGTGCTGTTCCAGATGCAATGAAACTGGTTAAACTACTCAATGTTAAGCAAAACACAATTTATTTAAATACAGTCGTTAAAAATACAACCAAAGAAAGATGAAATTTCAAATAACAACTCTATTGGAAAACGTAACAGATTAACAGATACAGTAACTATGATTAATTAACTGTTCCAATATAATAAGGTCATAAGCACATGCCTTGGCAAAAAGGAAAATTCAGGCACAGATTCTCATGCACAGTTCCACAATCCAGGAGGTAAAAAAAAATCAAGACAAAATTCAGAAAGAGTAGCAGTCAGGAGACATCGAATGAAGCTTCCAAGTCTGTTGAGCCCCCAATACCTTCCGAAGCCTACTTGAAAAAACAGCAAGATCCAGAAATCTGGATCTGTGAGAGGTGGCCACACCCATTCAGGCTGTTAAAGAAATGGGCTCCCAGTTTGTTTACATTACCCCAGACTGCTTGGTCTCTGCCTTACAAGTTCTTTTCAATTAAAAAAAAAGACCAGGACAAAGTAACCTTCAAAGCCACAGCATCATCACAAGAGTCAACAACACTAATGTCAGTCTGGAGACACAAGTAGGCCAGAGCAGATATAGAAGGGAAATTTCTCTCCCTAAAGGACGTTGGTGAACCAGATTTTTTTTTGTGTCAATTGATGATAATTTCATGGTTACCATTACGGATGGTAGTGTTTATTACATAATTATTAACTGAATTTAAACTTGACCAGAATTGTGGTGAGATTCGTCCCCAGAGCCTGTAGAATATTAGACCAATAATATTACCACCACACCATCATCTCCCCCCGTATTCTACTTTATGCAACACTATTCTATTGTCACTGCAGACAGCAATAATTACAGTGAGATTTGTAAAACGTATCATTTGTGATCTTGATAAACACCGACGTGGGACTTTTCCCAAGATCTGTTGGACAAAAA
Source organism: Rhincodon typus (assembly GCF_021869965.1). Classification (NCBI taxonomy): domain Eukaryota; kingdom Metazoa; phylum Chordata; class Chondrichthyes; order Orectolobiformes; family Rhincodontidae; genus Rhincodon; species Rhincodon typus. Next base: position 21,708,383 of record NC_063339.1, read on the forward strand.
GTAACAATGAGTACAATCTTAAAGCACATTGTTGTCAATATGCTAAGTTCTAAGATGTTGATACTTTTCCAGTTACTACAAACCAGTTTGTCTTGGTGCATTGCAATATATCTTTACTTAAAAATATTGTATCTGCCTTAGATCAGTGGCTGTGATTTTGCCACTGAGTTAATAGCCTGCAGGTTCCAGCCAAAGACTTTTTCCCCAAAAATGTGTCCTCCCTATAACATCTGAAAAAATACATTACGAAACATTTTGACTTTAAAATTACAGAAATAGTAACAAAATTCAACTTGTCTCCATACAGCATGGTCCATTCTTTATTGCCTCCACACTATTGTAATACTTAGATATTTAGAATATACTTTCCATACATACAGCCTGAAGACAAAATATTTCAAATTGAAAATTACAGGAATTCAATATTTATCTATACAGCATGTTCTACCCTGAGGTACCTCAAACACATTTCAATTGTTTTGATATTTGCTATGTATATTCCTTGACAAGCATACAACCTGAGGAGTTCTACAAAGCTTTCAACTTTTTGGCACATAACTTGAGCTCACACCCAAGTATGGTACAAAAAAGTGGCTCAAATTAATCTACCAGCCAACCATCAGTCTTTCAGCTAGGTTAGCTCTTAGTGAAATCATATTCCAAACGTTTGTGTCAATATCTGCCCATGATATTTACAACCGATTGCCTATGATATGACAAGAATTCATGCCTGTGAATCCTAACATTGATTCTGACTTTATATTTATTTTCTGGAACTTGGTAAATATTGTTTGGTTCTATGTAATCATCATTTAAAATGCTAGAGTATACAATTCTTCTCAACATATAATTCCTCAGAGAGACAAAGTTTTACAGACTGTCTCTGTTTTTCCGTAATTTATTTGTTTATAAAGTGAAGATTCATTGTCTCTTTGAATAATTGAAGTCAAACGCAATGTTTCTGGAATACCAGTCCATGTACAAATGTTCTTCTATTCTCACAGTGTCATTTTGTGATCTCCGAAAATTCGCCAGTAAAAATCTGTGTTGTAATTCTTTATCTTATTTTTGATTTGTTTTTACTTATCCGATCGGTTTCTCTGTTGTAGCTTTAAAAGTTATTGCTTTCTTTCACTCCTTCCAGTCTTGGTTGCAGCTATGAAAATTGCAGGCGAATGCAATGAATGTTCAATAATATAAACAGCTGTAGGCCTCACAAGTCTACTTGACCATTCTCTGAGTCATGCCTTAAATCCATCTTCCATCTGATCTTCATATTCTCTTAGTATCCAAAAATTTATTGATGTCAGACTTGAGTAAACTCAATAAATAAAAGATCTGCAATTCTCTGCAGCGGAGAAGTCCAAAGATTCATAACCTTCTGAGTCAAAAAATTTCTTCTTCTCTCAGTCCTAAATGACTGACCTATTTTCCAGGGACCATGGACCCCAGTTCTAGAGTCTTAAGTCAGAAAAAAAACACCCCACATCCTGTCCAGCCCTCTTAAAACGTTATGCTTCAGCGAGATCATCTCTCATTCTTCTAAATTCCCAATAATGTGTATGCCTTTTACTCAATCCTCCAACATAGCTCAAAGCTGCCATTCCATAAATTAATCTAACAAACTTCCTCAAAGACAAGAGAAAAAAAAGCCCTGCAGTCATGCTGCCTTCTCAATACATCCAAATATTAACCTTCTATTGACAGTAGGTGACCTGAGGAGTTCTTTGCAAATGCAAAGATTGGGGGCCAAGGACATTATTGAAATCTGATCTTCAATTTTAGTTCAACTTTTTGCAATAAGATTCCTTGGGTTAAAACATCACTACCTGTATGATACAGCCTGAGCGTACCCTATAAGTTAGACCTTGGAACATATACCACCAAAACTAGATTCTTGTTCAGGCTTGAAGTTTATTAACAACGCTAAATATTTAAAATCAAAACCAAAAGAACTGCAGATGCTATAAATCAGGAACAAAAACAATGTTGCTGGGAAAACTCAGTAGGTCTGGCAGCATCTGTGAAGGAAAAAACAGAGTTAACATTTCAGGTCTGGTGAGGAAGGGTCAGGTGATAGCAAAGTTCCTGAAGTGTTGGTGAAGAGAGTTAATATTGTGGGTTTATGACAGGGAGTGTAAACATTGAGGCCATAAGCTTGCCTTTGGTTATAACAAACAAGAACAGATTTTAGCTTAGGGAGATTGAAAGCTTTTAAGACAGTTTTAGAGGAGGCCCAACTGGGATATGAGGCAAATGTAGAGTGTAATTCTCCGAGGCCCTGAATAACTTGCAATGGTATGTCGATTTGGGAAGAAAGTGGCGTGTTTTAAAAAATTCGATTTTTGACATAAGAAGAAAACTCCCAATTTTGCACCCAAGGTTTGAACAGCAAGATGAGAATCTCATTGGTGAGCAATGAGAAGCTTATTTGCAGGCAATTACATCCTATATTTGTACCTCATTATTATAACATATTAATGAAATTCATTATTCCCCCATCTGCTGAATGAAAACTAAATGGCGATAATACCCAACATGAAATTGGTGGCTCCAGCTCACCACTTGCTCCTCTGGTATCCATTTTGGATGGCAGCCCCAGCATCTCAGGGCATAACCCAATTGATAGCCTACACACCCATCCAAAGACTTTGACATTGGAAGTATACCAGCCTTTCCATATCATCATGGAACATCTCTGACCGACTTTACGTACAATTCTCAACTTCAATTTTGGACTACACCTTTTGTTATTATGCTCCTGCAAAGCCACTTTGCATGCTGGGAAGGGCACCCATCACATGCATCAAAACAGGGTCTACCTCAGGGCTTTTCACTTGCTTTCTTAGCGCTCACTCATTTTGTGCCGACTTGGATATTTACAGAATTTCTGCCTTGCCTTGACTTGCCTTTTTGCATTTTATTGCCTGATTTTGAACTAACAGGCTCTTAGTACTTCTGTTTTGCCTTGCCTTTTCTTGCAGACACTAAAACCAGGGAGGTTGTCATGGCTTTCAACAATGATCAGACAAGAGGGTGAACATGTTGAATGCCACATCTACAGCATGTGCCTGCAGCTCACACAGCTAACACACTGTGCTCTAACCAAATGGCCATGTTTCAAATACTGAAGGGTGTAATCCTCAGTCAAGTCAAGGGGGAATGTCGTTAGTCTGGAAGTTGTTGCACATTCAATCAGGGGCAGCATCTGATTTCAGTCCAAAGACTGGGCAAAATCAATTAGTCACATGAAGCAGTCAAGCTCAGAAGTTCCATATCACTATGATACAGGGAGTGACTACAGTCAATACAAAATGTCGAGGACAATCAGTCGAGGGATTAATGGTAAATCAGTTATGTAGCTGCACAGAGGCAAGTCAGAGGTCAGGGCACTCATCAGTCAGAGCTGGTTCTCCGAATCAATCAGACGATTGGGCTAAGAAGATCTGTTCATTGAAAGTCAAGCAGATTATCAGAGATGTCCCCTGTGTGGGGAAATTGGGAAAGTCAATTTTGGGGATTGGAGGTAGCATGTTGAGATGCAAGGAGGGCAATAATTGTGACAGGAAGCAGCTCAATGTATAAGTGTGGAAGATGATAACGCATTGGAGGACCTGGGTCACTGAAGGAAGGTGGGTCACTGGCGGTGACCACCATCCTGGCTTTGACAGTACATCACGATGGTTGGCTTGGCTAAAGTGTAGGCTCAGCTCTCAAAGAGTAATGCTGGGAGATGCCAATTTAGATTTAGATTTAGATTTTGATTTTATTGTCACGTGTACCGAAATACCATGAAACACTTTGTTTATGAGCGGTACAGGCAGATCACAACAAGCAAAGGATGTACAGATCAAAAGACTTAGAGGCATACAGGTTACATTGCAGGTTACATTATTTGAGGCTAGAGTCTATTCAACAGTCTGATAACAGACAGAAAGAAACTGTTCCTGATCCTGCTTGCGCATTGTTCAGGTTTCTATATCTTCTGCCTGACGGAAGAGGTTGTAGGAGATCATTTCCAGGGTGCAATGGGATTTTGATGATGTTGGCTGCCTTTCCACAGCAGCAAGCCGTGTAAATGGAGTCCATGGATGGAAGGTTGGCTTCTGTGATGGTCTGGGCTGTGCACACCACCTTCTGTAGTTTCATATGGTCCTGGGCAGAGCAGTTGCCATACCAGGCTGTTATGCACCCAGACTGTATGCTTTCAATGATGCAGCTGTAAAAGTTGGTGAGGGATAAATAAAAAAATTGGGTGTGAACATGTGAGATCTCAGCTGCAATTGACAGGGGGTGTAAGGAAGAAAAGTCTTGGGAGTCACCTAGTGAAGCATGGCTTGTGTTACCTCGCATCTCATGCAAATTGCAGATGTGCAGTAGAAACAGAAAAGAGTTGCTGCTGCCATAATGGCAGTGGGTGGAGTAAGTGTTTATTTTCTCTCTTGGAGAACAGGCTCTACTTGTGAGTGATGTAAGGGCTTTTAAGAGGCAATTACATTAATCAAGCACTTACACAGTACAGGTTGAATACAGAGGTAATAATAATAGAATCCTCCATGGGAAAAGAGGGCTCTTGTGGTGCAGTGGTACTGCCCCTACCTTTAAGGCAGGAGGTCAGGGTTCAGGTCCCACCTGCTTTAGAGATGTGTAGTAACATGTCTGAACAGGTTGATTAAAAATACCTGTTAAAAATATTGATGTGAACCACATGCAGTGATTATGTATGGTACAAATCCTGACCAAGCAGTCTTCATCTTGTCATCGTTCAATGCAAGCTGATCACATTAGGTGTGAGAAGTACAAGTGATGAGACAATCAGCTTGTAATGTGGCTGTTTTCATCAACAGCAAATGTCCATCATTGTACAAATCGTTTGTTAACAACAGTAACACAACTTAGAAGTCTGTGTTAGGTACCTTGGAAGCTGCCGTGATGTCTATATCCTTGATAACTCTCAGGTCTTGCTTCATTTTAAGGGCTGGATGCCTTACAAGGATGGTGACTAGGCAACTCTGGCTTTCTTCTGCAATCATGGCTGATGACTCTGATACAAAACTCTTAAGGGAGAAGAATTATAGCCCATTTTTCCACCAGTGCCATTGCGGAGCCGAAAATAATAGTCCTGAAGATGACGTTCTGATAGTTGGATCTTCCTGAAGGCAATGGTGTACTTGCAGTACACTCCAGACTGTGTGCTGCAAAATTTTTGAATACTGTACTCTACGCAATTGGAGCAGGCAAAGAGAGGCAATGAACCGTGAAGAGCTGGGAGAATGGCAACAATCTTCTGAGGGGGAAATTAAGGACATTGAACTCAAGGAACATCATTTTCAGCATGATAGAGTGATGCAATATCACTTGCAACCAGCCAAAGAGGACTCAATTGATACTTGCTTATTATATATGCTTGAGGAATACAGCAGGTCAGCAGCATCAGAGGAGCAGGACAGTTGACGTTTCGTACCTAGACCCTTCATCAGTCCTGATGAAGGGTCTAGGCCGGAAACGTCGACTCTCCTGCTCCTCTGAAGCGGCCTGATCTGGTGTGTTCTTCCAGCTCCACACTGCATTGACCCTGATGCCAGCATCTGCAGTTCTTGCTGTATACAATAGATGCTTGTTGTGTGAAGTGATCATTTATTGGCTATAAATTTGTTGTTGCTCTAAAGGTAAGTAGCACCTGTTCATTCTCAGAAGCCAATGCAACGTTTTCTTTTTGTTTCATAGAGTCATAGAGCTGCACAGCACAGAAACTGACGCTTCGGTCAAACTCATCTATGCTGACCAGATATCCTAAATTAATCTAGTCCCATTTGCCAGCATTTGGCCCATATTCTTCTAAAACCTTCCTCTTCATGTACCCATCCAGATGTCTTTTAAATGTTGTAATTGTACCAGCCTCCACCACTTTCTCCACCATTCCATACATGGACCACCCTCTGCATAAAAAGTTGCCCCTTTTCTCTTAGGTCCCTTTTAAACCATTCCCCTCTCACCTGAAATTCTTTGTTTTTCCTGTTGTTCAATAAAAAGTTAAAGTTTTCCATTGTTTGAAAGCTTTCTAACATGTGATGCTCCTGTACTGAATGATGACAAGATCCTATGCTATGCTGGGTATGAGGGAAACAGTAGCATTTCCTTTGACAAAATCTTAACATAGCCTGGTGCTGTGGATCTGTACACTGTCTCACTTGGTTCATTTAGCTGCAGTTATTATGACAGGTGATGATGTAAAGTTGCAATGATGTGAGCTTGTATTTGCAGTGAAATGTCATCCATGCCACATATGTTATCTCAGCAGCTTTTCCTCCTCATTTCCTTTCCACTATGTGTACTGTGAAAGACTCTCCATGGCTGACGGTGACTAACTGGGTGTACAGCAAGGCACTAAATGAAGGGTTGGCAGTTCAAATCCTTGAAGGTCCTGGCAGGGGTGTGTACATCCACCACTGGAAGGGGCAAGATGGTGCAAAAGTGGCACCAGAAAGGCATGGTGTTCAAATAGTAAGGTGATCAGCAGAGAACTGTGGGAACTCACAGAGAGAAATCTTCCATGGAACTCCGTGAAATTGATACTTAGTTTTTGTTGGTAAAAAATTGCCCATCTTAAAAGAAGTTAAGTACAGTTCAGGGAAAATCAGTTACCTTGATGTAAAATTTGAGCTTATGAAACTTCCAGACCAGGAGTGTTTGTTTAGAAATTAGTAAAGCAACAAGAAAGTATAAGCATTCTGCTGAATGAGGTAAGAGGTTTTTATAATTCACAGGACGGAACTGGAGAGAAGCAGATAAATCAAACTTAAAGACTTTTCTTAGGTATTTTCTCTGGATTTGAATAGCTATAAAGTGATGGTGTTGGGAAATAGACAAGACTCCATTTGTTGTACATTTCTGGAGCACTTGAATTGTGTTCCATAATCAAATAGCTTGGTTTGTTTTATTTTACTTTTCCCTTTTGCATTATAAACTTCTATTTTATTTTGAAAGAAAAGACATGTGTACCTATGTTTCAGTGAATGACCACCACATTAAACTTTTAAAAAATCTTTCAATTCAGATTTTATTTTGGGATTTGACTTGTCCAATTGTCCAGCTGTTCTCATTCTATATTTAATATTGCCAACCAGGCCAACAGAGACATTCTTGGGTTGTCACACAGAAACTTTGGGCTTCCCTTCACCTTCCTACACACCACTCCACAATCTGTACATCACTTTCAACTCGTCCCAACTCCTGACTGCCTCTAGCATTTTCCTCATGGCTGAGGAACAAAGGAGCATAGGAATTGAAGTAGACCAATCAGCACCTAAAGGCTTTTCTACCATTCAATGAGATCATGGCTGATCTGCAGGTTAACTTTATAGACCAACAACTATCTAGGTCTCCAGATAGGCCCTCTTGTCTGCAATCTTCAGTTTGTGCCCTCTAATCACAGAAAACACATGGCTTGTTTTGGGAATAAGTGCTAATGTGGTGGGTGACAGATGCTCTGATAAAAATGGATCATAACGGTCAGGTTGTTAAAATTCCACTCTCCCTGATTCTGCAATTACACTGTGGACTTTGCTAATTTATCCATTCTACATTTAAGTTGAGGCTTTTATGTTAGGATTGTTGTAGAAATGCAAATTTCCTCCATTCATATTTCTGACAAAGTAATAAAAGCAATTTACAATTGTAGCTCATTCAGTTAACTATCACAGGGGCCTTGGGATGAATAGTCGTCTTGAGTTGTGCAAAATTCTAAGATTTATTGTTTCGTATTGATAGATCATATTTTTGGAGATAAAATTTACTAGGAACAAAAACGCAAACAAATTATATTGCTCTTGCCCTGACAGTTGTAAAATGAATGTTCCATTAGTGGTTAGGAAGTATAAACTACTCTGGGTAAGCCAGGATCATGCCGCAAATACAGGAAGTCAGTATGTTGAAGACTGCAGAATGGATTAGTGGCAAAATTCAACTTATAGTCTGATTCTGAACTCCACACAGTCTGTAGTTCTGTGTCCCAATTTGCTTGTGTCCAGGACTGGGGCTGATGAAGTTTGCAGGGAGTTTGTTTGTTGGCAAACATTACCTTTTATTTAACATAGTAAATAGTAACTAAGTACACAACATTACTTTATACAAAGCTTCTCTAGAGAACCATTCATGAGTAGTCAAATGATTTTATGTCACGTTCCCTCTGATGCAGACTATCTTTATTTATATATTGTACATTAACTCTTTACACTACACAGGAGAATAAGCCTATGTTTTATTTTTGATCTGCAGTGAACACACTGACGTGTTATAATGGCCTTGGTGGTGATGATGTTATAATTGGCTTCGGTATTTGTTAGAATTATAAAATCTTATAGCACAGAAGGAGGCCACTTGCCTCTTTCTGATTCTCCTGAATCTTTGAGAGAGCTTTCCAACTCATTCGCCTCCTGTGCTCTTTTCTGCAAAGCTATGAACCTGCTCTCATTTCAAATATATATCTAAATTGCTCTTCAAACTTACCATTAAACTGACTTTTACAGCCCAGTCTGGTAGTAAATTCCACATTATACCAATGTGCTGTATAAAACATATCTCCCATCCCCCGACTACAGTCCCTGCTCTTTTTGTTCATTGTCTTAAATCAGTACCTTCTGACAATGGAAGGTGTTTTTCCTTATCAAAACCCTTCATTATTTTGAGTAAAATATTAAATCTCCCCTAAACTTTACTGCTCCAAGGATTACAATACTAGCATCTCCACTCTCACCACAAAACTAAAATACTCCTTCCTAAAGTATGATGCACAAAACTTGACACAGTACTCTAGCTGAGTTCCAATTATTGTTTCATAAAGTTATTTTTTTAATTCCTTGTGTTTGGTTTCTGTGCTTTTATTTATAAAGGCATGTGAACCACAAATCCTTCTTTCTAATTGGAAGTTGAAACATAAATGGAATTTATTCTGGATTGTCCAGCGCCAACAATTACAGGACAGTGGGGATACTTTTGACTTCGCCTATAGAGTGAAACAAATAGTATTGCTTCACTTGTCAATGGATATCTATTCCAAGGAAACAAATGGGGGCTATTGTGGGTAAAATTTTCCAACCCTTTGGGTGGCAGTGTTGGATGTGGGAAGTGAATTGAATTAGGTGGGTTGGTAGGACATTGGAATCCTGCCACATTTCTGTTTTTGCCTTAGATAAGTTCTATGTTGAACAGACAACCTTCATCTTCCCACCCTGTTGCCAATCGAGGCCCTTGGTCAATTAATGACCACTTACAGTCCTGTCCCACCTCCGATTGGCCAGCAGCTCATGGTTAGAACTTTTCTGATCCAATGTCCTAACTCTGACAGAAGGTCTGTCAGCAGCCAATCAGCTGCCTGATTGCTGGAAAGTTCAGTGGGCTTTCTAAACTTCAGCAGGTTTCTGTCCTGGGATTTCTCCTGCTGTCAAGAAGATTTCACCCTGTGTATTTTACATTGTTGCCAAAAGTCAAAATTATCACCTGCTTTTGTGAGTGGGTAACCAGGACAAGGACAGAATCACGCCTCATCTACTCAAATAAACTGCTGACACTCACCATAGTTATTGGCATAGAGATCAGAAAGTATATTATCAATTGTTTTCAAAACACAAACGAGTGTACCAAATGTTGACGGCAAATCATATCATGCTCTGAATTTACACAGTTTTGTGAATCAGCCATGAAGTAATTCTCAAGCGTGCTACTGCTAAAAGGGTAAAGTTGATTCTGCAAGACTGTGCTGTTGGTGGGGAGTCTCACCCCTTAGCACTGTTTGCTTCAGTTTTGTGAATATAAGAGTATTGATGCGCTGAGAATAATCGTGCTGAAGCACTAGACTGATGAGAATATCTCTCCAACTATTTCATATTTCCAGCACAAACCCATAGTCCTGGAGTTGCAAAATTATGCCGAAAATGAAGCCCTTAAAGAAATCTACAACTTCATGGTTAATTCATGGAAACAAAGCGGATTGTTTACTTACGGTGAAAGACAATCAGAGTCTCATAGATACAAGGTCATGCAATTTTCACAGATCAAACAATTAAGTTGACAGCAAGGAAGGAACATTCTCAGTTTACCTTTCACCAAGGCACTGAAGCTAAGTAGGGGTCCCTGATATTATTACCCAACAATAATACCAAACTCCTACTTATCTGGGTGTAGCAGCCTTTTACTAAAACATTCAAATTCCATTGTGATGCACCAATTCAAACTTTTAAGTAATTTGCTTAGATCATGATGTAACAAAATGGATTATCACAGAAAAATTACTTAAACTGTTGGGGGCAGACTGATGCTGAAAAGTCTGCATATGTGAGGCAAGTAATTTTTATAGCCATGTATTGAAAATGGGGAAAAGAGGTGGCAAATGTGATCTTTATTGATGATGAGTGGCTTAGGCCTATAGATACATATATTTAAGTCTGTTCTAACCGCCATCAAACTGTCTTATATCATTGTCTATATATAATCAGTAACTTTTGACCTACAGCACACGAAGATTCAGAAAATTGAAGTTAAAGGTTGATGCAAATGTAAATGTTATATCAGGAAAGTCAGCATAGTGTTACAGATAACTAGCTAGTAACCAAGATGCAGGATGTCTGATCCAGAGGTTCGATTCCTAACCCTATCCCTGCAGTTAAAGAAATTCAATTCAGTTTATAAATGAAGGTTTGAGCTACCAAGTTGTTCTGGAAACATACCTGGATCATTAGGTCTCTACAGAAGGCAACTACCATCAGGTTGGCCTATATGTCCAGAGGGGGAAAAAAAGACCATAAAGCGGTGTTAATATCTGGAAATGAATGGACTGGTCACATTGGGAGTATACAGGCTTTCACCAGACTGACCCCCTAGGATGGCAGTTTTGTCATATGAGGTGAGATTGGATTGACTGGGCCTGTGTTCACTGCAGTTTAGAAGGATGAAAGGGAATCTCATTGAAGTATGTAAAATTCTGACATGGCTGGACAGATTGGTTGCAGGGATAGGGTCTGGAACAAGGAGTCATAGTGTCAGGATGCGAGGTGGGTAATTTTGGACTGAGATGAGGACAAGAGTCTTCACGATGAAGGAGGTGAATGTGTCAAATTCTCTACCACAGAGGGTTATAGAGGCAAACTCACTGAATATATTTAAGAAAAAAAGTAGATTGAAGATGGAAAAGTGTATGGCATTGAGATAGAAGATCAGCATCATCATGTGGAATGGTAGAACGGGCCTGAATAGGGCTGAATGACCTACTCCTGCTCCTATTTGCCATGTTGCTATATTTTCTTGGTTTTTCCCACTTTGGATTGACAACAAGGTACTTAAGTCTGATATGTCCAAGTTGTGAGCTAGTTGAATTATTGAAGTACCTAGTCTCTGGAAATGAGACAAACCATAGCTTAAAATGAATGGCTTAATAATATTGATGCTTACAGTCTTGTTATCATATTTGGTTGATAAACTCTGTGAAACAGACTGGTTGCCCATCAGTCAAGTGGGTGAATTGGAGCTGGATTTGTGTTGGGTTAAATTGTTGAAGGAAATTTGATCATAGATGTGCGGTGGCTTTTTTGTTTACGCAATCATTCATTTGTAAAGTGCAGACTAAGTTGATCAGTTCTAAATTGCTCTCAGTGGGTCCATGCTAATTCAATATCAGTAATTCAGTTTGAATTTTACTGCAACACAATTAACCCCGAAAAGACCATTTGTACTGTTACTTCACTATTGTCCTCTCTTCTCTTACATGGTGTTTCTTTGTTCTTTTGGACTTTATTATCAAGTGTTTTCAGATACATAGTTGATGAAAAGTTAGATTTGCTCCGAATTTTACATTCAACAAAAAATTGCTGACTTTTTAGTATATCAGATGCCAAAATTTATATCCAAAATCACTATTTAATGATGCAAAACTGATCACTTGATAATTCCCAAAATTCTGCTTTAATAATTTACAGCATTTTCCGTTGTTTTTTTCTAATTTACGATGATTAGATAGCAGCTTTTCATGTGTGGTATGTGTAAGGATGAGGCAGAGAGATAAGACCACAAGACATAAAAGCAAATATAGGCCATTCAGTCCAGTGAGCTTTCTCTGCTATTCAATAAGATCATGACTAATCTGATAACCCTCACCTCTGTTTTCCTGCCTTTTCCTCATAACCCTTGATTCCCTTATTGATTAAATATTTCTCTATCTCAGCATTGAATGTACTTAACTATGCCCAGCCTCGATAGCCCTCTGAGGCTAAAAAAAATCCACAGATTCACTACAAAAGAACAAATTCCTCCTCAACTCTGTCTTAAATATGTGACCCCTTACACAAAGAATATACCCTTGACTTCTAGACTCTTCCACAGGGAGAAACAACCTTTCTACATCTATCCTGTAAAGCCTCCTAAGAATCTTATTTCAATAAGGTCTCCTCTCATTCTTCAAAACTCCAATCAGTATAGGTGCACCCACTCAACTTCTCCTCACAAGAGAATCCCTCAATACCTGGTATCAATTTAGCGAGCATTGTCTGGACTGTGCTAGTACATCTTTCAGTAAAGAAGTGGAAAAAAATTGTTCACAGTATTCAAGCTGTGATATGACTAGTACCTTGTATAGTTTTAGCAAAACCTCCCTATTTTTATTTTCAATTCACTTTGAAATAAAGGCCAACGCTCCATTTGCCTTCCTTATTACCTGCTGAACATTTCTTATTTGTAGTGGTACTGACTTTAAAAACTGCAGAATTTGGAGTACCACAAATTTCTTGTGTGCTAAGCTTTGAACCTGATTCTAACCTGTTCTGTCGTCAAGTAATGTTCTATATCAGAAGCAGACTCTTTCACTCTCTTGTTCATAATATTCTGAACTGATTGAAGTTCCCATAGAAAACATTCACTTTCTCTTTCCCTCTCAACTATTTAACAATTGAGCTTTCATTTTGAGCAATTATATCTTTCGTTAAACAAAATAATTGCATTTATGTCAGACCTTTCGCATCCTCAGAAAATCCCAAAGTGGTTTACAGTTATTAAAGTTCTTACAGTGTCTATTGTAGTGTCAGAAGCATGACATCAAGGTTGCACACAGCAAACTCCCCGAAGCAACTTTGAGATGAATGACATGGAGAACCCTTTCTGCTGTGCTTGGGAGATTAATATCAGTTGTGATATCAGGAAAATTCGCCTGCCGTTTTCCTATTTTACCTCAGGATTGTCGATCTGCAAGAATAAGTGGGCATTAGCTTAACAATTTTGCCTAAAGGGCAGAGATAGCAGGAATTGCAGATGCTGGAGAATCTGAAATAACAAGATGTAGAGCTGGATGAACACAGCAGGCCAAGCAGGCCAAGCTGCTGGGCCTGCTGTGTTCATCCACCTCCACACCTTGCCTAATGGGCAGCTTTGTTCAGTGTTGTGCTGAATTATCAACTTAATTTATGTCCTGAAATCTTTGATGAAGTACTTGAACCTCAAAACCTGAATCTGAAGTGTGAGCTTAGGCCAGTCTCTTGTCAGTTTCAGAATTTTTATTATTTTTGCTATATGTAATGATTATAACTTTTGGTTCTTTTTAGCAGAGCTAACTCATATACTGCTCCAGTGGTGTCTGTAAATTAATCACGCTCACAACAGAAGCAAATGTATAATATCTATCAAGTGACTGGCAAAGCTCAACATGTAGGACAGCACATTGTCAGGTGTTTGTCTATAATGAGGTATGGAGCTGGAGGAACACAGCACGCCTGGCAGCATCAGAGGAGCAGGAAAGCTGACGTTTCGGGTCTGGACCCTTCTTCAGAAATGGGGAAGGGGTAGGGGGCTCTGAAATAAATAGAGAGGTGGGGGGGCTGGTGATAGAGCAGATAGGTGGGAGAGAAGATGGACAGGTCAGGGAAGCGGGGATGATCTTGGGATGAGGAGATTTTGAAGCTAGTAAAGTCCACATTGAGACCATTGGGTTGTCGGCTTCCAAGGCGGAATATGAGGTGCTGTTCCTCCAGTTTCCGGATGGCATCGTTGTGACACTGGAGGAGGCCCAGGATGGACATGTCGTCCAGGGAGTGGGAGGGGGAGTTCATAGAATCACAGAATCCCAACAGTGTGGAAACAGGCCCTTTGGCCCAACAAGTCCACACCGACCCTTGGAGCATCCCACCCAGACCCATCCCCCTCTAACCCACCTAATCTACAGACCCCTGAACACTACGGGCAATTTAGCTTAGCCAATCCACCTAGCCTGCACATCTTTGGACTGTGGGAGGAAACCGGAGTACCCGAAGGAAATCCATGCATACACGGGGAGAATGTGCAAACTCCACACAGACAGCCGCCCAAGGGTGGAATTGAACGCGGGTCCCTGGCGCTGTGAGGCAGCAGTGCTAACCACTGAGCCAACGTGCTGCCCTTGAAGTGGTTCGCGGCTGGGAGGTGTTGTCGTTTGTCATGAACCGAGCGCAGGTGCTCCACAAATTGGTCTCTGAGCCTCCGCTTGGTCTCACCGATATAGAGGAGGCCACATCAGGAACAGTGGATACAATAGACCATATTAGCGGACGTGCAGTTGAACATCTGTTTAATGTGGAAGGTTTTTTTGGGCCCTGGGATGGAGGTGTGGGTGGTGGTGTAGGGGCAGGTTTAGCACCTCCAGTGGTTGCAGGGAAAGGTGCCGGGGGTGGTGGGGCTAGGGGGGAGTGTGGAGCAGACAAGGGAGTCGCAGAGACCGCGGTCCCTCTGGAAGGCAGATCGGGGGGGGAGGGAAATATATCCTTCCTAGTGGGGTCAGATTGCAGGTGGCGGAGAATGATGTGTTGAATCCGGAGGTTAATGGGATGATACATGAGGACAACGGAATTCTTTCTTTGTTTTTATTGCGGGGAGGGGGTGTGAGGGTTGAGGTGCAGGAAACACAAGGATACGGTCGAGGGCGTTTTCGACCACTGTAGAGGGGAAATTGCAATCCTTGAAAAATGAGGACATCTGGGATGTCCGGGAGTGGAATGCCTCATCTTGGGAGCAGTGGAGGCGGAGGAGTTGGGAATAGGGGATCACATTCTTACAGGAAGGTGGGTGAGAGGAGGTGTAGTCTAGGTAGCTGTGGGAGTCGGTGGGCTTGAAATAGATATCAGTTTCAAGGTGGTTACCGGAGATGGAGACAGAGAGGTCCAGGAAGGAGAGAGAGGTATCAGAGGTAGTCCGGTGAACATGATGTTGGGGTGGAAGGTGTTAGTAAAGTTGATGAACTATTTGTGCTCCTTGTGGGAGCATGAGGCAACGCCAATACAATCATTGATGTAGCGTAGGAAGAGGTAGGGAATAGGGCCAACGTAGCTGCTGAACAGGGACTGTTCCACATATCCTACAAAGAGGGAGGCATAGATTGGGCCCATGCCGGTACCCATGGCCACCCGTTTTGTCTGTAGGAAGTAGGAGGAGTTGAAGAAGAAGCTGTTAAGGATAAGGACGAGTTCAGTTAGGCGGACAAGGATGTCGGTGGAGGCGGACTGGTTGGGCCTGCAGGAGAGGAAGCGGCAGAGGGCCTTTAGGCCATCTGCATGGGGAGTGCAAGTACACAGGGACTGGACATCCATGTTGAAGATGAGGTGTTGGGGGCTAGGAAATCGAAGTTTTGGAGGAGGTGGAGGGCGTGGCTGGTGTCCCCGATCTAGGTGGAGAGTTCCTGGTGGGAGAAAATAAGTGGAGATAAGTTCATTGGGGCAGGAGCAGGCAGAAACAATGAGTCGACCAGGCCAGTCAGGTTTATGGATTTTGGGAAGGAGATCGAAACGGGTGGTGCGGGGTTGGGGAATGATGAGGTTGGAGGCTGTGGGTGGGAGGTCACCTGAGGTGATGAGGTTGTATGGTTTGGGAAATTATATTTTGGTGGTCAGGGGTGGGGCCATGATCAAGGGGGCGGTAGGAGGAGGTGTCAGAGAGCTGGCACCTGGCCTTGTTGATGTAAAGTTAGTGCGCCATACTACAACTGCACCTTCCTTTTCCGCGGGTTTGACAGAGAGGTTAGGGTTGGAACAGAGGGAGCGGAGGGCTGCATGGTCTGTTGGGGAGAGATTGGAGTGAGTGAGAGGGGCGGAGAGGTTGAGGCGATCAATGTCGCGACTGCAGTTGGAGATGATGAGGTTGAGGAATGGTAGGAGGCCTTGGGGTGGTGTTCAGGAGGATGGGGTGTGTTGGAGGCGGGAGAAGGGTTCTGTAGAGGGTGAGTTAGACTTGTGGTTAAAGAAATAAGTGCGGAGGCTTACACATGGTACAGAGGTAGGTAAAGTGAAGGGTCAGTTCGGAGGAAGGATCACCGGACCCTAAACATTAACTCTGATTTCTCTTCACAGATGCTTCCAGACCTGCTGAGCTTTTCCAAAAACTTCTGTTTTTGTTCTTGTAGAAAAAAAAAACATGGATAGATAATACAGGCTCAACTTTGAGGGGAATACAGGAGCAGAGGGACCTTGAGGTTCACGTGCAGAATTCTCTGAATGTGGCCAGACAAGTTGAAACAATTGCCAAGGATAGGATCTTTGGGTTTATAAACAGAAGCAAAAAGTATAAAAGCAAGGAAGTGATGTTACATCTCTACAAGACCATATTTGAAGTATTGTGTTCTGTTCTGGGCACCTTATGTAAGGAACGATATTAAAGCTCTGGAGAGAATGCAAAGGAGATTTACTGGAATGACACCAGGAATGAAGAATTTTAGATTCAAGGAAAGATGAGGAAATTGTGTTTATCCTCCTTGAAACAGATAAGAATAAGAAGTCACCTTATTATGGTCGTTAAAATTAGGAACAATCTTGACAAGGTAAAAGAGGATATTTGTTTCCACGAGTTGGAATGTTGGTCATTAGGAATCACATTTTCAAGATTGCCAACAAGTGACCTGTGAATGAGATGAGGATAAACTTCTTTAAGCAGTGTTGTTAGGTTTTGAAGTAGATTTGTAGCTCAGGCTGTGGGTGTTGAGGTTGGTTGCTTGCCAAGCTGGTTTGTTGTTCCGCAGATGTTTCGCTACCATGCTTGGTAACATCCTCAGTGCAGCCTCTGATGAAGCATCGGTGAGTTTTCCCACCTGGTTTTTAAACTTCAGGCGGGAAAACACACCAACACTTCATCAGAGGCTGCACTGAGGATGTTACCAAGCATGGTAGCGAAACGTCTGCGAAACAAGAAACCAGCTCGGCGAGCCAACCAATCTCAATAGCGTTGTTGGGATTTGGAACGAGAGGTCTGGGAGTGTGGTGGATACGGATTCCATGGGAGGTTTCAAAAGAGACCTGGATATATATTTGAAAGTGATGACTTTAGAAGGTTATGGAGTTGGGGCTAGAAAATGGGACTAGCTGGGCATCTCTTTCAGGAGCTGGCATAGACACGATAGGTCGAATGGCCTGTAAAATTCTATGATTCCATGAATGGGATGTTAAACTAAGGTTCTAAGTGAATGCCAAAGATTTCATAGCAATCTGCAAGAAAGATCAATGCATAAATAGAGGTCATTTCTCCGGAACCAGCTATTTGTTGCTTGTAAACTGGCTTGAAGTCTCAACAACCATTTTTGGATAAGAATTTGTCCCATATGATACAGATGCATTTTACCTTGGCTAAAAGAAACATCAAGCTGGCAGAATTTCCAAAGGGAACATTATTCTGTTGCTTTTCTATTTGACTAAAAGATATCTGAAAAGATGAGAAGGTACATAAAAAGTGTATGTCCCAAACAATTGGAATTATTGGCCTTGGTAACAAAAGTATTGGCATCCAGAATTCTAGGTCCTATTTCACTTTTGCTAACTGGCAATAGTACGACCCTTCCAGGCCTTAAAATTTAAGGACCACTGTCTTCAAGAAATTCCATTTTTTAAAGCTCAATTGGCTGCATGGCTGGTTTGTGATGCAGAGTGAGGCCAACAGCATGTGTTCAATTCCTACACTGGCTGAGGTTACCGTGATGCAGTCTCCTTCTCAATATCTCCCCTCATCTGAGCTCTATGATTTGATAGGACTCTGGTGACTTTATCTTTACCTTTCCTATTACTTGTCAACACACATATACAGCAGTAATGCACATTAAAGGATCATTGTCACAGACAAGAGGGAAAGATGCTTTTTTTTCCTAATTCTCCTCTCGGAAGTGGTGCCATTGCAGGGCAACTATTTGGACAATGATACCTAGAGTAGGACAACAATGGACAGAATAAAGAAACATTTAAAATAAAACAAATCGAGTCAAAGAGGAAACAAAAGGTTAAAAGGCAAAATTAATGGCTCTTAAACGCATGTAGAATTTGAAAGAAAATAAATTAATTAGTGGCATAAATAAAGGTTAATGGATGTGATCTTCCTGCCAATATGAAGGCATGGTTACAATGAGATCAAACTAATCATTCACAGATATATGACTTTTCAAAAGGACAGGCAAGAAGGCATGGGTGGTGAGGTAGCTTTGTTAGAACGAGATGGAAAATGTATATTACCAAAAAAATGATCTTGAACCAGATGATATAGAATCCATACGGGTGGAGGTAAGAAATAACAATGGGAAGAAGATACTGGTGAGTGTAGACTATAGCCCCCTCCTCCCCAACTCACCACCACCACGTCCACCCTTAATAATATCTGTATTGCAGGTCAGAAAATAAATCAGGATAAAGTGAGGAAATTTAAAAAAAGACAATGCATTAATTATGGGTGAATTTCATCTTCATGTATATTGAGCAAATCAAATTGGCATAGGTAGCAACAAGGAAGAATTCATAGATCATTTTCAGGAAAGTTTTC
The DNA here is from genome assembly GCF_021869965.1 of Rhincodon typus. Taxonomy (NCBI): domain Eukaryota; kingdom Metazoa; phylum Chordata; class Chondrichthyes; order Orectolobiformes; family Rhincodontidae; genus Rhincodon; species Rhincodon typus. The sequence goes on from NC_063339.1 coordinate 21,727,178, forward strand.
CGGAACAATATATTGCAGATCCGTAGTGATTGGAACCGTGGTCACATCGATCTCATTGACTATGAGATTATTGATTGTTGCTGTTAACCTGAGTCAATCAGGGAGCTCTGGCTGACAGATATAAACAGAAGATTCAGACGATCTGCTCATTCGAGGGACTGGACTTAAGCTGGCTGGTTACAGTCCATGTACAGTGCACATTAAATAAGGAGTGACTTATGTATGAGATACCGGCCTCTGTGCAGTTATTTAAAGACCCAATCACGGATCAGGCTAATTGGAAATGCATAATAAGGCAGCTTTAATAAATGATCTCAGAGTAAAGAAAACTCCTAGAAAACATTGGCCATAACACGGTAGAATGTAGCATTCAGTTTGAGAGGGAGGAGTTGATTCTGAAACATTTATGTTAAGCTTAAATAATAGTAATTACACGGGATAAGAACAGAGTTGTCTGGAGTGGATTTTAGCAGCAAAGGCACTTAAGGAAAAATGACAGACATTTAAGAAATTAGTTCTCACTGGTTCACAGCAAAGGTATATTCCAGAGAGAAAGAAGGGTTCTATGAAGGGGATGAATTGACCATGGTTAACCAGAGAAGTTAAGGATAACAACAAATTGATAGAAAGAAACATGCAAAATATTAGACCGGAAATGTTGCAGAGAATTGGAAAACTGCCAATGTAAATGTTGAGTAGGATAGGCCTGTATTCATTTGTGTTTAGAAGAACGAGAGATAGCCTTATTTAAATATATACAATTTATAGGGTCTTCACATGGTAGGTGCTGAGTAGTTGTTTCCACTTGTGGGAGAATCTGGGACTAGAAGGCATCAGGAATGATGGAGAAAAGGCAAGAAAGTGGAGTTGAGGATTATTGGATCACCCGTAATCTAATTGAATGGCAGAGTGGACTCACTGTACTGAAAAGTTTAATTCTGGTTCCACATTGTATGCTCTTAGTCTCTCCTGTCTGAAACAGTGCCTGGTTTTAAATTTATTTTGTTATGTCCCCTTTTTCTTTTAAAAATAAAATGTTTTGGTTTGTGTTCTCAAACATTGTTTGTAAAATCATTGTTAAAATGACCCACAGCTGATACATTAGAGTTGAAGCAAAGTACAGTTTATTCTCTCAAGGAAAACCTAGGGGAATGGCACATGACACACATTCACACATGCATACGTATGCATCCAAGGAAGTAGAACAATGCAAAAGGAAATGGGAAAGGTTACAAATTACTCAAAAAACAAAGATATCAGAGTTAGTTCATGTGAATTAGTGAATGCTGTAATCCAAACCAATGAGGTATTTTCATTTGGTTGCACACAGAAGTCTCCTTCACAGGAAGCCATTTGAGGTCAGATTTCTAGTGCCTGTGTGTTAGTTATTTGCTGAGAGTTGGTTTGCTTCACAGGCCAAATATAGGTTTCTTTCCAGAAATCAAATTTGAGAGAGATTATGATCTGACACAGATGTCTAATGAAGCCTGAAACTACTTACTCCTCTTGTGTTCTAAACAAACTGATGCACTAAATTCAAAGCTGTATAACTTTAAGAAAAACAGCAGTTTTTGTCATATGCCCGGGGTTTGGTTGAGACACTCAAGTAAGAGGGTGGATTTGCTGTCTCATCATCAGAATCCATTGTCTTTTATAGCAGAAAACAATGGAGTAATTTGCATGAAGTCAAACCATAATGAATTTTAATGGTCTCCTTCATTCCAAACTGGCTGAGGTAGACATCTTGTATACTAGTCCTTGCTGTTGGTTTGGTTGGAGTGTTAATATAATGAAAGGAGATTCACATTCCAGGAAGATTACGCAAGCTTTTGTCCTCTGGTTACCACAAGTCAGAACATTCCAGCAATCTTAATCAACTGGCATCATGAGATCAGGGGCAACCATGTTGTCAATTCATAAAAGTGTCCATGTTTTAAGAAAGTTCAAGTAAGAGAACACAGTTTTATACAAATTAATTTTGGATCTTTCCCTCCTACCGTCTGGTCATCATTGCAAAGGATGATTATATCATCACCATCCTTCATCGATGTGATGGACCCTGTTTGTTAACTATGAAGTCAGAACCTTTAAAACATTGCATCTTCTAATGTCATGTCTAAGGGCAACCTTTCTGATTTAATCTCTAACAATGTCAGCACATATTAAAAGATTTGGTTTCAATTGACAAGATATTACTGAAAAGCATTGGCGAAGCTTTCAATTTTGCACTCATTAAATCAAAGGCAGGAATGCTCAATTTCAAATGAAAAATAATACTACAGGGGAGCAGGGTGCTACTCAGTTGGTAAATCAACAACAACTGGCTGAACTGTTGCCATGGAGAAAACAATGGGAACTAAATATTTTTTCAAAGAATGAGGTGGCAAGATCAAGGTTTCTCAGTGATTAACAGTGCAGCCTCACAGCACCAGGTATCCAGGTTTGATTCCGGCTTTGAGTGACTGTCTGTGCGGAGTCTGCACACTCTCCCTGTGTCTGCGTGTGTATCCTTTAGGTGCTCTGGTTTCCTCCCACAGTCCAAAGACATGCACGTTAGGTGGATTGGCCACACTAAATTGCCTCAATGTCCAGGTGTTTGCAGGCTAGGTGGATTAGTCATGGAAATGCAGGGTTACAGGGTAAAGGGGTGGGTCTGGGTGGGATGCTTTTCAGAGGGTTGGTGTGGACTTGATGGGCTGAAGGGCCTGTTTCAACACTATAGAGATTCTATTCTATCCTGTTCTCAAGCACTTGGGCATTGAAGCGGACAACTTGTGGCTTTGCATTTTGTCCGACATACCTTAACATGGAGCATCCCCGCTACAGTATTCAAGTGCATTATGATTGGCTTGTTAAAAATAATGCCAGTTTTTTAAGCGTGGGAGTAAATTTAAAACAAATGCTTACTCATATGTGAGAATCTCTGGCAAAGCCAGGACTTGTTGCCCATATCCCTAGTTGCTCGTGAGAATTTAATAGCGCTGTTTGAACTGCTGCAGTTCGTCAGATACAGTATTATTAGGAAGGGAACAGCAGGGGTTTGTTGCTTTTCTCATTAAATTGGTGGCTGCTAACTTGACTTGGATGTTCAGTGAATCCATATCACCCAGGAATTTCTTAGGTGATCTCCCTGCTCCATCTTCTGAACTTCACCACAGACTCTGCCACTGTTCTGGAATAGATACAGCAGCAAAGTAAGAGCAACTCCATGTGACTTTGCCACCTACTTCGCCGAAGCAAGTATAATTAAGTTGTTTTGCAATAACATTCCATTTAAATTGCAACACTGCCAGATAGAAGTACAGAAGCAGCACTATGACAAGAGGGTCATTGTACCACCAGTGGCAAGAAGGTCCTTTCACATAGTTGCCACAAGAACCATAAAAATATTGGACTGTAGTTTTAGCCACTGGCATCATAAATAATAAAGAACAGTGAAAACAATAATCATGTTGCTGATCTATATGATTGTTTAACCAGCTATAAATACATTATAAGTGCTTTTTTTCATATTCTTATGTAATTATTTCACACGGAGGATATTTGTCTGGGTTGAAAATCAGAAAAAAAGTGGAATGTGGGGATGTCTTCATTCAATACAAAAGTAGAGAGAAAAAGAAATTAAATAGTAAATCATGCCTTTGTGAGAAACTGACTTACTTATCCCAAAGGAATTAAACATCAGCATTCATTTGTAAATACATTTCAGTTCAAACCTGTCTCTCTTCTAATTGACGTGGGCATTCCAGTGGCTCCAGAAGGATGGTACTTCTCTGCCTTACAGCAGTTCAACGCAAATCTCATGTCACACACTGTGGGCAACAAACCCACTGAATTAGATTTTGAATAGTAAATTTTAAATTGGAATAATCAGAAGGATCATTAAAGCTATAATTATGCTTGTGATATTATTTAAGCAGCACGTTATCTTCAGTGTGGAATTTGAAAATCATTAACTCTTGCAATGATCAAGTTTTTGTTAGAATAATTAGGTGGATAGTTTTATTATTCACTAGCAATGAGGTCACCACAACAACAACTGATATTCATTTAACATGCCTTTAGCATAATAAAATGTCCCAAGCTGAGTCGTAATAGTGTAATTAAACAATATTAAACCCTGAGTCATATAAAGGAATGTTAATAAAGATGAGCAGTGAGTACTGGAGGAGATTAGAGACAGGTTGGGGAGAGGCCAGAGCAGGATTAGAAAACAAGGATAAGGATCAAGGTATTTCTTAGCTGCAAATCAAAGTAGATCAGTGAGCACAGTGCTGATAGATGAACAAGAATTGATATGAGTTAGGACGCGGGAAGTAATGTTTTGGATGACCTCAAGTTTCTGGAGGGTAGAATGGAAAAGGTTAACTAAGAATCCATTGGTACAGGTAAGTCTGGATTTAGCAAAGGCATAAATCCCTCAACTGAGTTGATGCAGATATGAAGTTGGTTAATGTTATTGAAGGAAACCACTGTAGTTTATAACAATGAACTTAAGAGGGAAATCCAGCATTTGGAATTACACAGCCAAATTTCCTGACTACTTTCAATCACATTCACCCACCTCTAACTAAATATCTGATCTCAGCCACTTTGGAGGGGCTAGGAGCCATTAAAATATTTGTGACAGATGTCCATTTTACTCATGGCATTATGAGTAACAACAAACATAAATCTGAATTTCGTCACTCTTCATTTTGTCCAGGTTAAATCAGCATAAACTTACACCCAGTGTGTTGATCACTAATTCTGTGCAAATATTGGAACATCTGAAGTAAATACAAATCTGTTTAAAGTAAGTGATTGATTCTTCAACTTAAAAAAAGGGAAGAATTTGAGGAGAATATGTTACAATGACCAGGTGAAGAAGGGTAAATCAGTTCCTTCTTTTCAACCTCTTCAGTTGGTTGCAATAAGTGTTAAAAGCCCTTTTCTCGGACAATGTTATATTTCTCTCCGGACAAAAATAGTTAACTAGATCAACGTAAGTAATAAGGAATCAATTACAAGGTTTTCTAGAGTGAAAGAAAAGTACAATTTTATTACAAGCTAACTCTGAAAAACAATAATAAAAATGGGATGTCATGTCACAGACACGCATGGACACAAAGTTAAAGGGAGATAGCGTCCACTACAAAAGGAATATAATCTACAATTTGAAATCCTGAGACTGTCCTTGAGGTATAGGTTTTTAACCTGAGACCATGTTTAGTTGGCAGTGCCTTGAATCAACATCAGTGGAGATTTTCTTTGAGTTCTCAACATTTGAATGTTTTTCTTCAATTTGTGAAGTCACCATGTTATTTTCCATCATAAAAGGGAGAAGAATAGAGAGAGCTTTCTCCAGTTCTACACTCACAAATCCATCTCTACTGCTCTGCAAAAATAGTTCCTTGAAAGATAGGTTTGTTATATATATTCCATTTGCAGAAATAACATCTCTTTACATTTATCAATTGGTTCCATCTCAAATTTGCAAAATTCACATGAAGTTTTGAATCAAAACAGGAAATAGGAGTTTCATGATGTCTGATTGGATTAACTGCTTTAAATGCCTTTTGAAAAAATGACAATTTTGGTTCAGACTGGTTTGGTTTATCTCATGTTGGTTTCATGACTGAGCAGTCGGTGATCAGGTGATTGCTATGGCCTTTTTTTCATTTTTAAGACTATATCAGTCCATGAAATTCCCAGGTGTTAAAATCAAAGATTGGAATTCAAAAATCAGTCACCCATATTTTATTACTACTGTGATGACATCGAAAGGGCAATTTTCCCATTTCTGGAGGTAAAGAGAATGGAAATTATTGAGTGAGTTAGTCTTGGTGAGGAAAATTATTCCCTTATCACCACGTCACAAATTAAGTTCTTAGTGAGAAATCCAACAACTTTTTTTTTAGTAAATCATGGAATGAGAGTGTCACTAGCTAGAACAGTACTTATTGCCTAGAGTGCAGTTGAGATCCAACCACATTGCTGTGGGTCTGGAGTCATATGTAGGCCAGGCCATGCCATGTAAGGACAGCACTTTCCTTCCCTAAAGGACATTTGTGAACCAGGTGGGTTTTTCCTGACAATTGACGTTAGACTCTCAATTCTAGATAATTATTGAATTCAACTTCCACCATCTGCCATGGAGGGATTTGAACCCAAGCCCCCAGAACATTAGCTGGATCTCTGGATGAACAGTCCAACTATGAAACCATTAGGCCATCGCCTCCCCAAATTACAACTAACTATAGTGTACAAACGTTGCATTCTGCTCCATAGTGTCTGAGTTAGTATTAAACTGTTCATTTAAAACAAAGGAGTATGTGTCCAGTACAATATGATGCTTCCAAAGATCAGAGGTAAGATGGAATGAATTATTTATACCCTCAGATCACATGTTGTGATGCAGCAATGATGTAATGAGAATGTCTCTTAAAGACATACTGCCATACTGACAATGAGACTCAATACAATATCTCCCTTTTTTGAAAAAACTGATTAAAAACTTATCCTAGATAGACGTACATGGCATATGTTGTCTGTTTGGTAACCAATGTTTGAAGACTTGTCTTATACTGACCTGGTAATTGTTTCGTTGAGGCTCTTGATGCTACATTTGCTCAAATGCAACTTTGTTGTCAAGGGCAGTCATGGTCATCTCAACATAAATTTTATGATCTGAGCTGGCTGCATATTTTTTGGAAAACCTTGCTGAAACGTAAACTTTGTATTTGTATTTCTAACTCACACTCTGTTTAAAGTGCAGCTATAGTAGTCCCCTGGCTGTCCATTCATCATGTATCTCTTTGATCTTCAAAGACAATAAAAGAATAAGTCCCATGTCTCAAAATGGTTAGACAATTGGTTGATGACCAAGATTAGTTGCATTTACCTTCCAAGTATAAGTTGTTTTGGGAGCAGGTGGTAATCTTTTCTCCATATGTTGCAAGAAAATATAGCAATGTTATGTGAAAATATTGCTTTGTTGCTTGAGACTTAATGATCTTTGGTTTGATAGTATATCCCACTCTGCTTGACCATTGGAGTGCAGTAAAAGGAGTGATGATGTGATATTGATCACTCCCCATTTGGTACATATATCTTAAAACAATTTGCCAGTGCACTGCAATCTATTATCAGACACGATCTGATCAGTGCTCCAGATAAACTGAAAATAGCACTCAACATATCAATGAAGTGTTCATTGTGATTTCAAGCTGTCAAAGAATGGGAAATGTAGAGAAATAATTCATCACAAGAAAATACTCTTTCTGACAAAAACAAATTGCCGGAGAAACCTAGCAGCTCTGGCAACATCCGAGGGGAGAAGGCAGAGTTGAAGTTGAAATCCGGTGACCTTTCTTCAGAACTTTGAAGTTCTGTACTTGTTTCAGATTTTTAGCATCCACAATTATTTGCTTTTTGAAATAATCTTTCCCATGCATTATGAATTGATTAGTTGCTACTTTTAGACTATTAGACATAGGAACAGAAACATGCCATTTGGCCCATTAAGACTGCTCTGCCATCCAAGAAGATCATGGTTGATCTGACAATGCTCAACTCCATTTACCTGCCTTAGCTTCACCACCCTTGATTCCCTGAACTGATTAAAATTTTTGAAACAGTTAAACAACAAGTCCCACCTGGGATGTTGCAAGTTCCTGCTAAGAGACATTTGTCAAGTGAATTTGCTGGTTGTGTTTCTTTACTCAGAAAAGCCTCAGTGGCCTAATGGATAAGGCACTGGCCTCCGGAGCCAGGGATTGTGGGTTCAAGTCCCACCTGGGGTGTTGCAAGTTCCTGCTAAGAGACATCTGTCTATCTTAGCCTTGTATATGCTTAAAAATGCTATCTGTGGTAAAGCATTCCACTACCTTTTGAGCGAGGAAATATTTCTCCTCATCTTTTCCTTAAATGGGTGACCCCCTTACTATGAGAGTATGGCTTTTGGTTCTTGAGTCTCCCACAAGGGAAGAAATCTCTCTGTATCCAACTGCCCCAAACTGGGTATAATCAGAGGTCTGGTTTGGGAGCAAGGAGGTGGCCTCAAAATCCAACTCCTAACTTTGCCTCTGACTCTTTCCCCTGCAATACTTTCCATTCTCCACAAGAAGATTATAAAAAGGACCGAACTTCTCATTACAGATCTCCCAAATTGTAGGTCTGGATCAGCAGACTTTAGGACTCAGATGTTGTTGATCTCTAATTGGACCACAGCTGCTCAAATACAGGGATACAGAAATACAGTGAAATGTGTACAAAGTCACTATTCCCATCACCACCTTAGATACAAAGGTACCTACATGCAAAATCCTTTATTCATTAATGGGAGGAGGGCATCACTGGCTAGGCAGCATTTATTGCCCATCCCTAATTGCCCAGAGGTCAGTTAAGAGTCAACCACATTGTTGTGGGTCTGGAGTCACACATTGGCCAGACCAGGTAAGGATGGCAGTTTCCTTCCCTAAAGGACATTAGTGAACCAGATGGGTCTTCTCCCAACAATCAACAATGGATTCATGGTCATCATTAGATTCTTAGTTCCAGATATTTTATTGAATTCAACTTCTACTATCTGCCATAGTGGGATTCGAACCCAAGTCCCTAGGATGTTATCTGGGTCTCTGGGTTAACAGTCTAGCAGTAATACCACTAGGCCATTGCTTCCCCAATATAATCTTAGGTATTAAGCAGAAAATAAAAAATAGTTAAAAGTTCAACATTATAGTCCTTCAGTTCCATAGGCCTCGATCTGGGTTTTTCCACCCTGATGAAGAGACCAACACCAGCAAGAAGCTGTTGGCCAGCCTCAAGTCCCTATGCCGCTTCGACAAATGATGTCACCGCCAAAAGCCCACGCTGCACGGATCTCGACAATGCAGCCATCACTGAAGCAGGCAGGTCCCACACTGGGCACTGGGCCCATTCTCACCTCTCTCCAGTGCAGACAGAAACACACTATCCCCTCCCTCCACCACCATCAGGAGCACACTCTGCCCTCCCTCTGTCACCACCAGGAACACACTCTCCCCTCCCATCACCACCACTAGGAACACAATCTCCCCTCCTCCCACCACAGCAAGGATCACACTCTCCCCTTCCTCACTCCACAACTACTAGAAACGTAATCTCCACTCCCTCCACCACCACCAGGAATACACTGTCTCCGTCCCTCCACCACCACCAGGAACACTATCTCCCCTCCTTCCACCATTGCCAGGAACACACTGTCTCCTTCCTCCATGACCAGGAACACACTGTCCCCTCCCTCCTTCACCAGCAGGAACACATTCTCCCCTCCCTTCACCACAGCCAGGAACACACACTCCCCTCTCCCTACCACAGCCAGGAACACACTCTCCCCTCCCTCCACCACAGCCAGGATCACACTCTCCCCTCCCTCTGCCACTGCAGGAACACACATTCGCATCCCTCCACCAGTACCAGAAACACACTTTCCCCTCTATCTGCAACGACCAGAAACACAATTTTCCCTCCCTCCCTCACCACCAGGTACGCACTGTCCCCTTCCCTCTGCCACCGCCACTGGGAGCACAAACACAGTTCCCTCCATCGCCACTGCCGGGAAGAAATATGGCATCACCTTGAAGATGTCCAGCTCTCCACAGAGGGTAAGTCAAAAAAACAGCAGTGAAAGAAACAAAAAGAAGTAAAAATGGACTGAACAGATTACCTCACACATTGTGCTGCTGCTTCACTGCCATCTTGATTAACGGGCAATTGAACACATTTTTCTTGGCAGTAGGGAGGCACATTACTCACTACCGAACAATATCGCTCCTGACTTTAACCAAAAATGGGAAAATTCCTCCCAATGAGAATTCAGAAGAATGGTAGAGACCTTTTGCCTCTTATTTTTCTTTTGTTTTTCCCACTTTGCTCAAGCACATGTTAATTTTGCATTAGTTTTTACACTTGTTGGAACAAAAAGAGAAAAGAACAGATCAGGCCCTTTGGCCCACTGAACTGTGCTGTCACATGATGCCTTTAAAACTAAAAACCTTTTGCCTCTACGCAGATCCATATCCCTCTATTCCCTGCCTATTTATATATCTGTTAAGATGTCTCTGAAACATTACTATTGTATCCATCTCCACCATTTCCTCTGGCAGTACTTTCCAGGCACTTATCACCTTCTGTGTAAAAGAACTACCTCTCACATCTCCTTTAAACATTCTCCCTTTTACCTTAAACTTATGTCCCCTAGTAATTGACATTTCTACCCTGGGGAGAAAACTTCAACTATCCATTCTATCCATGACTCCCATAATTTTGTAAACTTACGTCAAGTTGCCCGTCATCCTTCACTTTTCAAGTGAAAGCAAACCATATTTACGTAATCTCTCCTCATAGCTAATACCCTCCAAAGCAAGCAACATCCTGGTAAACCATTTCTGTACCCTTTCTAAAGCGTCCACATCCTTCTGGTAGTGTGGTGACCAGAACTGTACACAATATTCCAAATGTGGCACAACTAAAGTTCTGTACCGAATTTGCTTTTGTTGCATTTCTCATGACAATTGTCAAAATCATGGAGTTGAACCAATGGAATCTCACATATACTAGAGAGCAACATTACAGTGAGATATTAAAACTGATTTCAGAAGTTAAGGTTAAAAATCAGTATTAATTTAACTACTTTAAATATGCAATGGCAAGAGATTCAGTTCAGTAGTATTATTACATTAACTTATCCATAATGTACAGCATCCATGCATTCAATGAATTATTAATCTGCTCATGAAACATGACTCTTAATTTATAATTCCAGAGCTGGGCATTTTTGCAGTCACCAATTATTTGGAAAGTTTAACTGATTGAAAATAAAATCATAATGTGATTAAATGAATAAACCCAATATGGTCACCCTCACACTTAAACAATAAAGGGAAGGTTCCGCCTCGGTGGTTGCAGGCTTGTATCTCAGTGGCTCACATCTTAGAATCATAGACCTTTATAGCACAGTAGACCAGGGAACCCAATTTATCCACCAGGCTGACCAGCAGGCAGCCAGTCAACCTGTTCCCACTTTCAAGCAACTCATTGTCTTGCAAGTTACAGAATTTCAAGTATATTCCAAGCACTTTTTAAGATGTTATGAGGAACTCTGTCTTTACTATCCTTTCACTTCTAGAACCGTACCCCTTTCTGGTTACTGATTTTGCACTCTTACCTTCAATCTCGGCTTACTGGTTTTGGATTCTGAACAAAGGGTTATTGTAGCCTTCCAGTCCACTCTACATTGCACTATTCAGAATTACATGGACTGTAGTTAGGCTACCCTTCTTACATTCCACAGACAATACTCCAGGCCTATCGAATCTCTTCTCATAATTACAATTCTCTCGTCCTCGGATAATCCTTGTAAATCTCCTCTGTACCCTCTTTGGTGCAATCACATGTTTCCTATCATGCAGTGATCATAATTGCAGATAGTAGTCTGGTGTGGTCTAACTGGTGCTTCTGTAGTTTCAGAATAACCCCTAGCTTTTATATTCTATGCCTTGATTACTCAGGTCAAAGATCTCATATGCCTTCTTGGCTACTTTATCCCACTGTCCAGTCACCTTGGGAAGTCTGTTGACATAGAATTTCAAGATTCCTTTATACCTTTACACATCTCAGTGCCACACCAGGTATCCATATTCCATTGCCTTGTCAGCCTTCCCAAGTGATTAACTCACACTTCTCTGAACTGAACTCATTTTGTCACTGTTCCAACTGATTTGACTAATCCATTGAAATCCTGATGCAGCCTACAGGTTTCAAATTCATTATCAACCCCCTCACACAGGCTATCGTTGAATTGTGTAAAAACTTCTAAATCAAAGTCTCTACATCCAGGTCCATAAATCATTACTAAGTAATACAAAAAGCAAGGGACCTAAACCCAGTGGAACTCTATTGGAAACAGTCTTCCAGGATCCAGGCCACATTAAGATTCTCTCTTCCTGTCTGTAGAAATGATTAGAATACTCAATAGTATCTTGCAGAGTAAACTGAAAGCAGAATCATTATACCTGTCTCACTAAATGTAACTTCTTAGAATCTTTTTTGCTGCATATGCTGTTCCAGTCACATAAAGGTGTTTTTTTAGTTTACAGTAGAAAAAGCAGTGGGGCAACGTTTTCCTTTATCTTGATGCATTAGCAATAATTTTGCAACAGATCTGATTCCAACATCAGAGAAAATGTTTTCATTAGCAAAGTTCCTTTGATGATAAATAATGCAAATAAAAGTTTAGAACATATCACTGAAATATAAAGATAAAGTAGGTTGAATTTGACTCATTCTGCTTTAGTAAAAATAAGTCAAAATATTGTTGTGCCCCCTTAAATGGAACACAGCTTTATTGTTCTGGAATATCAGGAATTTTATCAATTCACACAAATATAATTGTCTTCACAAAACACAGCTAACTAACAGCTAGGTAAAATAGGTTTATTCAAACAAGATTCCTTCAACAGCACCTTTTAAACACACAAACTCTACTAGCTAGAAAGACAAGTAGATATTTTGGAACATCCCCACCTGCAAATTCCCCTCCGAGACAGGAGCAATCCTGACTTGTTAATATACTCCTGCTCTTTCAGTGTTGCCAGGTCAAAATCTTGGAATTCCCTTCCTAATAGCAGTGTGTGTTCCTATCCCGAAGTACTGCAGTGGTTCAAGATTGCAGCTCACCAGCACTTTCACAAGTGCAATTCGGTTTACTGTAGTCAGTGAATGCTGATCTAGGCAGCTATGCCCACATCCTATGAATAATTTTTTTAAAAATTATAGCATGCAACAGTAGTATTTGCACAACTTTGTCTGTATCAAATAGTCAATCAATCTGGCCAAAGACAGCAATTTTAACTCGGCCACAACACACTGGCAGAGTTCAATCATGCTCCATGAAATCTTAATATTTCACTTTGCTGTTTCTGTAATAGTCCAACTGGAATCATTTTTCCATTTGGATTTCCCTGTTAAGTGATTCATTATTTTACCCAGGAAAATAGAAACAGCTGCAAACCGAATTAATGAGTACAAGAAACAACGGAGGGAAATATATAAAACAAAAGAAATTAGCTGTAATGCTGTTTACTGGAATATTGCTATGTGCATATGATTTACTCTATCCTTCCCATTTATACTTTTGTTGCTATGTTTCATTGTCATCATCCTGTTCTACTTGATCATGCGATTATTTTGTGCGTTACTGAGAGAAAATGCTTTACTGAAATTGAACTTTCTTATCCCGAAGTATTATTTAATTCAAATTCAAATTAAATTTGTTTTGTCAATGAATTTCTTTTCCTTTGCTCATAACTATTTTATTTAAGACTAGAAGCACTGTAGAGTGTCAAATTCTAAGACAGCATGTGGTGAGAAAAAGTACTTGGTATTCATCTGAAAAGAATACTCCTCAACCCGTATTTATTGCATTGCATTTCTTTGAGGATCTTACAAAGCTTTCACAGTACATCTGTATTTCTCCTGGATGCTTTTGGCCGAGTGAAATGTTGAATATTGCCATCTCTGATAACAAAGTGTTAGAAATCACTCAACTCTGAAAAGAATAGTACATGCCATCAACGTTGTGATTATCAGAAATAACAAATGAATAAACAAAGGAATTTCATTTATAGAAATTCAATATAGGAAGCTTCTCGCAATCTCTGGATGTTGCAATGAGTTGTACAGGCAATTAATTACTTTCATAGTTGCAATGTTGAAAAAAGTGGCATCCTAGTTGCACATAATTGGGTCTCACAAATAGCAATAAAATAATGATCAGGTAATATTTGATTGTACTTTTGTGGCACTATTACTCAGATTTGGCAAACCATGCAGAAATTTACATGCAGATTTTAATTATGCAACAAGAGTTTGTGATTTTTTTTGTGCTTATTTTAACTAGATACTAAAATTGGCTACGCTCCCAATGTGATAGTTAATCACTATTTCAAAAAAAATATTTGACCTACTTTTCTAATCAATTTGTTTGGGTATGATACACTTATAGAACAGATGGGATTTGAACCCAGGCCTCTGCTAGCTTCAGAGGTAGGGATACTAATCACTGCATCACAAGAGCCCTAGCTAATCACCCTTGTGAGTTTTTGCTTATTGTGCTCTGTGAAGGCCTTTGAGGATGCTCAAATAATTAAACTGCTGTATTTTGCATGCAAGGACATGAACAGGAGCATTTTGAAAGTTTAAAATGAAATGCTTTTATACATTTATGGATGAACTGCATATTGAAAACCAATTTGACTGGAAAATAGTTCTGTATGTGTTTTTAAAGTCATTTTGAGACACTTAAAATTAGGGTACTCACACAAATGTCACTGATATCTAAATTTTGGTGATAAACTCATTTCAGGTGTGCGATTCAAAATTTGGCCCTCAAATCAATCAAAGAATATTTTTAAAGCAACTTCTCTTTGTAAAAGATTATGTTTTAAAACACTGTCTGATTATACCAATTTACATCAGATTTTTCATTTGCTGGTAAGCAAATTAATTTTGAAAAAGTGTTGGGGGTGGATGCTGGGCAGGAGCAAAAGGTTTTGTGAAACAAAAGAACGTTTGGGTATAAATTGTACGGAAATTACCACTTGCTCCCAAAGTAGAAACTCCACTGCAAAGTTTTGGTAGTGATGTTGCTTGAAGAATAAATATTGGCCAGAAGACCCTGAGGAACCCACCCCAGTTCTTTGAATAGAATCATGAGATATTTTTCTCCATCTAAGAGGGCAGACAGGAAGTAACCTCTGACCTTGTTGCAAATGGATGCAAAAACTACTGATGAGCTAGACACTTCATGAAAGAAGCGCTTGATTTCTCATACAGACTGTTCAATTTACACAGCTTCATTCGTTTTTAAATGCTTGAACTCAAATGTGAGTTCCTGATTACAACTTGTAACAGATGTGATGGTTTTATTCAGTTCACCATAATAGAAAATCGGTTCCTACAGACTCTGTCAGAGTCAAAGAAACTAGTTAAAAATACCACGACACTTTAAAAGCTGCATGACATAAAGTTGAACATGTACTTTCAATAGATAGTTCAATACTTCAGAATCCAAAAGGGAGAATCAATGTAGCCATTTTCAAAACAGAAAGATTGATTATAATTATTCAGACTGCATAACACAGACTGGATAGAAATTGTTCAAGAAAGTTTCAAGACAGACGTGCATGTTGCATTTCGTATGTGAGTACAAATAATTAGACAAGAGTTTGTTTTATTTTATTAATAATACTGATTCCCTTTTCATCTTCAAACATTAATATAGATCGATCTCTCCCTTATTTCATCAAAACTGGAGGACAGATGTAGGGAAAGATTTCCCTTGCTGATAGCACTAAAACAAATTACCATGGTAATGATTTTCCAAGGATTAAAGCTACTTATAAAGCTTTTACTGAATTGTCGTACATTTGATATTATCTTCAATTTTTCTGTTAAATAAAGAATATATGATAGACGATCTTTTAAACAGGACATTACAACTTTCAGATCTGCAAGGCTGCTAACTTACAAAAAGTAAAAATACGAGCTTCTCATCTTTTCCCATTTCTCAAATCCCTGAATTTCTAATTCCATTTGTGCGCTCATGAAAGTAAAGTATAACAGCCCTCAGAAAGCATACAACAAGTAAAAGTTGCGCTGGTTCTTTCACGTCCACATAAAATGAAAAATCTTTATAGTTCTGCATCAAAGATTTACTTTCTTCCTTTATGTCATACTCTTGTATAAATATCATCGTCATACCCTTAATGGAAAACTATAGATTCAAGACCCACTCTAGCAATTTGAGTACATAATGCAGGTTATCACTCCAGTTCACTACTGAGAGAGTGCTGATAAATGATTAAATCAAAGCTCTGTTTTCATTTGCTTTCATGGTCCTAAGAGTAATGGAGCTATTCTGTCACCTAACTGACATTTATCTCTCAAAAAATTAAATGACATAGTGGTTATTGCAGTAATGTTGTGTGTCCTTTCTGTACACAAATTGGATAGCATGTTTCCTTTCAACAGTGACTATGACTTTCGTTTTCACTTGAAAGTTTTTATTATTCAGACACAGGATGCTGACTAGGCCAGCATTTATTGTCCATCCACAACTGCCATTGAGAAATTGGTGGGGAACCTACTCCATCAATCGCTGTAGCCCTCAGAGAGTAGGAACACCCACAGTGCTGTTAGGAAGGGAGCTCTAAGAATTTCAGCCTATGGCAGTAAAGTAACAGTGAAACAGTTCTGATTCAGGATTGTATGTGGCTTGGAGGGCAATTTGCAGCAGGTGGTGTTCCCATATGTTTACTGACCTTGTCCTTCAGGTGGTAAATGGTCATGGGTTTGGAAAGGGCTGTCAAGTTGTTGCAATAAATGTAGTCAATAGTACATACTGCTGCCACTGTGTTTCATGGTGGACGGAGCGAATGGCAAACAAGGGGAATTGGCCAATAACCAGTTCAAAAAGAAAGTTGCAGGACTGTAGGGAAAAGGAAGGAGAGTGAAATTAGGTAAGCTGCTTTTAAAAAAGGAATGTACAACAGCAGGGTAAATGGTCTTCTGCTGTAAACATTCTATAATTCTATGACAAACTAAGCTAGGAGCTGAGTCAAACAATGTTTCAGAGGAATCTTCAAAGTAGTTGGAAGCTCATTTTGTGGTCAAAGAGAGCACCTATGTTGGAACAGTCTGGTACTGCTGTAGATAGTTACCATAAGCTTAACATCTGGGAATTTGAGCTCAAAAAATGTGAAACATAACTGCAAAACCAGTTGATTAGACATTGACTGTGCAGTTGCTGAAGCAGATGCAGGCATCAATAACAGTTCAAATAGCACTAGTTACACATTATAATAATATTGAAAAATAATGACAGTTTATCAAAGAACTCATTGTTTAGGAAATGTTCCATAAAAGTGAAATATTGAAAAGAAGATAATGAATCCAGAGATCTGCTGCCAATGTTATTAAGAGTTTGGCATTTTTAAAAACTCCGCATGACAGTAGGTTGCAAACTGTTTAATGGCAACAGTGAGGGTTGTAGAAAATCATTCTTTCTACTTGGAGAGGGCAGGAAATATTGGTACACAGATAGCTACTGACAAGGTTATATTTTGTAATCTAAACAACACCCAGCTATGAAACATGCTGAATGAAATCAAGCTGTGTGGTTGGGTGATTAAATTAGTGGAATTCACAGGGTTCCAGCTCAATTACTTGACTGGCTAAAGAAACAGCAGATGGAATTTAATGCATTTAAATATAAGATGATTAAACTGGTACAAAAAACTTGTAAGCAGTGATAGATACCCATTGAAAATGCTGGAACGAAAAGGTCTGGGATCTGATTACTGACCACCGCAAGGGTCTACTTAATGTACTGTCAGTGATTTTAGTCAAGCACACTATCCATTCCTTATTGAAATCTAAACCAGGAATTCTATGGGCAATTTCTTGTACTCTGTCTTTAAAAATGCAATGGAGAGAGTTTAGAGAAAACAAGGGTAATACTGAGTAATCAGCAAGGGCTCACAAAACTTAACTTATTCTCACTGAAGCAAAGGAGATTGAGATGGGTCATCTTGGTAAGAAGGTTATTCAATTTAAACAGTGTGCTCAGAGCTGAAGAGTGATTGGAGATTGTTAAGATTTCAGCAAGGAAAAGAGATTAAAGGAATCCTTATTTTGTCACAGAATAGGAGTAGAGATGTGGAGTAGAATCTCATCAAATGGTCTGTCAATCAACTCCTTTCACTGAGTTCCTGATGAATACTGGATAACAGAGAAACTGCGCATTACAGCAATAAGGACACACATAGACATTCAAACATTTTATTAAATACCTTAAGCCCCAACCTCCTGAAACCATGTCACTATAGAAAACTATGAATCCGAGTTGAATATAGTGCATTGTATGGTTAGATTGTAAGCCTGAGTTTTCACTCCATTATTTTCAAGGGTCATTTGTACTTTGCTGCAATGGAAGTTCTTCATCTCCAGGAGAATACTGTTAAAATCCACAGCAAATAAATTCTATCAATGTTTCTGGAAGAAAAGGGTTGAATAGATCACACTGATATATAATTGGAAGGAAGAAAACTACAGATGGTAAAGAAAGATATTGCATCTATACAATGCCTTTCACAATCTCAGTGTAGCTTGGTAGTGCCATTGTTCACATGGGGATAGCTGCTGTACTGGGTCTGTGGCAGGTAGTTAAGGAACCAATGAGAGGAATCAACCTGCTTGACGTTGTCCTCACTAATCTACCTATCACTGATACATTGGTCTGAGTCATTACCGGTTGAAGTGACTACAGCTGAATCTTTTGGTTGACAATCCATGTTTACATTGAGAGAAGGTCTTTGATGAAACTGCAGTAGCACATTTGTAGACAAGCATAATCTGTAAATTCTTCCCTGACTTATTCCCCCACTCTACTATTACCATCAACCCTGGCGATCAGCCACGGTTCAATGAAGAGTGCAGGAGTGCATACCAGAAGCAGTACTAGTCCTTTATGAACATGAGGTGTCAACCTGGTGAAGGTGCAAGATTACCTGCTTGCCAAATAGTGGAAGCAGCATACGATACACATGACTAAATGATCTCAAGACAAATGGATCAGATCTAAGCTTTGCAGTCCTGCTCCACCCAGTCATCAATAGTGGATGACAAAGAAAACAACTAACAGTGGATAAGAATGCACAAATCCTCAATGATAAGGGAGCCCAGCATATCAGTACCAAAGAAAAGGCTGAAGCACCTGCAAATTTCTTCAGTCAAAAACATTGAGTGGAACACCCACTTCGAATTACTGTTTCTCCAAGAGCAGGCCAGAGGTGGGAATTTTATGAGAAACTCACATCCTGGCTCCTCAAGGCTTGTTTATTTTCTACAATGTGCATGTTAGGACTGCAATGAAATACTCTCCACTTGCCGCATGAATGGAGTTTCAATAACACTGAAGAAGCTTGGCTCTTTCCACAATAAAGCAGCCACTTGATTGGCACCCTGTCTAATATTCAACATTCATTCCATCCAGTATCAATGCACAGTGGCAACAATCCATCCATAAGATGCACCACAGCAACTCACCCAGTCCCCTTCAACAGCACATTCCAAAACTATGACCTCTACCACAGCGAAGGGGCAATAGATACATGAGAATACCAATAACTGTAAGTTACCTTCAAAGACTCACACCATTCTGACTTGGAGTTGTATTACTATTCCTTCACTGCCACTTGTTAACATCACAATAACTGTGCCTATAGCGAATGGGCTGCCATGGCTCAAAAAGACAGCTGACTACTACTTTTTCAAGGCAATTATTTGATTTTGATTTTGATTTTATTGTCACGTGTATCGAAAGGCAGATCACAGCAAGCAAAGGATGGACAGACGGAAAAGACTTAGAGGCGTATAGGTTACATTGCAGGTTATATTATTTGAGGCTAGAGTCCATTCAACAGTCTGATAACGACAGGAAAGAAGCTGTTCCTGAACCTGCTTGTGCATGTGTTCCGGTTTCTGTGTCATCTACCTAACAGAAGAGGTTGTAGGACATCATTGCCAGGGTGCGATGTGTCTTTGATGATGTTGGCCACCTTTCCAATGGCAAAAAGCCGTGTAAGTAGAGTCTATGGATGGAAGGTTGGCTTCCACGATGGCCTGGGCTGTGCACACAACCTTCTGTACTTTCTTACAATCCTGGACAGAGCAGTTGCCATACCAGGCCGTTATGCACCTGGACAGTATGCTTTCAGTGGTGCATCTGTAGAAGTTGGTGAGGGACCTTATGGACATGCCAAATTTCCTGAGCCACCTAAGGAAGAAGAGGCGTTGTTGTGCCTTCTTCACTGTCGCATTTACATGGGAAGTCCAGGACTGGTTGCTGGTTATTGTCACTCAAACGAACTTCATGCTCTTTATTCTCTCAACCTCAGTATGAATGATCAATAAATGCTCATATCTCATGAACGAGGAAAAGAAATGAAGCTGAAATATTTCTGTAGTAACAGTGGTTACACATCAAAAATAATTTATTATTGATTGTGGATACCAAGAGATTCTGAAATATGTTACATAAATACTCTTTTTATCTTTTACTCCTTACTTAGGTAGTAATTTCAGCATGTTCCCCATAAATTTGATTGGTTTTCATTTTTGTGTTGATAAATGTGGACCGTCAACCATGGCAGTCCTGAGATATAATAGGCAACCAACATTTTAAGCTATTTGTAAGTCTGAGCATAACCATGAATAAATTATACTCCAGCTCGATTCCTGACTTGCTTTGAAATCATTGTCAAGATAATAATTCGCTATAGCTAGATGATCAATTTTATTTCATTTTTGTAACTGAACAATGCATATGATGGCAAAGCAGTCAGTGGACTCAACTTTTTACATTTTAATAATTAACTTATCTGTCAAACCCAGATGCAACCAGGAAAAGTAATCTAACCAAAATTGGATGTTTTAAGAAAAAATCTTCCATTTACTTTATAAAAGACAAAACCTGTAATTATTATTTCATTGGGGCCAGATATGTTCCATATTATGTTAATTACTCCTAACTTAAACATATGAATTTGGAAAATTGAAATATTTTTGTCATAATTCAAAATGCCCATGCTGATTAAAAGAATGAAAAGTTTTGGTAAAGCAGCCTTTTGTCAAGCCGTTGTGAAGCTAAGATTAAAGTTCATTCACTGTCAGCTCAAATTTATTAAAATTAATTATATTTCTACATTATATTCATATTACACTGACAAACTATCACGTACAAATACATCTCAATCGATGACACATTTCCAGGTTTTGAAATAATGTCTTTCATTATTTGTTTCATAATTATAATCTTGGTAAGTTTTACAGTTCATTACTCTTAATCCTAATGAACGAATTTACATAAAGCAGAAGCACATTTATCCTTGAGCCATGTTTTCTATCTTGTTGCAGCCATTTTCCTAAATTGAATTGAATTGGGGTTTAAGGTGTAGTTGGTTAGCCCTCTGTTATGTGGCTATGACTTATATATGATCCTTAAAGGTGATTATTAGACTGTGCAATTTTGAGAGGTCAGAAGTCAGACAACACCAGGTTATAGTTAGATTTCTGAAGAAGGGTCTAGGCCTGAAACGTCAGCCTTCCTGCTCCCC
This sequence comes from Rhincodon typus, assembly GCF_021869965.1. Lineage (NCBI taxonomy): Eukaryota > Metazoa > Chordata > Chondrichthyes > Orectolobiformes > Rhincodontidae > Rhincodon > Rhincodon typus. The sequence goes on from NC_063339.1 coordinate 21,748,375, forward strand.
TGATGCTGCTTGGCCTGCTGTGTTCATCCAGCTCTACACTTTGTTATACCAGGGTTATAGATGAACAGGTTTATTTGAAATCACACACTTTCGGTGCGTTGGGCTTTCATCAGATGAAGTCACTTTATGAAGGGGCAATGCTCAGAAAGCTTGTGATTTCAGATAAACCTGTTGGACTATAACCTGATGTTGTGTGACTTCTGGCCTTGTTCACCCCAGTCCAACTGCAGCACCTCCACATCATGGCTACAATCTTGAGAGAATATCAAAGTCAGACCAAATCTCAGCTCTAAAAGACCACAGCCTTTCATCCTGCAAGTTACACTGGCAAATTGTCTACTGGTGCCCTTTGGTGGGATCAGTGAGAGGGCATCACATTTGGAAATAGAAATACAACTGGCATAACCCTTTTTTAAAAAATTATTCATTCACAGGATGCAGATGTTAGTGGCTAGGCTAGTGTTTACTGCCCATCTCTAATTGCCCAGAGGCCAGTTAAGAGTCAATGACATTGTTGTTGGTCTGGAGTCATATGTAGAACAGGTAAGGATGGCAATTTCCTTCACTAAAGGATATTAGCACACTATGTGGGCATTTCTTGACAATTGACAATGGATTCATGGTCATTATGAGTCTCTTAATTCCAGATTTTGTTTTATTGAATTCAAATTCCACTGTCCGCCATGGCAGGATTTGAACTGACGTTCCCAGAATATTATGTCCAGTGATAATACCACTAGGCTGTCACCTCCCCAGGTCTTTAGCTTGGATACCTATCAGCCCTACCTTGTAAAACCTTAATCACCAAGCTGCAAACACCACTGTCCACACCTTCCTTCCTTTCCAACATACTTCATTCCCCATTTTCTTTTTTCAGTCCTTTGTCAATTGAGCTAAATTGCTCAACACGAGTGGCCCACAAGGCTGCGTACTCAGTCCCCGACTGTATTCCTTATACATTCATGACTGTGTGGCCAAATTCCGCCCCAACTCCATTTATAAGCTTGCTGATGACACCACCGTTGTAGGGCGGATCTCAAACAATGACGCGACACAATACAGGAAAGAGATAGAGTGCTTAGCAGCATGGTGTAAAGACAATAATCTCTCCATCAATGTCAGCAAAACAAAGGAGCTGGCCATTGATTCAGGAAGTGAAGCGGCAAGCCCCTGTCTGTATCAATGGTCCAGAGGTGGAGCTGGTCGAGAATGGCAAATTCCTGGGAGTGATGAGCACCAACAATCCTACCTGGTTCACTCACGTTGATGCAATGCTCAAGAAAGCACAACAATGCCTCTACTACCTCAGGAGGCTAAGGAAATTCGGCATGTCCACAAGGACTCTTATCAATTTTTATAGATGCACCGTAGAAAGCATCCTATCCAGATGCAGCACGGCTTGATATGGCAACTGTTCTGCCCAAGACTGCAAGAAAATACAAAAAGTCATGAACATAGCCCAATCCATCAGGTAAACCAGCCTCCCATCCATTCACTCCATCTATACTTCCCGCTACCTTTGGAAAGCAACCAACATAATCAAAGATCCCTCCAACCCCCGTTATACTCTCTTCCACCCTCTTCTGTTAGGCAGAAGATATAAAAATTTACATACATGTATAAACAGATTCGAGAACAGCTTCTTCCCTGCTGTTATTAGACTTCTGAATGGATCTCTCAAATTTTAAATTTAATGTTGATCTTGGTCTCTGTGCACCTTCTCTGCAGCTGTAACATTGTACTCTTCACTCTATTCTGTTACCCTGATGCACTTTACATGGTACGATCTGCCTGTACTGCATATAAAACAAAATTTTTCACTGTACCTAGGTAAATGTGACAATAATAAATCAAATTGAATCAAATTAAATCCTTGGCCTGTGCCCCTCCACTGAGCGGGGATCCAATCTTCAATACTTCAACTTCCATACATATATATCAAATATTTGATGGTTATTCAAGAAGAAAGGCTATGGGTCTAGTGTAGAAAAGTAGGACTAGTATAAGTAGTAGTGTATTCTTGACAGTACAGATTTGGTGGACCGAAGGGATTCTTCTGTACTCCATGATTCTAAGAAATCTGTTGTATAAATACACTTCCATTGCAAGTCCCATCCATCCACTTCATACACGGGGAACCACAGTATGGTTTGGAAAAAATCTGCATAAATTCAAACCCTAAATCATACTGTCATTTATGATGTATTGGTTTTGATGCATTTTATTGTGGTAATTGACCTATTTTAGCAGAGCTCCAGGCTGCTAATGGATACAAAAATAGCAAAGAAAACATCTGATTTTCCCAAATAACCAAAGATCTTCTTCCACCTAACAGAAAATTACAGTTTCCTCTCAGTAAATGAAAAGTACTTAAGACCCCACATGAGGCAGCATGTACAATTTCATGAAGCAACAATTAGCTTCCTGTACAAAGGATTAGCCATCAAGCTTTCAGATCTGAAAGAAACAGATGTTTTTGTAATGCGCTGTGAAGGAAATGAAGGATTGTCTCCACTTAATTGATAGTCAGCAGCAATGATTATTCTACATAATCCTACCAAATTAAAATTTTATTACTCATGTACTCCATCAGTTAACAAAATGCCCTAGATTTGCTCAGGCAGCACAGAGAAAGAGGTTTGGCTCAGCATTAAAATAAAATGAAGAAGACATATGAACATGCAAGACATCTTTAGCTCAACCCTTAACAAGTAATGAACTACTAAGTATCCGGTTGGATAGCGCTAATTTATATTTCATACATTATTTTCAGTTTCCTACAATAATTTGTGTTTTGGACAAGATGTCTATCTTGAATGGATGTGCCATTGACCCTCGAAGAAGACCAGTTATCTGTCCGTCAGTTTTGCTCCAAATGCTGGTGGCTTCATTATGGTAGGAGGTGACTTCCTTGCTGCAAGACTCCCAGGATTACTTATATGGCTAATCAAGTTCAGTTTCAGGTCAGAATGTTAACATTCAGTGATGGTAATGCTATTGAATTTCAAGGGGCGACACTTAAATGTTTAGATTCTCTCTAGTTAGATGAACATTGCCTGCTACTTGTGTGGTGTGAATATGAAATGGCACTTGTCAGCCAAAACCTGATATTGTCCTGGTCTTGGGGATAGTAGGAACTGCAGATGCTGGAGAATCCGAGACAACAAGGTGCAGGGCTGGATGAACACAGCAGGCCAAGCAGCATCATAGGAGCAGAAAGGCTGACGTTTCGGGCCTAGACCCTTCATCAGAAAAGCAAACGCTTCTGAAGGATCTCAATGCCATGAGTGTAGATATTGTCACGGTTGGGGCCAAATTGGGAAGGCTTGAATGTGGATTGTAGTCCATTGGGGATGATCTGGTTCCGTAGGCAGGTGCTAAGAAAGGTGATGTGGCTGTAGTACCTGGTTTGCTTCAGGACATGGTCGAGCAGTTTCAGGGCCGAAGAGATTACGAGAGAGTTGCAGTGGGAGAGAGATCCCCTGAGGTTTGTCCGGAGGGAGGAGGGTAACTTCTTCAGGCTAGGCATCCTTAGAAGAGGCTTCGCAGTGGGGTTAAAATTGAATCAGAGATAGTAGGAACTGCAGATGCTGGAGAATCCAAGACAACAAGGTGCAGGGCTGGATGAACACAGCAGGCCAAGCTGCATCATAGGAGCAGAAAGGCTGACGTTTCGGGCCTAGACCCTTCATCAGAAAACATCTTCTAAGGATGCCTACCCTGAAGAAGTTACCCTCCTCCCTCCGGACAAACCTCAGGGGATCTCTCTCCCACTGCAACTCTCTCGTAATTTCTTCGGCCTTGGGGATGAAAGAATCTTTATCAGGATGGCAGCCATAGACTAGTGGAGTTCTACAGGCATCGGTGTTGGGACCACAACTACCCATGTTATATATTAATGAACTGGTTGAAGGAACTAAGGGCATTGTTGCTATGTTTGCTGATGACACAAAAATAGCTGGAGGACAGGTAATGTTGAGGAAACAAGGAGGCTGCAGAAGGACTTAGACAGACCAGAAGAGTAGGCAAAGAAACATAGAAACATAGAAGATAGGAGCAGGAGGAGGCCATTCGACCCTTTGACCCTACTCCGCCATTCTTCACGATCATGGCTGATCATCCAACTCAATAGCCTAATCCTGCTTTCTCCCCATAACCTTTGATCCATTCGATCCAAGGGCTATATCTAGTTGCCTCTTGAATACATTCAATATTTTGGCATCAACGACTTCTCGCGGTAGAAAATTCCACAAGCTCACCACTCTTTGGGTGTAGAAATGTCTCCTCATCTCCGTCCTAAATCCACTACCCTGAATCCTCACACTGTGATCCCTGGTTTTGGACACACCCACCATCAGGAACATCCTCCCTGCATCTACCCTGTCTAGTCCTGCTAAAATTTTATAAGTCTCTATGAGATCCTCCCTCATTCGTCTGAACTCCAGCGAAAACAATCCCAACCTAGTCAATCTCTCCTCATACGTCAGACCTGCCATCCCCGGAATCAGCCTGGTAAACCTTCACTGCACTCCCTTGCGAGCAGGAGTATCCTTCCTCAGAAAAGGAGACCAAAACTGCACACAATATTCTAGGTGTGGCCTCACCAAGGCCCTGTATAACTGCAACAGCACGTCCCTGGCTCCTGTACTCAAAACCTCTCACAATGAAGGCCAATATACCATTTGCCTTCTTTACCACCTGCTGCACCTGCATGCTTACCTTCAGCGACTGGTGCACAAGGACACCCAGGTCCCTCTGCACACTCCCGTCTCCCAATTTACAGCCATCCAGGTAGTAATCTGCTTTCTTGTTTTTGCTTCCAAAGTGAATAACCTCACATTTATCCAAATTATACTGCATCTGCCATGGATTTGCCCACTCACCCAACCTGTCGAGATCATGCTGAAGGATCTCTGCATCCTCATCACAGTTCACCCTCCCACCCAACTTGGTATCATCTGCAAACTTGGAGATGTTACATTTTGTTCCTTCAGTCAAATCACTAATACATATTGTGAAGTGGCAGATGGAACACAATGTGGGAAGGTGTGAGGTTATAACATTAGTAGAAAGACTAGAGATGTAGAATGGGGAAAGGTTTCAGAAATCTGAAGCACAAACAGATTTAGGAGTCCTAGTCATGACTCTCTTTGGGTTAACATGCAGGTTCAGTTGGCAGTTAGGAAGTTCAATGTTCGCATTCATTTTGAGAGGACTAGAACACAAGAGCAGGGATGCACTGCCAAGGCTTTATAAGGCCTGGTCAAACCACATTTGGAATATTGTAAGCAGTTTTGAGCTGGGTATCTAATGAAGGATGTGTTGGCATTGGAGGGAGTCCAGTGGAGGTTTACGAGAATGATCTTTAGGATGAAGGGCCTGTCAAATGAGGAGCAGTTGAGGACCCTGGATGTGTACCCAATAGAGTTTAGAAGGATGAGGGTGGTATCTGATTGAATCAGCATCCTGAGAGGCCTCATTAGAGTGGATGTGGAGAAGATGTTTCTGCTAGTGAGAGAGACCAAGATCCAAGGGCATAGCCTCAGAGTGAAGGGACGACCCTTTAGACCTGAGATGAGGAGTAATTTCTTCAGCTAGAGAGTGATGAATCTATGGAACTCATTGTTGCAAAAGGTCTGTGGAGGCCAAGTCATTGAATGTATTTAAGACAGAGAAAGATAGATGCTTGATTAGTAATGGGATCATGGGTTACAAAGAGAAGACAAGAGACTGGTATTGAGAAACGTATCAGCTATGATCAGGTGGTGGAATAGAGTCAATAATTCTGCTCCTATATCTTATGGTCTTACTGATGTAGGGAATAGAATGTACTATAGCCAAATTTGCAGATGACAATAAAATAGGTGGGAAAATAAATTGCAAAGAAGAATTAAGAAATTTACAAATGGTTATGGGTAAGTTAAGTGAATTTGCCAAAATTTAGCAGATTAATGTGGATTAACGTGGTTTTAACATTGGTAATTGTGAGGTTATTAATTTTGATGAACACAAAAGAAACGTTTTATTAACTATCTGGAGAGTAACTTCAACATGGTTGGATGCAGTGGCATCAGGGTGTCCTCATGCATAATTTGCAGCAAGTTAATGTGCAGATGCAGCAAGTATTAAGGAAGGCAAATGTAATTTTAGCATTTACTAAAAAAGTGGGGCATATACAAGTGAAGTATTTTTACAATTGTACAAGGCATGGATGTGAACATATCTGGAGTACTGTATACAGTTTTCGTCCACTTATTGTGGAAGGATGGAATTGCATTGAAGGCAGTTCAGTGAAGGTTCCTTAGATTAATTCCATAGATGAAGGACTTGCATCATGAGGATAGATTGAGCAGTTTAGGCCTATAATCACTTTAGTTTAGAAGAATGAGAGGAGATCTAGTTGAGTTACATAAGATGTTAAAAGGGGCTTGACAAAGTAGATGTGGAGCAAATATTTGCCCTTGTGGGACAACTTAGAATGAGTGGTCATTGTTTTAGTCTAAGGTGTGGCAGATTTAAAACAGAGATGAGGAGGAATTGCTTCTTTCAAAGGGTCATGGATTTGTGGCATTCACTACTCCACAGTACGGTGGCTGGTGGGACACTGAACGCAGTTAAGGAGGAGTTTGACAGATTTTTAAAGTAGTAATAGATTAAAGGATTATGAAGAGTGGGCAGGAAATTGGAGTTGAGGCCAAGATATGATCAACCATGATCGTACTAAATGGTGGTGCAGTCTTGAGGGGCTGTATTACCTAATCCTCTTCCATGTTCTAATGCACTTATGTTGTTTACAGAGGAAACAGGGTGACTTCCCTTAAGGTTTGAGTACCGTAAGGTATCTTTGATTTGATTTTTTTTATTGTCATGTGTATTTTGTTACAAAATACAGTGAAATGTTTTGTACAGTGTCGTCACTCTCCAGTTCTATCTTTAAACATAGAAAAATAAAATAAAACAGAATATAAAAGGCAGAAGAATAAAGAAATAAAGAAGAGAAATAAAACAATGAAATAAAGATATCTTTAAGGGTTATAAGTTTGAAAATGTATTTCTGATATTTGTAAAAAGGCTAATTCAAATTGTTTTTATGTAGTATAAAGTAGTATGTGTTTAATTTCTTTTGTGTGTAAAAAACATTTATGTTCTTTTGTTGGAAGTACAGTGGCAGACCTTGTGAATATGTTCAGTGACTAACCCCTAAGGTAAATAATGGGAAAAAAAAACTTTATTGTTTATCAAGCTAAGTTTCACTCTGGGATCTGACTTGCCCAGTATTACCATCTGCTGGGATTATAGTGCTTAACTAAAGGTCATAGACTCAGAATAGGTGTTGACCATTTAGGACTGAGATGAAGAGAAACACCTTTCTTCAAAGGATTGTGAATATTTAGCATTCTCCACTCAAGAGTATGGCAGTTGCTCAGGTGTTGAGTGTGTTCAAGATAGAGATCCCTAGATTTTTCAATACAGTGTAGTTCCCATTATCTGAATGCCAAGCCTCCAGAACTTTTATGCAACTGAGATCCGAGCTTCAGAAAAGGAATTCTGGATGTTAGGGATTTAGATAATGGGGACTTTACTGGTGTTGGCTAGTGGAAGGGAATAATGGATCAAATTCCTTATTAAAGCTACCTTATCAGTAAGGACAGAATAATCTATTGCAGCTCTGTACACCGGCATTTAGGAGTGACCCTGGCCTCTCATTTTTAAATGTTCATTTATCTTGTGGTAACGACAATGAAGTTCTTCCAGCTGACACCAGTAGTTCTCACGCAACTGGCAGATTCAATGAACCAGCACTTCCCCATTCCCCTTGCCGGATACTGGGGAGACTACTGTACTACGGAAATCAGGTAATTTGGAAATAGCGCAGAAATGGATGTGGCTGAGGTGGAACATCAGCTATAATTTTACTGTTGCAGATGCAAGGAAGAAATGAATGGCCTACTTCTTGCTCCTATTTCTTATGGTCTGATGTTCAATGTGGCACCTGGTGCAATTTTTCAAAAGGCTTACTGAAGGTTACTGGGTTTACAAGTCAGAATGAATGAATGCACAGTCTAATGATGAATGGAGGAAGTGTTTAAAAACAATTTACTACATTACTGAACAGAGCAACCTCTTGCCCGTTGTGAATGACCCTTGCAAAATTTTTGAAATGATTTCCAGTTAACTTTGAAAATATTCCAACAATTTTATTTTCAAAAAATCATTTTTGTAGAATAAATGGCATTATTTTGGAGGTGCACTTTTATGACATCCACTACAGCGATTGATTAAAGTTTGTTTACATTCCACAACCTGGATTTAAAGCGTATTTGCAGTAGTAATAGAACAAACATCATTTGTTGTCTTGGTAATTACAGGCAAAAAGCATAGACTAAAGACTCAAGTCTCACCTATCTTTCAGACCATTGTAATTGGTGGATCCCAATGTGTTGTCTCTGTACTCCTTAACTGATTGTATCCAATCAAAGAACCCATAATTTGTTTTGAACATCCCATGATTTGATCACACAGTTCTCCTTAATCTGTACACAAACACAAAACAGACCTAATTGCTATTATCATGTTCAGTCAAAAAAAATTCATGAAAATGAAATCATATTCAGTAATGCTGTGGCAGAATTTCCTGGCATTCAGCTCTATTCCATTACTGTACCATGTTTGATTTTGGAAAGCAAAAACTGCAGAATTTAAGATATTTTGGAGAGCCAGATACTCTTCCTCCACTTTGACAATATGATAGAGTGGAACAAGCATAGTGAGAGTTCTGCAATCAGGCAAAAGTAACATGTGGGTAATTTAGGACCTCTTGGCTTAAAGCTCTCTGCTAAGTATATTTCAGTTTCATTCTTCCTATTCATTTAAACCATTGGAGTCAACAATACAGCAGCTGCAGTATTTCCAGTCTCTGTGGTACCTAGAGTTATTGGTCCATCTGTGTAATTTAGAAAGAAATGTCTGTGAACCATTACAGCCTTTATACTTACTAGAAATGTAGCAATATTTGCTGCTTAGAGGCTCTTGGTTTTGTTTTACTTCCAAAACAGAGTCTTATACTTGTTTCTTCTTTTTGTAATATTCCACCTGGGTCTTTTCTTTTGTTAGTTCTTTCACTGCTTGTCTGGTGTTCTTTTTTGTACAGTTTTGTTCATCCAAGTTCTCTGTAAACTGGTGGCTCCTCTGCTAGCCTGACAAGCTTCCCTGTCAGATGGATAGAACTATTTGATATTTCAGGTGTAATGTGTCAATGACACATGTACAGGCAGAATGCCGTGCGTAATAGAGCTACTTAGGTGAAATTATATGGAATTTTATTTTTATTAACGTGACTGGATATCAGTTACAGAACCACATGCTGTTTTTAAGATCAAGTAGAATGATTTCAGTGATTCATGTTTGTCAGTCAGTTTCAGTAAAGAACAAAGATCCAATTCAAAAGATGGAAATTGGACTCCTTTTCAGTCTCTCGTTAAATTTCTACACTGGAGTGAACTTCATGTGTTGTAATTTTAGCTTGTTCATTTCAAAGAAATGATGACCATATTTTAACGAGTCTTATTTCTGAGATTAGAATACATATATCACTGAAAATTTACCAACTTAGTCAGTATCTTAATTTGTTCATTATATTTTCAGCTTTCTGCTTTGTTGAACCAGAAAACCAGACCTATTTTGAGACAAATGATGAAGCAGCAGTGATAGACTTTCTTATTGTTCTGCTACAGACCAAAACATAATTCATATACCTCAATTTATTCTACAATTTTTAATGACTTGATATTTAAAATTTGAATACATAAAAGATCAGCCAAGAGTTTGCAGTGAGGAATTAATTTTTTTGCTTTGAGTTCACTTTGTGGACATATTCTCTCGTAGCTTTCAAATTTGTGACATAAACTTTTAAAATCTTGATACCGTTCAAGTTACCAATTTTACACAATGATACAGATTTATGCATTCCAGTTCTCAGTGCAAAAGAGTTGCATTATTTGACTGTGGGTACAGAGACCAGTATGGCCAAACAGTGGTAAATCGCAACAGTTCTTTCTTAATACTTAAAAACTTTCATGGATTGGTGAACTGTCATGATCACTGAAGGATCCAAAGATTACTTTTTGGCTTTTATTTCGGGGAGAGACATTGGCAAATTTCTCCACCCATCACAATTAGACCAGCACAGGACTTTTCAGAAATCTTGTGTAAACAAGTGTCAAAGGCACTTAGTGTAGTGATTGTAAGGAGACCACCCAGCTGAACCTCATATAATTGGGACTGTTAATCGTGCTGATTTTAAAAGATTGAGCGTTAGAGATATCAATACTCCCATACCTGACTCTGTATGAGGCAGTACTCTCGTCCAGGATTGTTCATGTGTAAATAAAGAGTGAACTGGTGAGGGAATACCAGCTCCATGGAGCTATTTCACTTAGAGTTTCACGGAACTAACGAAACAAGAACAGGCCACTTGCTCCAACTTGGTATGCTGACTTTTATACTCCATAAAAGCCTCTTCCTACCATCCTTCATCTAATCCTGTCAGTGGCTTACACTTCTTTCTCGCTAATATGCTTATTACATTTATATATGTTTGCTTGAATGCATCTATGCAATCCCACCCAATTACTATCTATGGCAGCAATATCATTTGCCCTTGACTGCCTAGCTACCAGGTCCAATGACAAGAACTTCCAGCAGGACCCACAAACTCCAATGGGTTCAGTGGAGGGAACAGACGTGACACTAAGGCAACTATTGAACTTGTAGCCCAGGGAATTTCTGACCCTCTCTTTTCAAGGCACCCTGACATTGCACTGCTCAATTGCTGGGAGGTTATAACAAGGTTATGGAATTTATGTTGAGTCCTTGAGTCATTCACTACTCTATGTTCCATATTATAAAATGGTAATAAGAGCAGGGTTTGATTGACAGATGCAAACCAAACTCGACCACGATGATGAATGAGCTTTCAACTTATTCACAATCATAATTAACTTTGTATTTTCCTTTGGTGCAAGTGTAAGTGTTACATTTTAAATAGTATAATACTGCTAATGACTTGGATTTCAGCACTGTTTGATTGGCAAAGGTCACATTAACTGCCGCCACTGTTTCTCATGACTAAACTTTGAACAATTAATTTCTAAACTGATGATTATGGATTTTTAACAGGAAGAAAAAGAAGCTGGCAAGCTTTTTGTTTTCTTTTACAAGCCATGAAAAATGATCTGAATTTAATTAGGGGGTGCAGTGACTCTGCCTTAAATGACTAAATAACCACGGACTGCAATCAATCGCTTTTCTCTATGCTGTCATTTATTAATAAATGATCAAATGCAAAACAAAGAGTTTACCTCAGCAATTGTGAAAGTTTATGTGCCCAATCAAGCATGTCAAACTTTACAAAGCCTTTTACCTGAAAGTGGGTTATGTTCAACTTTTGAACGTGATTTAATCTTGCAGAGGCTCTTCTCATCAGAATGACTATGAAAGCCATCAAGTACCTTAAGTGATGTATACTGGAACAAGGTTACAATTGTGCTCTACAGGCCTCACTCCAAAGTGCAAAGTCGTGTTAGAATACAGGCTCATGTACCACAAACTCTCCCCAACACCCAGCAATGAGTTACTACACTTTAGGAGGAAACAGCCATTTATAAGGAAAAGAAAAATGATGATACAAGCTGTTAACTGCTCCAACAACGTTGAAGAGACTCAACATCATCCAGGACAAAGCAGCCCACTTGATTAGCACCCTGTCCATCACCATGAATATTCACTCCCAAATGCAAGTACATACCACTACCTACAATTTCCCCTCCAAGCCATACACCATCCTGATTTTGAACTATATCACCATACCTTCACTCTCACTGTCTAAATATCCTGGAATTCTCTTTCCAACAGCTCTGTGTGTGTGTACTTAAACACCATGGATTGCACTGTTTCAAAGAAAAAGCTTACTATCAGCTCCTCAAGGGCAATTAGGAGTGGCCAATAATTGCTGGCCTAGCCAGTGATGCCCACATCTGATGAACATTCATAAATAAACAGCTGGAAGCAGGGCAATTCTACCTTCTCCTCTAGAAGTGCCATATAGCACTGGAAAGCTTATAAAGGGAGGGATTTACCTACCCATTGAGATAGAAGTTCTCACCTGAGGAGAAAATAATATCTTTGAACTTTCAGAAAGGTTGAATTGTTGGTGACATAGAACAGAAGATTTTGACTGCTTCCATGTTGAGATGGCAAATGGGTATCAATTGGTTTTCCTTTTGCCTTCTTTGTTTCTCTTCCATTGTAACACACTTCACACATTACAACAATGAGTAAACCTTTAAATTACTTCCCTGCCTTTAAAGTACTTTGGGATATTAGATGATCACAACAGAAGAAGACACAAGTCTTTCTTTTTAACTTGCTTCTAAACAAATGTAACTATCAGTTGTCACCTAAATGCAAGGTTTGACCTCATTGCATACTTTCTTTTGAAGTTAAAAGGAGGATGTCGGAGATGTATAATCTCTAATGCAATACACCATAAGAAAAGTGTAAAAGCCAAAAGAACTGTGGATGCTGTAAATCAGAAATAAAATCTGAAATTGCTGGAAAAGCTCAGCAGGTCTAGCAGCATCTGTGGAGCGAAATCAAAGTTAACATTTTTGAATTGAGGAAGGGTCGCCAGACCCAAAACATGAACTCTGATTTCTCTCCGCAGATACTGCCAGGCCTGCTGAGTTTCTCCAGCTACTTCAGTTTTGGTTTCAAATTTATAGCATCCATAGTTCTTTGCTTTCTTTTAATTTTGTAATTTTTCATCCTCCAACTGCTTTCCTATCCATATTATACAATAAGTTAATACATTGAAACACGCTCTTTTAATTTAAATTTGACTTAATTGTTTTAGGAACAAGCTACATAGATAACAATCAGAGCTATGTAACATTTTTAATGTGATAAAATAACCTCTGGAATGTCACTGAAATATTCAGGTCAGACTTTCATAATCATCAATATCTCAAAGGGTTTTGGGTCTGGAAGAGATGACAAAGAAAAGATGGGGAGAGTGGTCATGGAATGATGTGAAAATAAACATGAAAATTGAAGCATTACCAGTTAGCCAGGAGTCAATGTAGATCAATGTAGATCTAAGGGATGTGGGTGATGGGTGAATGAGACTCAAGGAATTACTTTTCAATCTGTATAATAGGGTAAAGTTTCAAATGAGTCAAAATCTCACTGTTGATGCAAGTTAGGACATGGGCACCAGAGAGTGATGATGTCAATTTTACAAAGCTGGTCATGCATATGTTGCATTAGCCATTTCCATTGAGAGCAAAGACTTGGATGAGAGACTGTGTTGCAAATGAGCTAAAACCGGGCAGTCAGACGATGTTACGAGAGCAGGAATAGGCAACCTTAGTGAAAACATGGAATGTAGTTGGAAATTCATATCCTGATAAAATACAAGTTCAAGATTGCAAACATGTCTGGTTCAGGCTCAGACAATCCTGAGGAGAGGGATAGAGCAAGAAAAGACAGAATACAATTTTTCATGGGGACTGTAGACCGTGGCTTCAGAACATTTAATTAGAAGAAGTTTCTGAGCATCCAGAATTGGATGTGAAACAAGCAGTCTGACAACTTATAAAGTGTGGAGGAATTGCAAGTGGTCTTGGTAAGATAGAGTCAATAGGAACACTTGAGGCATAAAGGAATGTTCTTATATTTAATCTAACTCATTAACCACATACATTCTCATATACATTTACTTTCCAGTTCTTCTATTCCTATCCATCTCAAAAAACCTATTCAACTTGACAGGATGAAATTCCTTCATCATTTTAAAAACTTCAATGATATATGTGCTAAACATTTAGATGCAATTCTGCATACTCACTGCTCTAGACAACAGTGAGTTAAAAGAGTATCAGCTTCCTGTGTCTTAGCAATTTTAAGTGAAAGAGTGTTCATTTAAATGTATATGTTACTGTTTCACTTGAAAAGCTTTCTTTTTTTGTGGATTCAAATATGTGCCAATCAAAATAGAATATTGTAACATTGCAAGTAAAACACTCACTGTTACCTAAAGCTCCAACCTTGATTGAGGATAATTAGACAATTTGTGCTCAGGCAATCTTTTATTCTTCTAAGAGTCCAGCCAGTTAACTAACTAACTAACTAACTCCATGGGCTAAAAATTTAACGCTGTAGAAAATGGAGATTGTAATGTACCCACTCAAAATAACAGGCAACGTTGTGTTCCTGACTGATTTAAATGCTAGTGGCATGCAACCCAGCACTGAATACATTGTTGATTGCCAGCCTCAGCAAGAGCTCTAGTTTCCCAAGAAGTCAGCACTACATAAAGGTCATCAGCATGCTTTAAAGCCAGACCCCATCAGCAGCTGGCACATCAGCAGAGGTGGTCGGGATAAGGAGGAGGAGGGATTTGAGCGATGGATTAGGGAGAAGCTTCCCGTCTCCCACCTTGGTCTCAGCTCAACTGCTGGTCATGATCTCAACAGTGGCTGCCCCAGTTATAGACTCCAAAGTTTGACCTACGAGTGAGGACACGCAACTGTTTGTCTGTCCTGTTTCCCTCCTGGTTAGCTGCTGATGCCCCCAGTTTGTGATGGTCATGTATTAACCACTATTCCCAAGGTGATGTGATGTAATTTTCTCCATGTTAGCCCATACAATATATGCGAGAGAGAAGGTAGGGCTCTTCATGAGACAGACATTATAAAGCTTATCAACTATGTCCATTGATATGGCTTTCTTATTTACATATATAGCCTGGATTATCTGAGGTAGCAAGAACTGCCGATGCTGAAGTCAGAGTCAATATGCTGTGGAGCTGGAGGAACACAACAGGTCAGGCAGCATCAGAGGAGCAGGAAAGTCGACATTTCGGGTCGGGACCCTTCTTCAGGACAGGGTCGTGACCCGAAATGTCAACTTTCCTGGTTCTCTGATGTTGCCTGACCTGCTGAGTTCCTCCAGCTCCACACTGTGGTGACACAGCCTGGATTATAGCTGTTTTCATCAAAATGTTCATGCATATTGTGATATACATCTAGGGCTAGTGAGGCTTCAATGTGGGCCTCCTGGTTCAGAAGTCGGGACATTACCCCAGAACCCGTTAAACATCACTTCATTGTTAGGATGCTTCATCATTTGGACACTTCACAGTTATAACTATTTTTGATCAACATGTTCAGATAGTGTTATGGCACACCTTTAGAGCAAGGACTTGAGCCTAGGTCAGAGGTAGGGACACTACCATTGCACCACAAGAGCCCCACAGTCTGGATTATATGCTTATGCACATTACTATTATATCACATACATAGACAATTAAATTGCTGACCATAATATCTTGGATTCATCGAGTCGTAGAGATAAGCAGCACAGAAACAGACCCTTCAGTCCAACTCGTCCATGCTGACTGAATATCCTAGATAAGTCTAGTCCCATTTGCCAGCGTTTGGTCCATATCTCTCTAAATCTTCCTATTCATATACCCATCCGGACGCCTTTTAAATGTTGTAATTGTACCAGCCTCCACCACTTCCTGTGGCAGCTCATTCCATCTACGCACCACCTTCTACATGAAAAATTTGCCCCTGAGTGCCCTTTTAGATCTTTCCCCTCTCACCTCTAGTTTTGGACTCCCCTACACTGGGGAAAAGATCTTGTCTATCTACCCTATCCATGTCCCTCATGATTTTATAAGCCCCTATAAGGCCACACCTCTGTCTTCCACATTCCAGGGAAAATAGCCCCAATCCATTCAACCTCTCTCTATAACCCAAACTCTCCAACTCTGGTAACATTCTTGTAAATCTTTTCTGAACCCTTCCAAGTTTCACAACGTCCTTCCTACAGCAGAGTGACCAGAATTGCACACAGCATTCCAAAAGTGGCCTAACCAATGTCCTGTACGGCCACAACATGACCTCTCAACTCCTATACTCAATGCACTGACCAATAAAGGCAACCATACCAAATGTCTTCTTCACTATCCCATCTACCTGTGACTCCACTTTCAAGGAACTATGAACATGCACTCCCAGGTCTCTTTTTTCAGTAGCACTCCCCAGGACCTTACACCTAAGTGTATAAGTCTTGCCCCGATCTGCCTTTCCAAAATGGAGCACCTCACATTTATCTAAATTGAGCTCCATCTGCCATTCCTTGGCCAATTGGCCCATCTTATCAAGATCCCATTGTACTTTGAAGTAACCTTCTTTGTTGTCCACTACACTTCCAATTTTAGTGTCATCTGCAAACTTACCAACTACATCTCGTATGTTCACCCCCAAATCGTTTATATAAATGACAAAAAGCAGTGGATCCAGCTCTGATCTTTGTGGCATAGTGCTGGTCGCAGGTCTGCAGTTTGAAAACCATCACTCTGTCTTCTACCCTCAAACCAGTTCTATATCCAAATAAGTGAAGACAAATGTTAGCTCCTAACAGTCAGAACCTGGGGAAATTACATTAATAACAAAAATGATAGAAGCACTGAACACCTATTTGGGTGATTTTCTGAAGAAGGGTCTAGACCCGAAACGTCAGCTTTCCTGCTGCTCTGATGCTGTTTGGCCTGCTGTGTTCATCCAGCTCTACACCTTGTTATCTCACCTATTTGGGTTATGTCTTCACAAAAGAGAGCATTACCAAACTCCCAGAAATGTTAGGGAAGCAAGCATGTAGTGACAGGGCAGAAATGAAGGAAATCATGATTAATAAGAAAATGTTGCTGGCAAATGTATCGGGGTTAAAGGCTGACAAATCACCAAGGCCTGATCATCTACATTACAGAGGAGTAGAGGATGTGGTTCTGGAAATATCAGATGCCTTGGTGGTCATCTTCCAAAATTCTATCGATTCTTGAGCAATTCCTACAGATTGGAGGGTGAAAATATAACCCCACTGTTTAAAATTTGAAGGAGTGAAGAAACAGAGTTACTGATCAGTTAGCTCAGCATCCGTAGTGGTAAAAATGCTAAAATCCAATATAAAAAAGGTGAAAACATAAAATTTGGAAAGCATTAAAAGGATTGGACAAAAACGGCTTTGGTTTATGAGAGACAGATCATGTTTAACAAATGGATTTCTTTTGAGGATGTAACCAGTGGAACAGATAAGTGGAAACAAGTGGATGTGGTATATTTTGATTTGCAGAAGACTTTGATAGGATCCTTCATGAGAAGCAAGTGGGAAAACTTAAAGGACATGGGATAATAGGCAATATATTGGCATGGATTGAGATTTGGTTAGAGACAGGAGAGAGGGAACAGAGAGTGGGAATAAATAGGTCATTTTCCAAGTGACGGGCAGCGACAAGAGGGGTACGACAAGGGTCAGTGCTTGGATCCCAACTATTCACAATATATAAAAATTTACTGGATGAGGGAGCCAAATGCAACATTACCAAGTTTGCATAAGACACAAAACTGGGATTTGTGAGTTGGGAGAAGGATGTAGGGAGACTTCAAGGTATCTTTGCCAAATTGAGTGAGTGGGCAAACACATGGCTGATGTCAAGTTAATCATTTCAATGTGAAAAACAGAAAGGAAGAGTATTATTTAAATGGTGATACATTGGGAAGTATGGATATACAAAGGCATCTGTGTGCCTTGTACACCACTCAATGAAAGTAAACAAGAAGGTACAGCAAGCAGTTAGGTAGGCAAATGGTATATTGGCCTTCAAGTACCAGAATACTGAAGTTACTGCAGTTACGCAGGGCCTTGGAGAAACACATCTGAATTATTGCGTGCAGCTTAGATCTCCCTACTAAGAAAGGATATACTTGCCGTAGAGGGAGTACAGCAGACGTTCACTAGGCTGGGGATAGCAGGACTGTCCTATGAGGAGGGATTTGTTCGACTGGACCTGTATTCAACGGAGTTTAGAAAGATGAGAGGGGATCTGATTGAAATGTATAAAATTCAAACAGGGCTGGACAGACCAGAGGCAGGGAGGAGTTTCTTCTGGTGGGGAGTGGAGAATTAGTAGATGTAGTCTAAGGATGCATAGTTGACCATGTATTATGTGGAATATTTACTACTTAGTATTTAAATCAGTGGAGAAGAGTTTCTGAGCCGGAGGAAAGTAGAGATGGCAAAAAGCTAGATTTTCTAATCCATCACTCCAGGCCTTGGAGGAGATGGAAAGGAAGATCAAGATCCTCTATTTGTAAAAGTGGCTCTACCTACAACCACTGGATGAAGTGATGCAAGCACTTTACTGATCCCACTTCTGTGGTCAAGGTCAATGAATCCACCTTCAAATGTCATTTTCCTAATGGAGTCTCTTGCCTCACATGCTGCAAATTCATCATAGCCCCTTCAACATCTTACCACCCACCAGCCACCAGTACCACACACTCCAGTCTCTCTCCACCACAACACTATCCTTGTCCCGTTCTCTTTTAATACACCCAAGAATGCCATTTCATTTGAATACATTTCAATCAGATTCCCTTTCATCTTTCTAAACTCTAGTGAATACAGTCCAGTCAAACCAAACCCTCCTCATAGGACAGAGCTGCTACCCCCAGCCTAGTGAACTTCTGCTGTACTCCCTCCATGGCAAGTATATCCTTTCTTAGGTAGGGAGATCAAAGCTGCATGCAATATTTCAGAGATAACACAGTGTGGAGCTGGAGGAGCGCAGCCGGCCACGCAGCATCAAAGGAGCAGGAAAGTTGACATTTGGGTCAGGACACTTCCCGACCCGAAACGTCAACTTTCCTGCTCCTCTGA
>NC_063339.1:21767560-21843012 GCF_021869965.1 Rhincodon typus
TCAGAGGAGCAGGAAAGTTGACGTTTCGGGTCGGGAAGTGTCCTGACCCAAATGTCAACTTTCCTGCTCCTTTGATGCTGCGTGGCCGGCTGCGCTCCTCCAGCTCCACACTGTGTTATCTCTGACTCCAGCGTCGGCAGTTCTTACTATCTCTACAATACTTCAGATGTATCTCACCAAGGCCCTGTGTAACTGCAGTAACTTCAGTACTTCTGAACAAGCAATAGTGCAGGAGGATGGAGGTCCAGAGTATAGTGATGATGTATAAACACCATTGTTAAAATTTATACTTGCAGTTACTAGCTGATATACTGGATTTCACTAACTATAAAGAGTTTACAGACTGTACCTGAATGTCATTGGATGTAACTGGTCTTCAGTAAGGTCTGGGAAAAGGAGAAAGCAGGTGCCAACTCCATAGAGAACAAGGACTCAACTGAACTTTCCATTTAAAAAACAGTGGCTGTAAGAGCAGGTCAGAGGTTAGGAATACTGCAGCGAGTAACTCACGTCCTGACTCCTCAAAGCCTGTCCACCATCTACAAGGCACAAGTCAGGAGTGTGATGGAATAGTTCCCACTTGACACCATCCAGGACAAAGCAACCCACTCGACTGGCATCACATCCACAAACATTCATTCCCTCCACCAACGTTCAATTACAGCACTGTGTTCAATCTACACCAAACCTACAAACACTTCTGTCTAGAAGGACAAAGGCAACAGATACATGCGAACACCACCATCTGCAAGTTCCTGTCCAAAACACTCACCATCCTGATTTGGAAATATATCACTGCCGCTGGGCCCAGTTCCTGGAATTCCCTCTCAAATGGCATTGTGGGTCTTCCTAAAGCACATGGACTGAAGTCATTCAAGAAGGCAGTTCATCACCATCTTCTCAAGGGAAACTAGGGACAGGCAATAAATGCTGGCCAGCCAGTGATGCCTACATCCACAAGTGAATTATAAAGAGGATGCTTATGAGTTCTGCTGCAGTGGAACCAGATGAGATCATTAATGGGTAGCATACAGAAAAAGGTTAATGGGCATGCACATAGAAATATGAGCTGTATTGTCAATCCTGCCAAACCTACTCCTCTCACTGTCAAGGAGAATGAAGGTTGTTGTGTTTTAAGCTTTGGAGATATGCAGAGGTGAAGACGAGCTTTAATTACAATGCGTTAAAATATCTGGTCCCATGCTTACAGCAATTGGCCTGATTTCAGTCTTTCTCTCACTAAAGAGACTTCAACCAAGGTTAACTATTTATACTTAATGAGCAGTCAACAGAAACACATAATCAAACACCAAATAATTACAATTGAACACTATAGAGGTGCTATCTGCATCTTAACACAGGACAATGCAGAGAGCTTTGAATCCATATCTTATGTCCAATACCATGAGATTGTTTGTGATCCAGCTGTGACACAGTGTCTGATGGTTGATGCAATTTCAATTGCAACGTAAACAGAAGCCTCCCACTCCTGAGTACCAATGCTGTTTAGACTGAAGCATGAAATCATGAACCTTAGACTGTTACCATCATGGCTGCAAATACAACTGTTAAAAGAGGCTTTCAGGATCTCACATCAATCCAACAATCTATACTCAAGCGGATTACTAGAGCTGCTGACACACCAGTTATGAGCATAGTGAAAATGGATTAAATATTCAACTTTCAACATTTGACTTTAATATCTGAAACTTCCATGAATAGAAATTACTTTTTTGAAAAAAGGACATTACCGAACTAAAATTGCTGCAACTAAACTTTTCCCACTGATTGGACAAACAGATTTAAACAGCATTTACAAAAGCGCTGGCAGCTTGCTTTTAAAAAGGGCAACAAGTCCTTCCAGAATTTCTGGATCTAAAAATAACCCTTTTCCCAAATTAGCCCACAAATAAAGAATACTGAAAAATAAAATGGTATGGTCTTTCCAAGCGGCTTCAGTTCATGATGTTCCCACACGGTAACAATAGAACTGAAGTGAGTGAGTCAAATTGTTCCTTTAACAGCTGTTTATAAAAACAATGCATCTGTAAGAAGGTTTACTTGCATATCCAAGATTAAAAGTACTATGATGTCCATATTTGTCATTAACAATTTGATGCACCAGGACAAAATAACTTAGTAAAAATTAAAACCTTGGAAGAACTAAAGGTATAGCGAAGCACTCAGAGGTTGAATTCTATACAAAAGCCAGGAAAACAGAAATTGGCAAAATATCTACAGCTAGAAAATGAGCACAGTGAAACAGATGAATCAAAACCAGAGTAGTGGAAATTTGAATTAGAATTCCAAAAGAGATATCCAGGAGTGAGTTTGAGAGTGTGGAGTGGTAGTGGGGAGAGAGAGAGGGAGATAGAGAGAGAGATACAGAGAGAGAAGAGAGAGGGAGAGAGATAGAAAGACAGAGAATCCAGGTAAGGTGGAATGAAAGAGAAAGGGAATTCAAAATTGAGGTAGCTTGAGATGAAACAGAAGACTGAAAGCACCTTTAATGAGGGGAACATACCTAATAAGACATAGAGACAACATTTAATCCCTAAGTTTCATGAGAAAGAAATGGATGCCGTCTTTATCATTTTTGAAATGTTACCACAGTAATTTTATTCATTAACGAGACGAGGATGTCGCTGGCTAGGCAGCACTTGTTGTCCATCCTTATTTGCACAGAGTCAACCACATTCCTGTGGCTTGGAGTCACATGTAGACCAGACCAGGTAAGGATGGCAGTTTCCTTCTCTCAAGAACATGAGTGAACCAGGTAGGTTTTTCCAACAATCTACAATGGATTCATGGTTGTCATTAGATTCTTAATTCCAGATATTTTATTGAATTCAAATTCCACCATCTGCCGTGGTGGGATTCAAACTCAGCTCCCCAGAATATTACCCGCATCTCTTGATTTACAGTCCAGCAATAATACCACTAAGCAATCGCCTCCCCTAAAATCACAAGTCCAACAATGGCCAATGCTGTTACAGAAGAAGCTGATGGGAAAACTCATGTGACATACTTTCCCTTACTTGACGATGATGCCACTGACTGAGGTGATAAAAGGGTTCTTTTTAATGCATACCAATCAGTGTCAGAGGTGTACAGGCAAAATTTCCACTCTCTCAAGAAACAGCATAATCATCCATATACCTAGAATACCAATGGCTTGGACAGCTCCAGTTTGATCAATGCGTACGAGCACTTAAAGTTGAGTCCATCAAATAAAACTTCCATAAGGTCATTCTCTTTTAGGAGTCCAAAAACTCCACTTGGACTCATGTGAAAAATCAAAGGGCAGCAGTGGGGGGTCAAACAGGGAGAAACCCTGGTTAACAACTAAAAGCCTGACTACATATCCTCAAAACAAAGGAAGTCCTTTTCTAACTTCCCTCAACCACTTCAACAAGACAAAAGGTGATAAAGTGACCAGAAACTCAGCATCCCTGGAAAAGAAGGGACTGTTGGAAACATTTAACCTTCACTATTCCCTGCAGACACACCCCCATTGTCCCCTGCACCACCACCCCCCCACCCCTCCACAAACCCCTCCAAGCCAGAAAGGATGATGCTCAGAATAGCAGTGAAGCCAGGAAACCACATGCAACCCTTGTTCAGGGTCATTGGCATCCAACATTTTCTACTTCCTCACAACCTTCTTGGTAGCTCTCAAATGTACTTTCAGGATGCTCAGGAAACTCTGACTTGCATTGCAGGGAGCACAGGTAACAAGCATTGAAAGACTGCTGTAAGGACACTTTACATACTGTTATGATCCCAGCTGATGTTATTACTGAACAAGTCAGATCCCAGACAGAAACCTGATTTCAAGGGTCATATTTTGATTTGTTCTGATTTTAACAACGTTCTCTCTCGCTGGAACTTAGACACACAATGCAGTTTATTTTTCTTTAAAAATAACATAGAAGTTTAATAACAAAAGAAATGAAGCAAAAGAGAATTAATCAAACCACTACACATAATACAAATTCAAAGATCCTTTTTCTTTGTGGGGCAATTAAGTGCTTCTTGTAAAATGATGACCAGAACTGAGCACAAGACTCCATCTGTGGTCTAACCAGCATCTTATATAGTTTTTAGCATTGTATTTGTGCCTTTGTATTAAATACCTCACCCAATGAAGGTGAATATCCCACATGTTTTAACTTCCTGTTGTGCCAACGCCAGAGAAAAGACTCCTGCCTATTCAACCTCTCCCTATAGCTCAAACCCTCCAACCTGGCAACAGCCTTATAAATCTTTTCTGAATCCTTTCAAGTTTAACAACATTATTGCTATAGCAGGGAGACCAGAACTGAATGCAGTATTCCAAAAATGGCCTGACCAATATCCTGTACAGCCCCAACATGACATCCCAACTCCTATATGCAATGCACTGACCAATAAAGGCCCTTCTCCTCCCTCTCGTCCCTCCTCTGAAATCAGTGTGTTCCATTATTTGCTGCTTCTGCTCATTTTTGTCAGATGCTGCAATGCAGGGGTTTTATACTTATAGCCACAATCGCTGCAAGCAAGAGACCTGGCCAAAGTATTCAACATATTCAGTGCACCTCCCTGAAGCCATTACCAACCATAACCAACTGTTCATAATAAGCAGCATTTCTGTAAACTCAAACACATCCACTCGATGGTCATTAACAATGAACCTTTGACTTGGTGATGGTCTTAACTGGTGTTGGTGGGGAGGTCCTTCCTGTTACTGAATGTTGAAGGTTGAGGGATAGCATTAACTCCATGCAAAATAGTAGAATTGGCATCCAATTATTGCCACATGTTGATATTACAATCTATCATTTGCTATTGTCGCCCTTGGTAACATCTTCATCAAGATGGTGTTTGCTATGATCCATGCCTTAAGTGTGCAGGTCTGGTGCAATGCCACTTTGTCTACATTGTGCCAAAACTTCAGATGCCACAGTAACCAGTTTGATACCTGTGTATCAGATTTCAAAGGAATGCGACTTATTTCTATAAAAAGCTCAAGGTAGCACTCTTCCAAGCACTTCCTATCAGCACCATGGCTACCTACAGCCCAAGGACTGACAGCGCCTCCTCTAGTTATGAGTAGTAAATGCTCGTCTATGTCCACATCCCCAGAATGAATAATTTAAAAACAGTGTACAAAAAAAAAGTTAAGATCATTGTGTAACTATTAAAAGTGATTAACAAAGAAAGTTCCAAATATGTTGCAAACGATATGAAATGTTTTGCTTCTTTATAGCTGATTACCTTCACCTCAAATATTTTATTTTAAAAAAATGCTTTGCATGTGCCCACATGAGAGAAACACAGCAGATAAATCAAAGACCAAGTGAATGACCCCAAAACCAGGTATTCCATACTGAAGAAGCTCACACCGTCTCACACAGCACTTATTAATAAGGATTCAAGCTCAATGTCAGATCTTGACTCCTGTTAGCAGCTTGATCATTAGATAACTTTAACTTAGGTCCTCAAATTTTTATTCAGCAACTCCACATCTGCTGTGTATGTGATGCTTTTTCCTAGATCTCCATTGTAGTTCAGAATTAGATGCCACAAGCTATTTTCACCAAAGAATGCTGAGTGCTCCATTGAAGAATTGACTGAGTATAGGCTTATACACATACAGGGACTTTTTTTTCTGACGACATTTAACCATCACAAATTTTAATCAGGATTCCTGATGCTCTCAGTAAATCACATTTCATTCACTTCAGGTCTTGATGCAAACAAAATCCTGATTAGGTTGAATATTTTTTCCTTGCTAGACTTATGTGACTCGCCATACTGTGAAGTCTATTTCCACCTGAATACATGATTATCAGTGAATGCCTAATACTTCACGTCACTATAGTGCTGTAATTGTAATTAGATGTATTCCATTTGCTGCTGTCAGAAATGCAGATTATATTTTCAAGACAACTTGACTGCTATTGCCATTTCTAAAAAACAAAATTGCATTGATAAACACTCCCTCCCTTCAAACTGTCATAGCTCACTTAACTATGTAGGTTCTTACAAGAACATACTTATAGGATAAAGTTTAATTTGTTTTAAGACTGATATCAAAGGCAAAATAAGAAGAAAGCAAGAAGTGGAAATGGAGTATAATAAAGCAGATAAGCTAGTGTGGTTGGGGATTGGGAACCAGAGCAACAGATCAGTAAATATAGAGTAAGTGCAGAGGAAGAGCAGTCAGGGAGAGGTTCCTGAGCTCAGAGGAACTGGAGGCATAGACTGTATTTACTTCAATGCAAGAAATATAACAGATAAGACTGATGAACTTAGAGCCTGGCTTGATTCATGTAAATATGATGTTGTTGCTATCACAGAGACATGGTTGAAAGAGGGATAGGTTTAGCAGCTTAATGTTCTGGAATATTGGTGTTTTAAGTGAGACAGAGAAGGAAGCAAAACAGGTGATGAGTTGTATTACTGGCTAGGGAGCATATCACGGCTGTGTTGAGGGAGGACTCCCTGGAGGAATCTTGCAATGAGGCCTAATGGGTAGAGTTCGGGAATAGGAGGGGTGCAATCATAATACTGGGATTGTATTACAGACCTCCCAGCTGCCAGTTGGAGATAGAGGAAGAGATATGTAGTTGGATTCCTGAAAGATGTGAAAATAACAGGTTGTTGTGTTGATTTTAACTTCCCCTATATTGACTAGGACTCCCTTAGTGCTGAGGGTTTGGATGGAGAGCAATTTGATAGGTGTTTCCAGGAGAATTTTCTGAAACATTATTTGGATAGTCCAAAGAGGACAGTGGTCCAACTGGACATGGTATTAGGAAATGATCGGCCAGATGATCAAAATTTCGGCAGGGAAGCATTTTGGGAGTGGTGACTATAATTCCATAAGTTTTCAGATACTTATGGATAAGGACAAGAGTGGACCTCAGATGAAGGTGTTAAATTGGGGGAAGGCCAACTATAAAGAATGAGACAAGAATTAGAGAATGTGGATTGGGAGCGGCTGTTTGAGGGTAAATCCACATCTGACAAGTGGGAGTCGTTTAAGGACCAATTCATTAATGTCCAGAACAGGCATGTTCCTGTGAAATCGAAGGACAGGAATGGCAGGAACCTTGGATGGCAAGGGAAGTTAATCAGCTTGGTCAAAAAAATGAGGCATACCGAATGTCTAGGCAAACAAAAACAAAGTCCTTGAGAATGTACGGAAAATAGGGAGGAGCTCAAACAGGGAGCCGGCTAAAAGGGGCTATGAAGTGTCCTAGGCCAGTAGGGTTAACGAGAATCCCAAGGTATTTTGTACATACATTAGGATCAAGAGAGTAGCTTGGGAAAGAGTAGGCCCACTCAGGGATAAAGGAGGGAGGTTATCTGTGTAGCCAGAAGAAATGGGTGAGATCCTTAATGAATACTTTACATCGGTATTCACCAAACAGAAAGACATGAGGGATGTTGAGGTTAGGGAGATGTAAGTGAATACTCTTAGGAAGGATAACATAATGAAAGAGGAAGTGTTGGATGTCTTGAAATAGATTAATGTAGACTAGCCCCAGGGCCAGATGGGATCAATCCAGGATACTGTGGGGGGGCAAGAGAGGAAATAGCCTGGGGCTTTAACTGATATCTTTGCATCTTCTATGGTCTCAAGCAAGGTTCCAGAGGACTGGAGAATGACCAATGTTCCTTTATTTAAGAAAGAAAACAGAGATAATCCAGGTAATTACATTCCAGTGAGCCTGATGTCAGTGGTTGGGAAGCTGATGGAGAAAGTACTAAGAGACAGGATTTATTCACATTTGGAAGTAAATGGACTTGTTAATGATAGGAAGCATGGATTTATAGAGGAAGGTCATGTCTCACCAAATTGATTGAGTTTTTTGAGGAGACGACAAGAATCATTGATGAGAGAAGGGCAGTGGATGTTGTCTACACAGACTTTAGTAAGGTATTTGAAAAAGTACCTCATGGCAGGCTGATACAAAAGGCAGAGTCTCATGGAATCCAGGGTGAGCTGGCTAGATGGATATAAAACCAACTTGGTCATGGAAGACAGAGAATAGTGGTGGAAGGCTGCTTTTTGGAATGGAGATCAGTAACTAGTGTTGTTCTACAGGGATCAGTGCTGGAGCCTTTGTATTATGTAATATATATATAAAGATCTGGAGGAAAATGTAGGTGGTCGGATTATAAGTTTGTGAATGACACCAAAATTGGCAGAGTTGCAGAAGTGAGGAGCGTTGTCAAAGAATACAATGGGATATAGATAGATTTCAGATTTAGACAGACAAATGGCAGGTGGTGTTTAATCCGGGCAAAAGTGAGGTGACGCATGTCGGAAGATCTGTTCAGGTGTGAATTATACAAGATATAGCAGAACCCTTAGGACGATTGACATACAGAGGGATCTGGGCATACAGGTCCACAGATCTCTGTAAGTGGCAATACAGGTGGTCAAGAAGGCATACAGCATGCTTGCCTTTATTGGCTGAGGCATCAAGTATAAAAGTTGTTAAGTTATGTTACATCTGTACAAAATTTTAGTTAGGCCACATTTAGAATGTTGCGTACAACTCTGGTCACCATACTACCAGAAGGACATGGATACTTTGGAGAGGGTGCAGCGTAGGTTTACTAGAATGTTGCCTGGTCTGGAGGGTTTTAGTTATGAGGAGAAGTTGGATAAACTGGGATTGTTTTCACTGGAAAGATGGAGGCTGAGGGACGACCTGATAGAGGTCTACAAAATTACACGGGACATAAATAGAGTAGGTAGTCAGAGACCTTTTCCCAGGTGGCAAGGTCAACTACAAGAGTGCACAAGTTCAAGGTGAGTAGGGGAAAATTTAGGGGAGAAGTGCAGGGAAAATATTTTGCACAGAGAATAGTTGGTGCCTGGAATGCACTGCCAGTGGAGATGGTAGAATGTTAGCAATGTTTAAGGCATATCTTGATAGACATGTGAGTGGGAGGTGAACAGAAGGATAGAAACTGTATATGGGCAATAAGAAAGGATTAGGAATCAGCGCAGGCTCGGTGGGCCGTAGGGCCTGTTCTTGTGCTGTATTGTATTGTATTGTATAGGAGTATAGTGCTGGTGAGAAGAGTACGATGAGAAACCGCTGTGCTGATAAAATAGAAGTATCTTCTTGGAACTGTTGTAAAGGGAATTGGTGCATTCACATATCTTGTGAAGATTGGAAACAGACTTCAATGTTTTGCAAATTAAATGCTTGAAAGAGGAAATCTAACAAATGGAGAGCAGGAAGAAGATTCTATAGTCTAAATTTATTTTATAGTTCAAAGTGAAAGTCAGAAAGAAAGTGAAATTTTAAAAAAAAAGGTAAATGACAGTTTGTCAGTATCACAGGATCCAATGAAAACCGAATCAGAGATAGTAGGAACTGCAGCTGCTGGAGAATCCGAGACAACAAGGTGCAGGGCTGGATGAACACAGCAGGCCAAGCAGCATCATAGGAGCAGAAAGGCTGCTGTTTCGGGCCTAGACCCTTCTAGGTAAATTACTTTACCTGTATCGGTCAGATATATTTTTGTTGGAATTAAAATAAAAACAAATATGCAACACAACCTGTTTACTTATAGCCTCTTGCAGATGTTGGTTTTGTTATTTTGCATTCTGGGAAATTGTATACATGTACCATGTGATCTTTTAATTCTTTTAAGTGCGGAGGGAGTTCAAGATCAATTTTGTTATATTGCTATTATTGGGAGGTGGGTGCAAATTCAGTTCAATAATGGCTGCATGCTGTGAATCCATATGCTGAGTTATTCTTGTGCAATTGACAGCAGGCTGTTGTCATATTGTGCATCGTTTGGGAAGTGTGATCAGCCTCTGATTGAATAGCAGCATCTAATTATAAGTTGCCTGCCCTGGCCAAATGAAAAATGGCTGCAGTTGAAGTATCAAAGGTGCTTAGTGCAGTTGATTTAGGCTACTCTGCTCGCTACTGCCTGCTGGAAACAAATCCAATTATGAGTATTGTACAAACCTTACCAGGCACAGCATGTAGCATAATTTTAAAGTATGCTAGTTTATATTTTATCCAGTGAGTTTAGTTGCAGTCCAATCAAAGCAAGAATACACTACAGAGAATCAAGTTCGCACAAGAGACCTATGTGTACATATCCTGTGTTTTGATGGAAACTGAAAGGAATAAAGTACTTGCTAACCAGCAAAAATATTTCTGACTCATGCACTTTCCAAAATATATTGAATGACGTTAATAAAGTCAGTACACTACAATTAGTCCTAATTATTATTCTGCTTTGAAAATTTTGTTAAAATGACTGTTGTTTTCAGCTCGATGAATATTTCTCAAAAAAAACCTACAAAGATGTAAAATCCTTCTTAATTTTTAATGGGAATTATTGATTTTTTTGATGAAGATTTGAGTGTTATGCAGCATCATGGGCAAAAGACACTTTGATGGTTTTTTGATGTACATCATGCTGTTGAAATAGTATTCTAATTCCTTCTCAGAGGCAATGGTAACTCTTTCAGACTTTGAGTGATTCTTCTAGTCTTGTATTTAGAACCAAAGTGAGATTTGAATGAGAACCAAGTCATTCATTTTATTCCATCAACAATCTGTATCAGTCTCCTAATTTCAAAAGTTTCCAAATATACATTGAACAAACTCTGTTCAACGCCTTCAACTGTTTCTCACTGGTATATATTTTCTCCCTGTGTGAAAAGTTAAAGAAAAATTATTTAACTTGACCAGTGAGATTGATAAATTCTACTTTTGGCAAAGAAATTTACCTCGTAATGCAGAGAATTCCTGAAGCACTAGATACAAGGTTTGTGTCTGAGTCTTTGTGCAACCTTGCTACTTCCCTTATGGCAATTAAATCAGTCAAAGTGGAGTTAACAGCAGGATCACTAATGATGGAGGCAGTGATTGGGATGATTGTGGGTGAGTTGACTGTTCTGTCCAACCCATGACAGTTGTGGGAGATTGGTTTTGGTTGTTGCACCTTATTTGTACAGAATAGGGGAACTGCCATTGTTAAGTGTTGAGTTCACTCCATGGAATATCTAGTGAATCAGGTTATTACAATGAATTTTTTGGAAGAACTTTTCTGGAAGGAGAGGCTAGAAAGACTTGGGTTGATTTCTCTGGAGGGCAGAGGCTGAGGGGAGACTTGATAGAAGTCTATAAAATTATGAGATGCAAGATAGGTTTGACAGTCAGAATCTTTTTCCTAGAGTTCAAACGTCTAATACAAGGAGGCACGTATTTAATGTGAGATGGGGAAAATTCAAAGGAGATGTGATTTGATGTGATTTGAGATGAAAATTTACACACAGAGAGTGATAGGAGTCTGGAACGAGCTGCCGGGATGGTGGTGGAAGCAGGTACAATAGGGGCATTTAAGGGGCTTTTAGATAAGCACATGAATATGCAAGGAATGGAGGGATATGGACCAAGGAAAGGCAGAAGGAATTAGTTGATTCGGCATCATGTTCGGCACAACATTGTGGGCTGAAGGGCCTATTCCTAGGCTGTACTGTTCTATGTTCTATGATCACTGAAACAGATCTGGACAAGCAGGTTCACAGTTCCCTACAAGTGGCAACACAGGTGGCCAAAGTGATTAAGAAGGCATATGGCATGCTTGCTTTCATCGGCCGGGGCATGGAGTGCAAGAGTTGGCAAAACATGTTGCAGCTATATAAAACCCTCGTTAGGCTGCATTTGGAGTATTTTGTGCAGTTTTGATCACCACATTACCAGAAGGAAGCTTTGGACAGAGTGTAGAGAAGGTTCACCTGTTCTTGAGGGCATTGGTTATTAGGAAAGGTGAAAAAGATTAGGATTGTCTTCAGTGAAACGACAGCAGCTGAGACGAGACCTGAGAGAGGTCTACAAAATTATGAGAAGCATTGATAGGGTGGATAGTCAAAGGCTTTTTCCCAGGGTTGAAGTTTCAATTACAAGGGGACACAGGTTCAAGGTGAGAGGGGAAAGTTTAAGGAAGATGTGCTAGGAAAGTTTTTTACACAGAGAGTGGTATTATTTACATAGATGATCTGGAGTTGGGAACTAAGTGTGGTGTGTCAAAATTTGCAGATGACACTAAGGTAAGTGGTAGAGCAAAGTGTGCAGAAGACACTGAAAGTCTGCAGAGGGATATAGATAGTCTAAGTGAGTGGGCAAAGGTCTGGCAGATGGAGTACAATGTTGATAAGTGTGAGGTCATCCATTTTGGTAGGAATAACAGCAAAATGGACTATGTTTTAAATGGCAAAAAATTGCAGCACGCTGCTGTGCAAAGGGACTTGGGTGTCCTTCTGCATGAATCGCTGAACGTGGGATTGCAGGTACAGCAGGTGATTAAAAAGGCAAATGGAATTTTGTCTGCCATTGCTCGAGGGATGGAGTTTAAAAACAGGGAGGCTATGCTGCAGCTGTGTAGGGTCCTGGTGAGGCCACACCTGGAGTACTGTGTGTAGTTTTGGTCTCCTTACTTGAGAAGGGATATACTAGCACTGGAGGGGGTGCAGAGGGGATTCACTCAGTTGATTCCAGAGTTGAGAGGGTTGGATTATGAGGAGAGACTGAGTAGACTGGGATTATACTCATTGGAATTCAGAAGAATGAGGGGAGATCTTATAGAATCATATAAGATTATGAAGGGAATAAAGGCAGGGAGGTTGTTTCTGCTAGCAGGTGAAACTAGGACTAAAGGGCATCACCTCAAAATAAAGGGAAGCAGATGTAGGCCTGACGTCAGGAGGAACTTCTTCACCCAAAGTGTTGTGAATCTGTGGAATTCCCTGCCCAGTGAAGTGGTTGAAGCTACCTCGCTGAATGTTTTTAAGGCAAGGCTAGATAAATTTTTGAACAGTAAAGGAATTAAGGGTTATGGTGAGTGGGCGGGTAAGTGGAGCTGAGTCTCAAAGATCAGCCATGATCTTATTAAATGGCGGGGCAGGCTCGAGGGGCCAAATGGCCTACTCTTGCTCCTAGTTCTTATGTTCTTATGTTCTTATGAGCCTGGAATGCACTGCCAGAGAAGGTAGCGGAAGCAGGCACATTGGCAACATTTATGAGGCATCTTGATGGTTACAAGATTAGGGAGGGAATAAAGGGATATGGACCGAATAAGGGCAGAAGGTTGATTTTTTAGTTTAGTCAGAGCATGATGATGAGCACAGGCTTGGAAGGCCGAACGGGCTGTTCCTGTGCTGTACTTCTATTTCTCTTTTTTGTTCTTTTGAAAGTGGAAAGCTGGTCAGAGGTTAAACGTGGCAGCAGATCTCAGTAGTAAGGTGACTTTACGAATGCACATAGCAGCAAGGAGACAAATGTATGGAAGTCTTAAAACTTCAAAACTCTCAAGAAATTGAAGAAAAATATCAAGCACTTCATCTGCTTCGTCTTTAGGGATTACTTTTAAATAACACTGGAAGTAACCACTATTTGAACTATTCCTTGGTTTGACCAAACAATAGTGATAGTGCTTATTATCTATTGTTTGCAATGTTTATAAAAACCTGGGGTTTTTTTTTGCATTAACCTCAATGAAACTGGCCAACTCTTATGTCAAAATAGGCAAAGATCTCATCAAAGTGTTCATATAAAGAATAGCCAGAAACTATTTCTAGATGTCCTGAGGGCACATGTTCAGCACAGTTATGTGATCTGTTACACAGGCCTAATGCAATGATTTTTAATCAGGCATCATGGGAAGATTCAACACAGATACTTTCCAAATGTAAAATGTGCTTATTTTTAACGTATGCAGCTGGAACATAACTAGGAGACATTGTGCTAATTAACATGAAGAAAGATGTTAAGTGTCCTATAAACCTCTATGGTGCATAATGGTTGGACCTTCAAGGAAGTATGTATCTGGGGCTGCAGATAAAGGGCGACTGAGATTCAGATGTTTCACTTACCTTCCAGGAGTGACAATATCGGACTTGTTGGGGAGAACCGAACTTGGGAGAATGACTGTTTGGGGAAAAGTGCTGATGAGAGATAACACAGGAAATTTATAGGTTGATTAGAGACTGCATTTTAACTCCAGTATATTTCTAAACTAGCGAAGGAAAAATAAGAATTCATAGTCATAGGAGAAGGACCTGATTTGTGGGAAGGGTGTGGAATTTCCTTACTTTCTACTAGCCTCCAGTTGCATTACAATTGATAATACAATCATAAGGTTAAAAAGTTTATGGTTAAGTTACAGTGTGGTAGGACAGCTCAACCAAGCAGAATGCTCGACTTGTGACATGTGGGGAGTTGTGGACACTTCTTATGATCTAGATATGCCCATCTGAAGAAAGTTGTGCCAGCTTGAGTTCCAGGATTCAGAGCTTAAGCAGTAGCTGGGGTCACAGAGGTGTATCTGTAAGGCAGAAAATTACATAGCTAAAATATGAGAGAGAGGTGGTCACACTACGAGTTAAGGGCAAGCAGGTAGTTAGGAAAGTTAGGGCGGCACGGTGGCTCAGCGGTTAGCACTGCTACCTCACAGCACCAGGGACCCGGGTTTGATTCCACCCTCAGGCGACTGTCTGTGTGGAGTTTGCATATTCTCCCCGTGTCTGCGTGGGTTTCCTCCGGGTGCTCCAGTTTCCTCCCACAGTCCAAAGATGTGCAGGTTATGTGGATTGGCCATGCTAAATTGCCCGTAGTGTTCAGGATGTGTAGATTAGGTGAGTTAGAGGGGGATGGGTCTTGGGAGGATGCTGTAAGGGTCAGTGTGGACTTGTTGGGTCGAAGGACCAGTTACCACACATAGGGCTTCTATGAAATGAGTAACCACCAGGCAGAGAGCGCAAGAGTCTCCACAGGATCCACCCCAAACTCCTCTGGATAATGATGAAGTTTGATAGACCCTTGGAGAAGGACAGCAAGACCCAAGCCCATTACCGCAAGGGTGGGACAGCTGAAGAGGAGAAGAGGAAGAAATATGAAAGAACAGGACTAATCAGGGATTATTTGGAGGAGAAGATAAACGTTTCTGTTGTTGACAATAAGACTTCAGGATGGTATGTTGCCCCCTCATGCTAGGTTTAAGAATGTCACAGAACACTGTTCTGGGGAAATGTAGACAACCAGAGTTTGTGGTCCACATTATTCTACTGACAGAGGCAGGAAGGGGGATGTGGTCTTGCGGGTGGAATTTAGGGAGCTAATTAGAAATGTAGCAAGTGAAGACCTCTTATGTAGTAATCTTCAGGTTACTCCCAGTGCCAAATACAAGTGGGTACGGAAATAGGAAATGTCTGACTAACTTGATACAGGTCTTTGAAGAGGTAACAGAAACAGTTGATGAGGACAAGGCTGTTGATGGAGTGTGTTTAGATTTCAAAAAGGCATTTATCACAATGCTGCACAACAGACTTGTAAAGAAAGTTATAGATTATGGAATGAAAGGGATAGTAAAAATAAGGATACAAAATTGACTGAGGAGAGCAAACAGAGAGTAATAGACAATGGACATTTTTCAAGCTGGTAGAAGATTTGTAATGAAGTTCCCCAGGGGTTAGTACTAGGACCCTTGCCTTTCCTGACATTGGATAGCTGACAGTTACGTTCAATGTCGAGAAGCATGTAGTGTTGCACTTTGGTACATAGAACTTCTAGAGATATATAAAATAAAGTGGTAGTAAGAACTGCAGATGCTGGATTCAGAGATATCACAGTTTGGAGCTGGAAAAACACAGCAGGCCAGGAAAGTTGATGTTTCGGGACAGGACCCTTCTTCAGAAATTCCTGAAGGGTTCCGAACCAAAACATCAACTTCCCTGCTCCTCTGATGCTGCCTGGCCTGCTGTGTTCCTCCAACTCCACACTGTGTTATCTATAAAATAAAGTGGGAAGTTCTAAGGTGTGTGCTGGAGCAGAGGGACCTGGGTGTTTATGTGCATAAGTCATCAAAGTTTGCAGGTTGAGACAGCTGTTATTCTTGGCTTCATTAATAGGGTGATACAAGACTAAGAAGTTATAATGTATAGGACATTGGTTTTACCTTACCTGGTGTACTGTGTTAAGTTCTATGTGTCAAATTATGAGAAAGATGTCAATGCATTGAAGGAAATGTAGTAGAGCTTTATGAGAATGTTTCAATGGATAAGAGAGTTCAGTTATATTGAAAAGGTGTTCTAAAAATTGGAAATATTGATAAAGTTGGGACTGTTTTCCTTGGAGAGGAGAAAACTAAGACGAGATTTGATGGAAATTTTCAAATTCGTATGGTGTCTGGATGGAGTAGATAGCAATAAAATGTTTACTTCTAAAGGGTTTGAGAAACCAAGGGAACATTTTTAAAGAACTTTGCAAAAGAAGCAAATATGAGGTTAGAAAAACCTTTTCACCTTCCATATCATTTACACCTACGAATTGGATGGTAGCAAAAACAAATTCTCCCATGACTGTGAACCTGAATGACTCCTATCCTCATTACTATTTTTCTAGTTACCTTCCTAAATTCCGATTCCTATCTCCTAATCACCAAACCTGAAGCAACGTTAATGATTTACCCAGAAATCAAACCAATGTGCAGCACAGTCATGTTATTTTAGAAATGATTAACATGCTTTTTATGAAGTTTCACTTTCTTTTTAATTGCGCAGTTCATACATTAGAGTGAAATGCATCTGTTAAAATTTTTACAAGTCCACTGAATAATATCATCATAATGTCTGGATTAAATGCAGGCTCAGCCTCACCTTTTGCATTATTTCCAATTTTGAGCATTATATTTTATGATGGTTGTGAAAGCTTTAGAGAGAATGCAGAGTCAAAACTTCCAACAATTGCTCTAGAAATGAGAAACTTTTAAGTGGATCGATTGGAGAACCTGGGTTATTTTTATGGAGAAGTTCATAAGGAGTTTTATTAGAGGTGTTCAAAATACTTTTGG
Source organism: Rhincodon typus (assembly GCF_021869965.1). Lineage (NCBI taxonomy): Eukaryota > Metazoa > Chordata > Chondrichthyes > Orectolobiformes > Rhincodontidae > Rhincodon > Rhincodon typus. Next base: position 21,784,442 of record NC_063339.1, read on the forward strand.
AGTTTTAGGGCAGAGTGGATTTGCAGATAGATTTGTGTCCTCTGATATTTGACCTAAGATGAGTGGCAATAGAATCAAGGGCAACATGGAGGAAATAGTCTTTTACACAGCAAGTGGTTATTGGCCAATACTGCCTAGAAATGTGGAGGAGTTAAATTGAATTGTGACTTCCATGGGGGAGCTGGATAAGAATCTGAAGGGAAAGCAAATTTCAGGATTGCTGGGAATGTGAGAGAAGTGGGACGAGCTAAATTACTTTTGCATACTATTGGAACATGTTTGACAAGGCTGAATGGTTTTCTTCTCCATAGTCATCTTTCTACAATTCTTATTCTATTCTATTCTATGACTCATGCTTAATACCTAGCTTGAGTGAGGAACACAACTGATCTTTTGGTTATTTAGTTGCATTTAGAGTGGCATTTTCCCTTCAATATCAGCAATGCAATATAAAAACAACACCTCCCCCATATCTACTGTTTGAAGAATATGATGAATAATCAGATTAATCATGAAAATAAAGCTGACGTGATTATTCTGCAATATCAATACTGCATCCTAAAGAAAATCAATCACGTTAATCTGTGCTTCAATTATCTATAAAACCATCATTTTCAAATTGTGCCTGTCTAATGATAATCCAATTATCTCTCTAGCATTTTCCCTTCTTATTTCATTAGTTCACTGCAAGGCTAGCGACTAATGAAGCAGGAGATTGAACAAGGATCACAGTTTGGATAAAGGAAGTCAAGTCAGGGACAGGACCACGTTCATCTGACATCATCCTGAGCATTGCTTTTGTCTCTTCCATGCCAAGGAACAACTTATTATTTGTGCCACTGCTCCAGCGCCTGGTCTTGCATTTTATCGAGGAATCTCCTCTGGTGTCGAGATTTGATTCTTCCTGGAGTGCAGTCTTATCTCTCCTTGTTTGGTCAAGGGCCACACTCTCCCTCAAAACAGCCACTGAAGTTCAACGCTGAGCTGGATTGGTTTTTGATTTAATGGGCATGGAGTAAAGATGGGTAAGTGGCGCTGAGCTATCGATCAACCATTATTGAATTAGATAGTAGAACAAATTTGAGAGTTCTAATAGCCTACTTATGTCCTAATGTTCACCAGATTCACCTTTTTCTGCCCTGAAGCCACTCAGCCTCACTCCTTGGCCTCATCACATTTTACCCACAAACTTGTTACAAGCTGCAGACAAGCTTTCAAATTCATCTCCTGATTTTTAGAAAAGTCTTTTTCCTTTAATATTTATTCTCAGAGGAAAATCCATGCAGAATGTCGTAACATGGCCAAAATTGCATCCACTTGTAAATCCTGCCAATACTCATACGGCAGGTTGAAAGAGCAGGAGAGTTTCCTGGGTAGCCACTCTTGATGTGGAGTGGTGCTCCTCAAGCTATAACCTCTAGTGGTTGACTGACCATGTTCCAAGAAAACCTAGCCTTGGAAACATATACACTTTATCTGCTTCATGTGTCCAGGGAAAACCTTTCAATCATCTCCATTGAGATAAGCCTCTGTCGGCAGTTTTTTGTAATTCACTCACAGGACATAGGCATCTCTGGCTAGGTCAGCATTTGTTGCCCAGAGGGCTGTTGAGAGTGAACCATATTGCTGTGGGTCTGGAGTCACATGTAGGCCAGACCAGGTAAGGACGGTGTTTCCTTCCCTCAAGGGCATTAGCAAAGTAGATGGTTTTTGATAACCGACAATGGATTCATGGTCATCATTAGACTCTTAATTCCAGATTCTTTATTGAACTCAAATTCTGCCATCTGCCATAGCTGATAGGATGCTTGTGAGCCTTGGCTTAGTCTGCATTAACTGTTAAACGTTTTTCAGAAGGGTTTTTAGGGAGTGTGTGAGGGTTTTTTGTGTCTTGCTTTGTAGTAGTTTCCTCACAGCTAGTCTGCTGGTTAGAAAAGTGTACAAACTACAAAATGCTGCAGGACACTGGACTCCCCATACGCCATGAGTTAAAATGCCAGAAGACCCACCAAGGGAATCTTTCACTGGCCACAGTTAACAGGCAATTGGTCATTACTAGACTGGAGATAGAATGGGAAATAGTGGTTGTGATATCTTTGAATATACAGAAGATAAGACATCACACACTAAGTTACTTAATACGATGAGAGCCCATGGTGTTCGAAGTAGCATATTAGTATGCCCAGAGGATTGGCTAACAAATAAAAGACAGAGAGTTGGGACAAAAGGAGCATTTTCAGGATGGCAACTATAAACAGTGGAGTACCACAGAGAGTGGTGCTGGATCTACAATCATTTACAGTATAAGTTAGGGACTTGGATAAAGAAAGTGAATGTACTCTTAAGTTTGCAGATGACACAGAGAAAAGGGGGAAAACAAATGGTGACAATGACACAGATTCTGCAGAGGAATATAGACAGGTTAAGTGAGTGGGCAGAACTTGGCATATGGAATATAATGTGAGAGAATTAGTTTATGCACTTTGGCAGGAAGACTATAAGAGCTGAACATTATTTAAATGAAAAGAGACTGCAGAAAGCTACAGAAGAGAGATTTAGGAGTCCTCACACACCAACCAAAAAAGGCCAGGTAATAGGGAAGGCAAATGGAATGTTAGCCTTCATTTCATAGGGAATGGGGTATAAAAGCAGGGACCTGTTGCTAAATCTATGCAAGGCACAACTTAAATCACACCAGAAATACTTACAACAGTTTGAATCCCCTCACCTAAAGAAAGATATGCTGGCATCGGAGTCTAGAGAAGATTCCCTGGCCCAAAACATGGTATGGAGGGGCTGTCTTATGAGAAGAGGTTAAGTGGGCTGGGTCTGTACTCATTGGAGTGAGGAAAAATGAGAGGTGGCCTTATCGAAACATGCAAGAGTCTTAAGGGACTTAACAAGGTAGATGTAGAAAGGCTGTTTCCCTTTGTTAGACTGTCAAGGAGCAGAGGCCATAGTCTCAGGGTTAATGGTCACCCATTTAAGATAGAGGTGAGGAAGAATTTCTTCTCTCAAAGGATTGTAAGTCTGTAGAATTCTTTACCATAGAAGGCTGTAAATGTTGGGTCATTTACACAATCATGTGTAAAGCTGTGATAGACTGATTTTTAATCAGCCAAGGAAATGAAGCATTATGGAGGAAAAGGCAGGAAACTGTAGTTGAGGATTATTAGATCAGCTGTGATCTTATTGACTGGGAGAGCAGACTCTAAGGCCAGAAGGGCCTAATTCTTCTCCTCAGAAAACTAGCAGAAAATCAGAGGCTAGCAGCCTACCAGAACATCAAGAAATAAAAATGCAGTGTTAGTTTGAGATTAGTGTCAGAATTTGGAGGTTTTTCCGAGTACCAAGCTAGCCAACACTGTTGAATTGGGATAACGAAGTGGAGAGTACATGAAAAATTGGGGATAGGTCTTCTGATGGATCCAAGGTGCTGGTTAAGGAGGGAAATCTCCCCTTTCACACTACCACCCCAGCAGGGAAAATTGTTGGGTTGAACACTTGACATTGGCCTCTTCACCACTGGTTAAATTTGGGATGGATAAGTAGGAATTCATTGCCCATTTAAGACAGTGGAGAACTTGAGATTCAGAGCAATACCACCAGCAGAGCCCTTTTGGAGCAGACAATCTGAAGAAGAGGCAAAGATAGAAATTGCTGGAAAAGCTCAGCAGGTCTGCCAGCATCCATGGAGAGAAACCAGAGTTAATGTTAATCTGAAGAAGAGATTCTACTGCCTAAATCATTTTTGGAGCTGAAGTATCCAAGTAAGTCACTATTTGCTGCAACCTCCATAATTTTGCCCTGCAAAGTAGATAGTATTTATAGACATCTGTAGAGGAAGAAGTCCAGAAGCTGATGAATGAACAGGAAGATTAGATGCTGATGAAGAGCAAGGATCACAAATCCTGACAGCTTCCAGAATCAAGAGTCAGTAAAATTGTAAGTAAAGTTAAGATAAGCAATCTCTCCCCTCTTTGATATTCACATAAATATTTACTGCTCCCATCTCCTAAGGCCCCTGCACCCACCACACATTTACTCTTGGGAGATACCTATACAATAATACAAATGTTAAGCCTAAAAAAAACAACAACACTAAGATGTGTCATCAGTCTCCATTTCCAAAAACCTTGTGCCAATTCAATTGAATCCTTTAAGCAGTGCTTTTCCCATTTCAAAACAGGTTGAAACTAATTTTGGCCATTTGGTGTCATTACAAAGACATTCTTTGAGGTCTGCTGCATTAATTAGTCAAATTTTACGAATATAAATATAGTTGATGAATTGTCCTGTTCTTTTTGGGGTTGAAAGAGAAAACAATGTATTTACTGTTCAATTAAGAAAGCCTCTGCAGATTTGTTGTTATTAACACCTTAAAGTAAAACTGATGACCTGTTGGTGCAGCAACTAAATGGAAGTTCCTTTGTTCCTCTCCTGAAGCTAAAGTATATCAGCCTCAACTGAGTCAGTAGCATTCTCATTTAGTCAGGAGGTTTCGGGTCAATTTCCTCCCCAGGACTGCAGCAAAATAACATAGACTGACATTGTGGCTCAGTACTACTAGAATGCAACACGATTAAAGATGTTGACTTCTAAATTCTACATTAACCTGAGGGTCCTGTCTATCATCTCAGATGGATGTCAGTAATCCTATGGCACTCTTATGAAGGATAACAGTAAAGTTATTCCTCACAGACTGGCCAATAGTATCTCTGAATCAACATCATTAGTATAGATTATTTGGTCATTATCACAGTGCAGTTTGGGGCTTTCCTGTGCACAAATTGACTGCCATGTTTCCTGCGTTAGAATAGGGAAAACACTTTTTAAAATGGACTTTGCTGGCCGTAATGTACTTTAAAATGTCTGAGGTTTACAGAAGGTGCTGCATGATGGGGAGCCTTTGTTTCTCTTTATAACTTAATTGACACTCCCCCAGCTGAATAGTTGTTGTGCATCAGCCTAGACAGTGCAGACTTTCTATTTGGCTATATGCCAGAAAAATCTCATCCTTGCCCTCATTCAGCATTCACATGTGACAGCTGCCCAGTAAAAGTTGTAAGATTGCTAAATTTTCCACTCTTCCATTCAGGTGCAAAGCAAGCATGCTTACAGATTCTTGGTTGAGATCTCAACACACAACACAAACTGGAATCTTACCAGCTTCGTATAGCCCAGTTCTACTCACACATTTATTCTGTAACTCTGAGAGTTCAGCGTTTATGCTTTAACAGTTAACTCATCAGCTATAGGTGAGTAATCAACTTCCACTACAGCTGTTCTCAATTTCACACAAGCTAAAGATTTGCTAATTTCTTTGTCAGCAAAATTTATAATAAGCCCTCCTGAGAAAACTATCGGGCTTTTTCCAGAAGAATATTTAACAAATCATGAAAAATATTATCCATGGAATCAGAGTTTGAGGGCTCCAGTGCTGATGAGGGGTTGCTGACTAACTTACCGTGATGATTAAACACTTTACATCAGCTGTGTAATTGAACCATTGCACGGGGTCAATTGCTATATAATGATTAACATCATTATTATTCATCATGTTTCCCCCAACCCCCCAGCATTATAATCTAGCTATACATTCAAATGAGGAAAACTATGCACTCAACTAGAACATAAGAACTATGAGCAAGAGTACGCAATTCAGCTCCCCAAATCTGCTCTGCTACTTGATATGATCAGGGCTGATCTCATCCTGGTCCCAATTCCACTTCCCTGCCCACTCTCCATAACTCTTGAACTCATACCACTTAAAATCTATCTCCTCCTCAAATTTACTCAATGTCCCATCATCCACCAAACTCTGGGGTAGTGAATTCCACGGATTCTCAACCCTTTGACAGAGGTAATTTCTTCTCATTTCTGATTTAAATCTCTTCCTTCTTAACCTGTGACTATAATCGTTTGTTATAGATTGCCCCACATGAGGAAACATCCCTTCTACAATGTCCTCAGCATCTTACATACCTCAATTAAATCTCCTCTTATTCTTCCAAACTGCAGACAATATAGGCATTAATTGCTCAATCTCTCCTCATAAGACAAACCTGTCATCTCTGGAATCAATCTCGTGAACCTTCCCTGAGCTGCCTCCAACACAGCTACACCCTTCCACAAGTAAGGGGATGAAAATTGTACACAATAGTCTCACTATTGCCTTCTACAGTTACAGCAATGCTTCCCTACTTTTATACTCCACTCTTTGAGCAATAATTGCTAAAATTCTATTTGCCTTCCTTGTCACCAGGGGTAGCTGCATAATAGCTTTCTGCAACTCATGCACGAGGAAACCCAGATCCCTCTGCACCAAAGGACTCTGAAGTTTCTATCCATTTGGATAATAACTTGTTTTTTTTTATCATACCAACCAAGCTAGATAACCTCACAATTATCCATGTTAAACATCATCTGCCAAATTTGGGCCTATTCTCCTAACCTATTCATATCCATTTGTAAACTAAAATTGCTGGAAAAGATCAGTAGGTCTGGCAGCATCTGTGGAGAGAAATCAGAGTTAACATTTTGGGTTGAGTGACCCTTCCTCAGTTCTGAGTTCTCTCCACAGATGCTGCCAGACCTGCCGAGCTTTTTTTTTTAAGTAATTTCTGTTCTTGTTTTTGATTTACAGCATCTGTAGTTCGTTCAGTTTCTATTTGTAAATTTCTCATTTGTTCATTGCAACTTACTTTCCCACTTATTTTAGTGTCAGTACACTCAAGCTCAGAACAATTGTTTTTCTTAAACTCCCACTGGCATTGCACCTCACTGATGTGTAGGTAGGTTGAACATCACTGCTGGCTCCATGCTGGGAGACTTGGCTGACAACGTTGCTGTGGATATATTTTCCATCAGTGTTAATTAGGTTCACAATTTGTTTCATGACAAATGTTGAAAGTTACATAAATGAAATTATATTTTAAGAAAACACATTTTTCTTCTGGATGCTTTAAAAATTCCTTCAACTTTATGACTAGAAAACTGAAAACACCTCTTCAGCTCCCAATTCCTCCTCATTCTATTAATGCCCCCAATTTCCACCTCAAGATGAATGAAAAATTGTGGAATCCTGACTTCCTGTGCAACCCAACATTTTTTTCCTCATGTGTGATGTGAACAAATGTCCAGTTTTTTTTGCTCCCGAACATTGACCTCTTCTATCTATGCTCATTCCATATGAACTGTCTTAGATTTAGCTCAGTGATGGTAATCTTATATTTAATGCTGAGATCAAGAACTACAATTGCTCATGTGATTTTGGGGTACAAAATGACCATATTTTGTTTCTGGGCAATGGTCTCCTTAAGAGCTAGGTTTCTAAATATTTTTAATCAACCTGTTTAGGTTAGAGCCAGGTTTCTATCAAAGGAGATGTATCATAAATTACCTGACTACCAGTAAATTATCAAGTGACCAAGTTGCCTGGGAAACACAACAGTAAAAGCCAACAAGTTAATTACTGATGAATAGATTTTGGGTATGGCTTTATGTCAAAGCGGCATTTGTGTGTTTTTAAGCCTAACTTAAACTGGACAAAAGGGATCATCACTTTCAAGAAGGATTCAGTTTAAAAACTGGTGTGTAGCTGAAAGAGTTTAAAACTCCTATTAACTGAAAAGCTGATGATAGTAAATTGGACTTCTGGGTATTGCCAAGCTGAGGAGAGGAAGAGTTTTAGTTGCATGATTCCAAAGCAAATGTACATTAGGTACAGGAGAGTTCTAACCTCAGGTGACCATACTTAAGTGGCTGGAAATGTCTATGTTGAAGGGAAAGTCTACAACTTTGAAACAGTTGGAGGAGGTTTGAAGGGTCAACCTTACCAAGTAAACATAAAGGCAAGAAATATTAGTGATATACGAATAATACAATTCTCCTTCAATGTGGTAATGCACTGAAGATCAAGTCCTGTTATTTCTGGTATCATCCCAAAAGTTAAAGAAGTGCTTAGAATTCCCTAATTTTTCAATGATTTTGACCCAGTTCGACAGAATGAACACATTAGGTTTCTGTACTTAGCGAGAATTACTACTTATTACAAGCAAAGATCTTCAAGTTACAGGGAAACAATTATGTTGCATTAGCATATAACTCTAGTAGTTAAAACTTTAACTCCCTTATAAACTCTCTCTTACACACACATGCAGACAGAGACAGGATAAAAAAACATGGGTGTTATGGATGGAGGGAAGCCCAGTCTCCATTTACAGCTGTTGAGATGGTTCTTGTGCTGATCAGAACATTACTTAATGATCTTCCTTCTCCTTATGTTTTCCATGGTTTTCGGGAGACGTAGCGTGGCCAGTTCACAATTATAAAAGTTCTCTGACTTAAAAATTGAAAGTCAAAGCTTACTACAACTGCTGAAAGAAAAATAAGTTGTTTTGCTTCTGGTTTAAAATATATCCTACTGATTTGTAAAGTGACATCTCTCTGGGCTCATTGGTTCAGTATTTCATGTGGAACTGAGCTAATTAGAAAAAAAACAGATATAGATTGACTGACGTTTAGGCCTGTATTTTTGCTGAGTTGAAAAGACTTCGTGGACACCAGATCCAGAAATCCTGTCTTTGTGTACTGCAGTGATGATTTTTTTCTGGAAAGGATGGAGTAAGTAGGAACCAGACGCTTTGTGATCCCATAGCCGATAAGCCTAGAGAAAAGTCACTTATCAAATCAGTGGGATATATTTTCACCCTCACTAGACTACGATCTGGAGAGGCAGACTCAAACATTGTAGAGGCGGCCCAGGGGAAACAAAATTTGGACAAGTTCTCCATCCATCACTTCAAAAGATAGAAATCTACTCACATCTTTCATAATAAAACACGTCGAAACTAAAAGACATTTTGTGAGGAACTGTACCCAGTAGAACTGAGAGTAGCAATAAGTTCCCTGGTCTGCATTCCCACAATGCGACACGTGAGGTGCAACTCGCCTGTAAAAATTGACATTACCTGAGATTTCCCAACATGAGCAGCAGTAAGTTGTGGGTAGTGATATTGCTACTGCAGACAGGTGTAGAAACTTGCGGGGTTTCTATTGTTTAACAATATGTGAATTCTGAAAGTTATAGGGTTAAAGTACTGCAACATTGAGCACATCAATGAAAATTGTGAAAAATCTGAGACAGGATGAAGCATTAATGAATAGCTGAAGACATTGTGGATAGGGAGTTCTATGCTGCTGACTACGTAATATTAGATATAAAACACTCAGATATGTGACGCCAGCAGCTATTTGAAACGACCATCTTCAGACTATAGATAGCTGATGTCTGTGGGCTCAATGCAATGCTTGAAGTAAGACCCTGAAGGTTACAGAATAATTTGATACTTTCTGTTCATATAATTTATATAAAGTCTGGCATAATTATTGTGAAGGGAACACGGGAGAAATCTGAATCATTCCCTAACGTTTAAAGCAACTGCAGTATTCCTTGCTGATTGCAGAACAAGTATACAATCCAGTTAGATGAAGTAGGATTAAATTGAGGTTACCTCTTAAACCCTTTTAACAAAATACTGCGTTACTAACTTTTCACTCTATTTTTCATGTATCCTGCATTCAGGTGACAAAATAAAGTGACTTTAGGCCATAGGTTTACAAATCATGTCCCCACAACAGCATCATGATTTGCCATCTGCAAATTAACGATCACATTTTTTTTATTTTTTAAAAAAAAGCACCAATCAATGAGGCTTTCTTCGGACGATGACTCAATGGGGATTACTTTAACCCCGCTCGCTCCTCAACTAAAGAAACAGAAATAGGTGGGTTTGAATCAGGCAGGATGTGAAAACCCAAACTCAATAAGACTTGAACTGCCCACTTCTGGTCCTCATGGAAGAGGGACTGTAGGATGCGGTGAAGGGCTAACTTGAAAGAAGAGGCAATTTTAAGTACAGTTAAGTTTATTCCCACAAAGTTGAAAGGTAGGGCACATAAGTACAAAGCTCCCCATGTAATCAAAGAGAGAAGAGGACGAAGCAGAAAGAGTGTGTTAAATTGACAAATTGTGAACCAGGATAACTCCAGAAGGTTCAGAACAGAAAATAAATAAAAGAGATGAAGAGGCTAATAGTTAATAAAAGGTGAAACCAGAAGTCCTGTATAGGCATATAAGTGTTAAAAGGTGCTAAGAAGAGAACTAGGGATGATGAGGAACCAAAAAGAATTACACATGGAGACCAGAGGACATACCTAAGGCATTAAATGGAAACTTTGTATCAGTCTTTACCTGGGAAGAAGATGCTGTCCAGGGCATGGTAAACATACTTGAAGTGGTTAAATCTGATTAGAAGGAAGCATTGGATAGGCTGTCATCTTAAATTTAGTAAGGCCCAGGATTGGATGAGATGCATCCGAGGATGTGAAAGTTGTAAATGTTAGAGCCTTGTTCAAAAAAAGGTGTAAATGTAAAGGAAGCTAGAGATCAGTTGGTTTAGAAGTGGTGGTGAGGAAGTTTTTGGAGATAATAAGTTAGTAGAAAATTAATAGTCATTTGGACAAGTGCAGGCAAACTTAGGAAGCCACCATAGTGTTATAAAGAGCCAGTCGTGTTTAATTAACTTGTCTGCAATTTTTTTCAGAGTTATGAGAGAGAATTAATGATGCCAAAGTTGTTGGTACAGCATTTGGCATAACCAACTTAATTGTGAGCAAAGTTAGAGCTAAAGGAAGAAAAGGAACAGTGGCAACGTGGATACAAAATTTTCTGAATAACAGGAGACAATAAAGAATATTGTCCTGAACTGGAATATCTATACTGGAGTGTCTCAGGGATTATGTTAGGACTCCTGCTCTTCCTATTATATATCAAAGACTTAGATCTTGATTTGCATAGTTTAATTTCAAGATTTGTACATGCTATCGAATTTGGGAGTACTGTGAACCATGAGGGGGATAGCATAGAACTCCAAAGATATTTGGGCAGGTTGCTGGAATAGGTGAAGAAGTGGTAGATAAGATTTAATACAGTAAAATTTTTATTATCTGGCATCTATTGGACCAGGATTGTGCTGATTGATCAAATATTCCAGATAATCAAGTGGTCCACATAATCAATGTCAAAACACACATACCAAGTAAGAGAAATGTAATGCAGGGGATATACACATCACTATTATACTTTATTTACAGCATAAATCACTGAAATAATAATGCAGCTTTTCCTTAAATAAAACTTACCAGCAGAGAGACTTCGCACCCTCAACTGACTACTCAGATATTACATTGGTTCACGGTACTTATGGAGAAATTGATTCGAAATTCAATCAACTGTTGCTATTTCATGTGACCATTTGATGGAATAACAAGTATATTTACACTGAGATAAATACATTTGAAAAAAACTATAGTAATTGGGCAGAATAATAAACTTTGCGGTATTCAAGGGTTTTGCCGATTAAAACAAAGTACACAGAAGTGAGAAATTATTTATTTTGATCAGAAGAACACAAAAGGGCAATACAAAATAAATAGTACAATTCTAAAATAGATGCAGAGGGACCTGGATATTTACGTACAGAAAACCTTGAAGAAAGCAGAACAGTTTGAGAGTGCAGTCACTCAGAGATAGCAAGAGCTGCAAATGCTGGAGTCAGAGTCAACACAGTGTGGAGCTGGAGGAACACAGCAGGTCAGGCAGCATCAGAAGAACAGGGGAGTGGACATTTCGGGTCAGGACCCTTCATTCTCCTCCCCCAGCCCCACCCCAACTCCAACTCCCTCTCGCTTCATTGAGCTGACACAACCTGTCCATTTCCTCCCCACCTACCTGCCCCACCCTTCCCACTGACCAATACCCACTACTCTCTACCTGCACCCACCTACCACCATCCCACCTATCTTTCCACAGCCCCACCCCTCCTCCCTCTCGCCTCCTTGACCTGACTCCCACTTCCTACAAACTAAGGGGGTGCCTATGGGCACCCGTATGGGTCCGAGCTATGCTTGCTCTTTGTAGGGTACATGGAACAGTCCCTGTTCCACTGTTACACTGGCACTATCCCTCATCTCTTGCTCTGCATTGATGACTGTATTGGAGCTGCCTCGTGGTCCCATGAGGAGCTGGAATAGTTCATCAAGATTACGAACACCTTTCATCCCAACCTCAAAATCACCTGGGCCATCTCTGATACCTCCCTCCCCTTCCTGGACCTCTCTGTCTCCATCTCTGGTAACTGCCTCAACATCTATTTCAAACGCACCGACTCCCAAAGCTACCTGGACTACACCTCCTCTCACCCACCTTCCAGCAAGAATGCGATCCCTTACTCCCAATTCCTCTGCCTCTGCCACATCCACTCCCAAGATAGAGCATCCCACTCCTGGAGATCCCAGATGTCCTCCTATTTCAAGGACCACAACATCCCGCCTCTCCAGTGATCAAAAATGCCATCAACTGCATCTCTTGCATTTCCCGCACCTCTGCCCTTAAAGCCACTCCCCCCAACAAAAATAAGAACAAAGACCCCTGGTCCTCACATACCACTCCACCAACACCCGCATCCAGCGTATCATCCTCCCCCACTTCCGCCACCTACAATCCGACTCCATGACCAAAAAGATAGTTCCCTCTCTTCCCCTATCTGCAATTCATAGGGACCATTTACTCTGCAACTCCCTTATCTGCTCCACACTCCCCACTAACCCCACCACGCCCGGCACCTTTTCCTGCAACCGCAGGAAGTGCTACACCTGCCCCTACACCTCCCCTCTCACCTCCATCCAAGGTCCAAAACAAACTTTCCAAATCTGACAGTGATTCACCTGTACATCCTCCAACCTGGTCTATTGTATCCATTGCTCCCAATGTGGTCTCCTCTACATCAGTGACACCAAGTGCAGACTTGGGGACTGACTCGTAGAGCATCTGCGCTCTGTACACAATAATCAACAAAACTCTCCAAACGCTAACCATTTTAACTCCCCCTCCTACTCTTTTGATGACATGTCCATCCTGGGCCTCCTCCAGTGCCACGTACAAACTGGAGGAGCAACACCTCATATTCCGCCTCGGGAGCTTACAGCCCAATGGCCTAAACGTAGAATTCACCAGTTTTAAAATCTCCCCACGCCCAGCCTTATCCCATGTCCAAACCTCCCTCTCACCCCCGCCTTCTTGACCTGACACAACCATCACCTTCCCCACCCATCTTCCCCCAGCCCCACCTCTCCTCCCTCTACTTATTTCCCAGCTCCCTTCCCCCTCCCCAGTCCTGATGAAGGGTCCCAACCCGAAATATCAACTTTCCTGCTCCTCTGATGCTGCCTGACCTGTTGTGTTCCACCAGCTCCACACTGTGTTGACAGTTTGAGAGTGCAACTTGTACGTTATTCTGGGCCTTACTGTTAGAAACACAGGGAACAAAAGCAAATAGGTAATGTTAAACCCACAAAATAAGAGACTGGTTCAACCTCTGCTAAATTCCTTTGTACAATTCTCATCATCAAACTTTCAGAAGAATGCAAAGACATTAGAATGGGGACAAAACAAATTGAAAAATTGAAGAAGAAGGAATTTCAGTTATATAGACAGATTGGGTGGAGAAATTGGGTCTATTTCCCATGTATAATAGGAGGTCTTGAGGAAATTTCACTAATATATATACAAAATCATGAGGACTCTGGACAGAGTAGATTGGAAGAAACTGTTCCCATTATTGGAAGGATTGGGACCGTTGGGCACAGATTTAAGGTAATTGGTAAAAGACATGATTGTGACACCTGGAAAAGCCTTTGCAGCAGCTCATGGTTAGAATCCGAAATGCACTGCCTGAGAGGATGGTGTGGGCAGGGAAGTTTTCTAAATGAATTGGATCCTTATTTGAAAAAGAAACATTTGCAGGAGCTACTGGGAAAACACAAAGGGGCTGCACAAGGTCAATTGCTCCTTCAGGGACTTACACAGATGTGACTGGCCAAATGGTCTCCCCCTGTCCTGTAACTATTTACTGATTCTCTGCTATGTGCGACCTTGCCGTGCAATCTGAATGATGATTTGAATTGGTCAAGAGGAAGAAATCCCTTTCGTCATGCATACTTTGTCTATCAGCTTCTACTGAGGAAAGACAGTTGAAGATTACTTGAACAATAGGAATGTTTGCTACCTGATGACTTGTCCTTTTGTATGTAGAACTTGACAGTAACTGCTAGGAAGAACACAGCAGATCAGGCAGCATTAGAGGAGCAGGAGAGTTGATGTTTCAGCCCTAGACCCTTCATCAGGACTCTGTTGTGGGGTCTAGGCCCGAAATGTCGACTCTCCTGCTCCTCTGATACTGCCTGACCTGCTGTGCTCCTCTAGCTCCACACTGTATCGACTCTGACTCCAGTATTTCCAGTTCTTTCTATCGCCCAGTAACTGCTAGGGTCATTCCTTCTGATAAGCAATGTTCGTGATGAAGACCAGGGTTCCCTGTAGGTCCAAATAATATAACTTTTCCTTTCCCAGAACAAGAGCTCACTGCAAATATTTATTTTGTCTGATATCGAGAAATCCAATCTTCTTATGTCGCAAGACTGGAAATTATCCTGAAGCACATGCAATGTAGTTTGAGAAGAATATATGGCTTTCGGGACCATTTTATACCCTGAGGCAACTATTTTAGAATCTGGCAGAAAATGTAGAGAAAGAAACAAAGCTCTAGTGGTGGTGAAGCCCAGGTTTCTATCTTTGACCGAAAGTAGGAAAAAAAATCTTAACAAGGTGTAGAGCTGGATGAACACAGCAGGCCAAGCAGCATCATAGGAGCAGGAAGGCTGACATTTTGAGCCTAGACCCTTCATCAGAAATGATGAAAATTCTGTTGAAATGATGAAATTTCTGATGAAGGGTCTCGGCCCGAAACGTCAGCCTTCCTGCTCCTATGATGCTGCTTGGCCTGCTGTGTTCATCCAGCTCTACACCTTGTTATCTCAGATTTTCCAGCTTCTGCAGTTCCTACTATCTCTAAAAAAATCTTAATGTTACTTTTCTCTTTCGGGTAATTGACTGAGAAATACCAAGTAAATTGCACAACACAGGACACATATGTTGATTCAGCTGTCCCAGCAGGGGGCAGGCACAAACAGCTTAGTGCTGAAATTATGCCTCCAGCCCACGCTCCCTTCAAATTTTGGAAGCCAAGGAGCAGTGAATAAACCTATACATTACATGATACATACCAGTGTGTAATTTGTCGAAGATTGAAGGACATTGGGAAATTGCTTAACAAAAATCAATCTGTCATCGTTTGAAAGTAACATTGGGTTATTTTGGTAATTCCATCACAATCCTTTCATTCATAGTGACCATGTTAAGCTTATGTTTAAACTTATGAAATATCAGGCTGCCTTTTGCAGTTTTCAAAACAGCTCAAACATCTGGATTTCCAGCTTGGAGTAGTACATAGAATGGGATAGTAATCAGTACAATCTACTGCTGTTTGCAAGGTGTTGAGTAATTTGCATTGGAACACTAGGCATTTGATGACTATTCCAATACCACTAAATTGCAATTAGCAGCAAGTCACAGCTTTAAAATCAGTAGCTTTCAAAGTTGCAGCAATCATAGATTCTCTAATCAGCAATGGGCTGATAAGTGGTAAGTAACATTTGCACCATACAAGTGCCAGGAAATGATTATCTCCACGAGGAGAGAGCCTAACCATTACTATTGCTGACTATCCCACTGCCAACTTCCTAGAGATTACTACTGACCAGAAACAGAATTAGATCAATGGCACAGTGGTTAGGACCGCTACCTTACAGTGCCAGGGACCTGAGTTCAATTCTGACCCCAGATAACTGTCTGTGTGTTTTCTCTAGAGTGCCTTGGTTTTGTCCCACAGACCTGGGCAGGTCAAAGACTTGACATTTATGGGAAGGGCTGTGAGGAAGGGAATCTGGATGTTTGAGTTTTCACCGAATCCCAGAGATGAAGACCAGAAACGACTGTCTAAAGAGTGTTCACTGATGTCTTTCGTTGTGCTGGGAAAAGAAATTGCTGAGGCCGTACATGGAGTGGGCAACCCGTGAGTGAGAGGGGCTGAAAGACCTGCTGATGTGAGGTACTTTAGAAACTGCATGGAAACAAAGCTGCAAGGTCCAATCCCTGACAATCCTCATGCGTTCGGTCCTTTTGTGATGTACACTCCCTGCCTCACACATTGCTGACCAAAGCAGGCAAGAGCTGCAGATGCTGGAGTCAGAGTCAATACAGTGTGGAGCTGGAGGAACACAGCACGCCAGGCAGCATCAGAGGAGCAGGAGAGTTGATGTTTCGGGTCAGGACCCTTCTTCAGGAATGGTGAGGGGAAGGGAGCTGGGAAATGAATAGAGAAGAGTGGTGGGGCTCCAACCTCATCATTCTCCAACCCAACACCGCACATTTCTATCTCCTTCCCAAAATCCACAAACCTGACTGTCCCAGCTGACCCATTGTCTCTGCCTGCTCCTGCCCCAACGAACTTATCTCCACTTACCTTGACTCTGTTTTCTCCACCCTCGCCCAGGAACTCCCCACCTACGTCCGGGATACCACCCGCACCCTCCACCTCCTCCAAGACTTCCAATTCCCTGGTCCCCAACACTTCATCTTTGCTATAGACATCCAGTCCCTGCACACTTATATCCCACACACAGATGGCCTAAAAGCCCTCTCCTTCTTCCTCTCCCACAGGCCCAACCAGTCGCCCTCCACCGACACCCTCATTCACTTAACCAAACTCGTCCTTACTCTTAACAACTTCTCCTTTAACTCCTCCCACACCCTACAGACTAAGGTGGTGGTCATGGACACCTGCATGGGCGCCTGCCTCTTCATAGGATATGTGGAACAGTCCCTTTTCCGCTGTTACACTGGCACTATCCCCCACCTCTTCCTCCGCTACATTGATGACTGTATCGATGCTGCCTCATGCTCCCACAAGGAGCTTGAACAGTTCATCAACTTTACTAACACCTTTCACCCCAACCTCAAATTCATCTGGATGATCTCCAATACCTCCCTCTCCTTCCTGGACCTCTCTGTCTCCTTCTCTGGTAACCTCTTTGAAACTGACGTCAATTTCAAGCCCACTGAATCCCACAGCTACCTGGGTTACACCTCCTCTCACTCACTGCCTGCAAGAATGTAATCCCCTACTCCCAATTCCTCTGCCTCAGCCATGTCTACTCCTAAGACGGGCGTTCCACTCCTGAACATTCCAGATGTCCTCCTATTTCAAGGACCGTAACATCCCCCATCCAGTGATCAAAAATGCTCTCAACCACAACTCTTTCATTTCCTGTTTCTTCCTGTGAATGTGGATTAGGTCCAACATCACCCCTCTTCTCCTGTCCAGGGCCGAGCAGGTTCTTATCCTCTGGCAGTCCTCTGAGCGCCACTTCTTCCTTGGTAGAGCTGTCACAGTGTGGAGCTCTCCAGATTGTGCTTCCAAGACTTCTAAGGATGATGTTCCCATTGAGGTGTCAGTGGCAAAGTTGTCGAGGGGAGTGCAGGGGGCAACATTGTCAATGCTTCCTTTGAACTCTCTTCCTCACAGGTGGAGAAGGTAGTCCTGATGGGGCCAGCCATTTCTCCATTGGGTTCATGGACATCCTGCTGGTACCTGCAAGACATAAGGGAAAGAAGGCATCATTGGCCAGTGGTTAGAAGCACTGCGCAATGAATGACACTGTCAGTGGGGTTAATGTGAGTTGCTTACTTGGTGGATCATGGATATTTTGGCATCCTCATCAGAACGGCTACCATCTTCTCCAGCAAGGACAAAGATTGTCTCCTCCATAGTCAGTGAGGAGCCTGATGTCGGGCACCTCCTCACCTGTCTAAACCCATTCTGCCCTCATGTGGGCTGTATTCTCCTGGAATGAGAGCAAGGGAGGCAATGAGTGAGATGAAGGTGGGTGAGACAACAGTTTGTACCAGTGCGTGTGGTTGAAAGGTAATGAGGTGACCAGGCAAGTGAGTTGTCTGCAGTGGCCATGCGGGGTTAATGGTTGGGGACAAATTAAAATGAGTGAGGGAAGATGTTGAAGATAATAGTGAGAGTGGCAGATTATGAGCCTTGGTGGGAGATGGGTGCAGTAAAAGAAATTGCGCCAATTACTGTGGCAGAGATGACAAGGTTATTGACCTTCTTGCAGCATTGCTGGCTGTTCGTCTGGACTGTAGAGACTGCAGTGACCTGGATCAGACATTGCACCAGGATGTCAATGTCTGCAGTTCCTTTGGAGTAAACGGATACCCAAAAAGGGTTCTGAGGAAGGGTCACTCGACCCGAAATGTTAACTCTGATTTCCCTTCACAGATGCTGCCAGAGCTATTCCAGCAATTTCTGCTTTTATTTCCAAGAATGTGAGACATTCCGGGAAAGGCATGTGGTAAACCAGGGCTAGAATCAGGCAAGCACAGCACCAGAAGTTCAAGGCAGGTAGTTAATGAGGCAAGTTAGGTAAAATACAGTGAGAAATCTCAGTAGGACTCACAGCAAGAAACCAGCAAAAAAAAACTCGATAAAGTAGGGGGGAAGAGAGAAGTGAGTGTAGAGGAAGAATAACAATTAATGTAAGGCAAAGCAGCAGGTTAGCAGGTGACGAGGAAGCTTCAACTCCATTGAAAATTAAGAAAAAAGTTAAAGGAAAGGAGAACTCAACAGTTGTTAGTAATGGAGGTGATAGGACCCAAAAAGAAGGTGCATTAGGGCACTTTATCTGAATGCTCGGAGCATTCGAAACAAGGTGGATGAGTTGACGGTGCAAATCATGGCAAATGGGTATGATTTAGTCGCCATTACAGAGACATGGTTACAGGATGGTCATGACTGGGAGTTAAATATCCAGGGGTATCAAACTGTTTGGAAGGACAGACAGGAAGGTAAGGGAGGTAGTGTTGCTCTGATTTTTAAGGATGATATCAGGGCAGTAGTGAGAGATGATATAGGTTCTACTGAACAAAAGGTTGAATCCATTTGGGTGGAAATTAGGAATAGCAGGGAGAAGAAGTCACTGATGGGTGTGGTCTATAGGCCACCAAATAAAGACATCGTGGTGGGGCGGGCAGCTAATGTCTGTAAAAATGGTACAGCAATTATCATGGGGGTTTTTAATCTACATATCGATTCGTCAAACCAGGTCGGTCATGGCAGCCTTGAGGAGGGGTTGATAGAATGCATCCGTGATAATTTCCTTGAACAATATGTAATGGAACCTACGAGGGAACAAGCTATCCTAGATCTAGTCCTGTGTAATGAGACAGGAATAATTAATGATCTCACAGTTCGGGATCCTCTCAGAAGGAGCGATCACAGTATGGTTGAATTTAAAATACAGATGGAGCATGAGAAGGTTAAATCCAGTACCTATGTCCTGTGCTTAAACAAAGGAGACTATGAAGGAATGAGGGAGGAGTTAGCTAAGGTAGAATGGGAGCAAAAACTTTATGGTGGGTCAGTTGAGGAACAGTGGAGGACTTTCAAAACAATTTTTCACAGTGCTCAGCAGAAGTATATTCCAGTGATGAGGAAGAAATGTAGGAAAAAGAGAGCCAGCCATGGATGTCTAAGGAAATAAAGGAAGGTATCAGATTGAAAAAAAAACACATACTAAAAAGCAAAGGGTAGTGGGAAACCAGTAGACTGGGAAATCTTTAAAGGCCAACAGAAAGCCACAAAAAAAGTTATAAAGAAATGTAAGATAGATTATGAGAGTAAACTAGTTCAGAATATTAAAAACAGGCAGCAAAAGTTTCTATAAATATGTAAATCGTAAAAGAGTGGCGAAGGTAAACATTGGTCCTTTAGAGGATGAGAAGGCCAATTTAATAACTGGGAATGAGGAAATAGCCGAGACACTAAACGGTTATTTCGTGTCGGTCTTCACAGTGGAAGACATAAATAACATGCCGAAAACTAATGGCAAGAAGGTTATAGCAGGTGAGGACCTAGAAACTATCATTATCAATAAGGAGGCAGTGCTGGGCAAGCTAATGGGGCTAAAAGGTAGACAAGTCTCCTGGCCCTGATGAAATGCATCCCAGGGTACTAAAAGAGGTGATGGGGGAAATAGCAAGTGCACTAGTAATTATCTACCAAAATTCACTGGACTCTGGGGTGGTTCCTGCAGATTGGAAAACAGCCAATGTGACGCCACTGTTTAAAAAAGGAAGTAGACAAAAAGCAGGTAACTATAGGCCAGTTAGCTTAACTTCGGTAGTGGGGAAAATGCTTGAATCTATCATTAAGGAAGTAATAGCAAGCCATCTGGATATAAATTGTCCCATTGGGAACACCCAGCATGGGTTCATGAAGGGTAGGTCATGTTTAACTAATTTGGTGGAATTCTTTGAGGACATTACTTGCATGGTGGACAATGGGGAACCTGTGGATGTGGGGTATCTAGATTTCCAGAAGGCATTTGACAAGATGCCACACCAAAGGCTGCTACATAAGATAAAATTCCACGGTATTACAGGTAATGTATTGGCATAGATAGAGGATTGGTTGACCAATAGAAAGCAAAGAGTAGGGGTAAATGGGTGTTTTTCTGGTTGGCGGTCAGTAGCTAGTGGTGTGCTTCAGGAATCAGTGTTGGGACCTCAATTGTTTACAATTTACATAGATGATTTGGATTTGGGGACTAAGTGTGGTGTGTCAAAATTTGCAGATGACACTAAGGTGAGTGGTAGAGCAAAGTGTGCAGAAGATACTGAAAGTCTGCAGAGGGATATAGATAGTCTAAGTGAGTGGGCAAAGGTCTGGCAGATGGAGTACAATGTTGATAAGTGTGAGGTCATCCATTTTGGTAGGAATAACAGGAAAATAGACTATGTTTTAAATGGTAAAAAATTGCAGCACGCTGCTGTGCAAAGGGACTTGGGCGTCCTTCTGCATGAATCGCTGAAGGTGGGATTGCCAGGGACCCAGGTGCAAATCCAGCCTCAGGCGATTGTCTGTGTGGAGTTTGCATGTTCTCCCCGTGTCTGTATAGGTTTGCTCCGGTTTTCTCCCACAGTCCAATGATGTGCAGCTTAGGTGGATTGGCCATGCTAAATTGCCCATAGCGTCCAGGGATGTGCAGGCTAAGTTGATTAGCCATGGGAATGCAGGATAATAGCAATTGTGTGGGTCTGGTGGCTTGCCTTTCAGAAGGTCAGTGTGGACTGGATGGGCCGAATGGCCTGCTCCCACACTGCAGGGATTCTATTCTATGGCAGCTCACCACCAGCATTTGTAGGCCAATTAGTAATGGATGATTAATGCTGAGCCAGTCAGCAACGCCACTCCCCATGAACGAAAATTTAAAAATCTACCTGGAATTGAATGTGATATGAAGAGTACATTTAAGTTTCAAAACTCCTAGGGTAGATGATAATGATTTGGAGATTCGTCAGGCTATAATAGCATTCCACATCAGGAGGGCTTTTGTTGGCATAGTGGTAGTGTGCCTACCTCCGAACCAGGAAATGTTGGTCCAAGTCCCATGTGCTCCCTCGGTGTGTCATTACATCCCTGAACAGGTTGATTAGAAAATATCTAACATTCCACGTCATTTGCAGTGAGCTTTTGTAACTGAGGAGGAGCCAATGGGGGAAATTTTAATGTCATGTGCACATTTTGTCCATGGGCAGCCATTGGAATTTTTCTTGAAAATCCTGGGCACAATTCACACCGCCAAAAGTGTGAGTCTCTTGAAAAAGCCACACGTTTTGCCCCATGTGGGTGACTAATGCCAGTTACCCTCTTCTACATGTGGAAGGGATCACTTTTCCCACTTCCCTCTGGGATAATGGCCTATAAGTATTCTGGAGCACAGCTGACAAGGATGCCTAGTGTAAATTCTTTATTCAGCTGCGTACAATGCAAGGTGATTTTTTTTTCACTGCATGCTCTTCAGTTTTTTTTTGCATTTATCATTACGATAATTCTTTGAGCTCAGCAGTGCTTAACCTTTTTGCACTCTCCACACTTGTGCTGAAGCTGAGCTGCTCTTTCAAATCGTAACACTTTGTTGCCAGAAGCAATCGAGGGAAGTGGGGATATAAGGATTGACACTGTCAACTTTTCATGTCCTGCCAACGGCATGAGGAAGATTTCATCCTCTTGTCTCGGGCATCATGGTGATTGACAGGCTGGCATGGCCACAAGATGGCTTCGTGGTGCCACACTAGTGGATCTCTCAACCCCCGTGACGGATATCGCTGCAATCCACTTTCCAGCAGAAAGAGCAAAATCACCTAATGGCCACACTTCGCTGCAGCAATCCCATTCCCGCCCAGAAACATTGAGAATGGGGTCTCTATCAATGTCACTATCCAAATTCGCAGACCCATAGAATCGTACCAAGTTCAAACTGTCATCAGCTGCTTCCCACCTACCCCTTCTGCTTGTGACATCAAGTTATCAGCAATATAAGCAATTATTAGTACTACATTAAAAGTAAATAAACAAAGAAATTGAGAAAACATCACCAGGAAAATACAATTAATAACTTGGCACCTCATGTTTGAACATACCTCTGGAGGATGCTTCCCCATCATTAGTGAGGAGGTAGAGGCAGTCTGCTTCCTCGCCTCTGCATCTAGCCGAGATACTCTTGACTTCTGGCCTTGTCTTGGAGATGCCCATGCAGCCTTCACCACAGAGTACTGCACCTATACTTACTCTGGGCAGCCTCCATCACAGGACCTTACAGCATGGATAGTTTCCGAGCTGCAGGAAATTAAATAAGATTTTGTAGAGAGGGGTTACAACAAAATTAAGATGATGTCTTACAAGCTATTAGGCACCTTTTAGCATTTATATACCTTGTACCCCTCCAAGGCAAATATCAACTTTGGGAGCAGATTAGCAAGTATATATAGATTCCAGCAGACAAGGTAAGAGAAATTCTTAGGATGAAAAATTTCTGTTTATTTTACAAGAATGGAATATAAACAATGCATATGTATACAGGATGATTTTCTGTATGCATCTGACAGAAGTGAGGCAGAGTCAGGACAGAATATAAGACAGATTTCTTTTTAGCCAGATTGATACAATAAATAGTTACTAGGTTTTTCTGACGGTCTGTGTAAGGAAGTTAACCACAGCAAGGGCTGAAAGAAGGGAAAGATAATACTGCTGCCCCCTACAGGGCAGCACCCTCAACAGCTACCAGATTTTCCTATGCTGTTTTACAATGCCTTCATCTGTTGGATGAGACATCAGCGAGGGTACAGTTGGCATCCCATCGATACAATTCTGTGCTATCAGCAACAGGAAACAGTCAATGACTTATTCTTTGCTTGGATGTTAACATGCTGTTTCTGCATCTACTCAGAGTGAGGCTGCACATGGATCTCTCAATGGAGAAGCTCATACCCTAAAACCCCTGAGTTATAATGGTGTGTATGCACTGCATGGACTCCCCAATAGTCCGCCCAAGGTTCCACAATGCTACAGCAGTTGGAAAGGTATCTGCCTCTGGTGCTCCAGAAAGACCCCCCTTGTGTGCAACACCCGGGGCCTAGCATTTTTGTCCAGCTGCCCATTCTCCCAGAGGTCTCACCCTCCTCATGCTCACTTATGATGTGCTGGATGCCTAGTATTCCCTGTTGTAAGGTGGTCAATCAAGTTGAATGAGCTTGAACTGGTGGATGCTTCTGTGTTGAATTCAGAAAGACATTGAGAAGGGCCAATTTTATAAATTCAGCCAAACAGCATGAGCATGGGTTGAATCTCTCCTCCAATATTTGGAAAACTGGTTTTGAGAGTTTTTTTGTTATGACTTGTTCTTTTTCATTTGATGTGAGTAACACTGGCAAGGCCAACGTTTCTTGTCTGTCCCTAACTGCCCTGGAGAAGGAGCACAAACACTACCAAGGAAAACAGACGCAAACTGATGCAAACTGACTTACATGAAGAATAAATTGGAACCATTGACTGACAATAATCTCCAGTTATTACCTTACCTTTCCTCCTCTGTTACCCTTCTTTGTGATGTTAAATTGTTTAATTGTTCTGTATTTGATTATGTGAAAATGCTTACTATTGATATTCACAGTGCATGATTAATTAAGTGTGGATCTGGAGGAGCACAGCAGGCCAGGCAGCATCAGAGGAGCAGGTAAGTTGACGTTTCAGGTTGGGACCCTTCTTCAGAAATGGGGGAGGGGGAAGGGAGCCGGGAAATAAATAGAGAGAGGAGATGTGGGGCTGTGGAAGGTATGTGGGATAGTTATAGGTGAGTCCAGGTAGGCAGTGGTGGGGATTGGTCAGTGAGGTGGGAGGAGCAGATAGGTGGGGGAGAGATGGACGGGTTGTGTCAGGTCAAGGAGGCGGGGATGGGAGGAAGGGTTGGTTATGGGATGAGGCCAGGGATGGGGAGATTTTGAAACTGGTAAAGTCCATTTGGCCTGCTGTGTTCATCCAGCCCTGCACCTTGTTGTCTCGGATTCTCCAGCATCTGCAGTTCCTACTATCTCTCTCCACATTGAGACCATTGGGTTGTAGTGTTCCAAGGCAGAAAATGAGGTGCTGTTCCTCCAGTTTCCGGGTGGCATCATTGTGACACTGGAGAAAGCCCAGGATAGACATGTCCCCCAGGGAATGGGATGGAGAGTTGAAATGGTTCGCATTTGTCGTTTGTTGCGAACAGATGCAATAGACATCCCGCTGCTCCCGATGTGGCCTCCTCTACATCGGTGAGACCAAGTAGAGGCTTGGAGACATCTTTGTAGAGCATCTCGGTGTCCATGTGCATAGATCATTGAAAGTTGCCACCCAGGTTGATAGCGTTGTTAAGAAGGCGTACGGTGTGTTAGGTTTTATTGGTAGAGGGATTGAGTTTCGGAGCCATGAGGTCATGTTGCAGCTGTACAAAACTCTGGTGCGGCCACACTTGGAGTATTACGTACAGTTCTGGTCACCGCATTATAGGAAGGATGTGGAAGAATTGGAAAGGGTGCAGAGGAGATTTACCAGGATGTTGCCTGGTATGGAGGGAAGGTCTTATGAGGAAAGGCTGAGGGACTTGAGGCTATTTTCGTTAGAGAGAAGAAGGTTAAGAGGTGACTTAATAGAGACATACAAGATGATCAGAGGATTAGATAGGGTGGACAGTGGGAGCCTTTTTCCTCGGATGGTGATGGCTAGCACAAGGGGACATAGCTTTAAATTGAGGGGTGATAGATATAGGACAGATGTCAGAGGTAGGTTCTTTACTCAGAGAGTAGTAAGGGCGTGGAATGCCCTGCCTGCAAAAGTAGTAGACTCGCCAAATTTAAGGGCATTTAAATGGTCATTGGATAAACATATGGATGATAATGGAATAGTGTAGGTTAGATGGCTTCAGATTGGTTTCACAGGTCGGCGCAACATCGAGGGCCGAAGGGCCTGTACTGCGCTATAATGTTCTATGTTCTATGTTCTATCTGTGCTCTGTTCACGATAAACGACAACACCTTCCAGTCGCAAACCATTTCAACTCCCCCTCCCACTCCCTGGGCAACATGTCCATCCTGGGCCTCCTGCAGTGTCACATTGACACCACCCGCAAACCGGAGGAACAACATCTCATATTCCCCCTCAGGAGACTACAACCCAATGGCCTAAACATGGAATTCACCAGTTTCAAAATCTCCCCACTCCCAGCCTTATCCCATGACCAACCCTCCCTCTCATCCCCGCCTCCTTGACCTGATACAACCTGTCCATCTTCTCTCGCACCTATCCGCTCCTCCCACGTCACTGACCAATCCCCGCCACTGCCTGCCTGCACTCACCTATCACCATCCCACCTAACTTCCCCAGCCGCACCCCTCCTCTCTCTATTTATTTCAGAGCTCCCTTTCCCCTCCTCCATTTCTGAAGAAGGGTCCTGACCAGAAACGTCAAACTTCCTGCTCCTCTGATGCTGCCTGGCCTTCTGTGCTCCTCCAGCTCCACAATGTGTTATCTCTGACTCCAGCATCAGCAGATCTTACTATCTCTGCATGATTAATTAAGCCTGGATATAGAGCCAGAGCAAAGTTAACAAGTTGTGGAAGTCCTGGGAAATTAGAGCCGTAAGCCTGAGTTGATATTTTAAACCGCTCTGAATAAAACCTGTTATCGATGAATGAAGCAGTATCTTCTCCACGTGGCATAAAATATACAATGCTCCTGAATCTCAAATGGTAGGTCAGTGGTGGTTTACAGCAAAGCTTTTAGATTTTTTATATTTGTGATTCAAGAAGCAAATCAACTCTTTTGATTCAAAGAGACAAAAAAAACTGCAGATGCTGGAATCCAAGGTAGACAAACAGGAGGCTGGAAGAACACAGCTGCCTGTCTTGATGTATTCTTCCAGCTTCCTGTTTGTCTATCTTATGATTCATAAACTGATTTATAATTTGCTAATTTGAATTGTGCCAAGCAAAATTCACTTGTGTCATGACAGGAAAATGGAAACTCGAAGAGGGGCTACAGTTGATACAAATCTGTGTCTAATTCTTCTTCATAGGCCGAGGTCTTATTCTTTTTAACATTAGATAGATAATTGGATACAAACATTACATTTCCATTTTACTGTAGTCTGCCAAACCAATCCCATTCTGACAAAGTCAATGTATTTTCATTTCTCCTTCTGGCACTGAGGCATCAAATTAGTGACACACTGTTATGGCTGTGCACCAACTCTGTTGATAGATTAGAGAATGAACAGCATCTCCTCTCCTTGGGCCAAATTCAGCTGTGGTGCAGGCCTAATGCAGAATGTGTTTTTTTTTCATGTAATCTTCATATAATTTGTAAGATTACATCCCATGAACGTGCTGGATCAATGGAATTAAATATCAAAGTACAATGTGGCTTCTATTATGCATTGCCAAGCCATCCAGTAAAGGAACACAAAAGCTCCTTTGGTAGTCAGTCCTTAAGCATATGTTCACTTTTTCTGTGCCATCAGGCACTTGGGAGAGCTGTAGGTTTCTGTGCCAGTTTCAAATTATTCAGCTCACAAGCAACATTGATGTTGCACTGAAAGCATAACCTTTCCCGAGCTCTGCAATGTTTGGTTACTTTATGTAACATGTCACGTATCCAAGTCAACTCCCATGGAAAATAGAAGATTGATGGTCATGAGCAGCAAAGATTTCCTCCATGTAGCAGAAGTTACAAAACTGTAAACTTGTTATCTTATATTCCCATTAAAGGCCGTTGACCTGTAAGGTTCACAATTTCTCCCCCCACAGATGCAACTTGATTTAGTCATAGATCTGTACAGCACAGAAACAGACTCTTCAGTTCAACTCTTCCATGGTGACTAGATATCATAAATTAATCCAGACCCATTTGGCCCATATCCCTCCAAACCTTCCTATTTGTATACCCATCCAGATGACTTTTAAATATTGTGATTGTACCAGCCTCCACCACTTCCTTTGGTAGCTCATTCCATACACGCACCACTCTCTATGTGAAAAAGTTGCCGCTTAGGTCCCTTTTAAAATTTTCGCCTCTCACCTTAAACCTATCTCCTCTAGTTTTGGACTCCCCCACCCTGGGGAAAAGACCTTGGCTATTCACCCTATCCACGTCCCTCATGATTCTGTAAACCTCTGTAAGGCCACCCCTCAGCCTCTGACGCTCCAGTGAAAATACCCTTAGACTTTTCAGTCTCTCCCTTTAGCTCAAACCCTGGCAACATCCTTGTAAATCTTTTCTGAACCCTTTCAAGTTTCACAAAATCCTTCCTATAGCAGGGAGAACAGAATTGAACACAATATTCCAAAAGTGGCCTAACCAATGTCCTGTACATCTGCAACAGACCTCCCAACTCCTATACTCCTATCACTGACCAATAAAGTCAGAAGTCACATGACACCAGGTTTAGTCAAACAGGTTTGTTTGAAATCACAAGCTTTCGAAGCCCTGCTCCTTTTTCACTTCACCTGATGAAGGAGCTGCGTTCCAAAATCTCGTGATTTCAAATAAACCTGTCGGACTTTAACCTGTTGGTGTATGACTTCTGATCTTGTCCACCCCAGTCCAACATTGGCACCCCCACTTCATGACTGACCAATAACGGCAAGCATACCAAACCCCTTCAATATCCTATCTACCTGTGACTCCACTTTGAAGGAACTATGAACCCGCACTTCAACGTCTCTTCGTTGAGCAACACTCCCCATTAAGTGTATAAGTCCTGCCCTGGTTTGCCTTTGCAAAATGCAGCACCTCACATTTATCTAAATTAAATGCTATCTGCCACTCTTCAGCCCATTGGCCCACAGATCAAGGCCCCATTGTACTTTGAAGTAACCTTCTTCAATGTCCACTACACCTCAATTTTGGTGTCCTCTGCAAACTCACAAACCATACCTCCTAAGTTCACATCCAAATTATTGATGTAAATGTCAAAAATCAGTCGTCCCAGCACCAATCCTTGTGGCACCCCATTGGTCACAAGCCTCCTTCAGTCTGAAAAGCAACCCACCACCACCACCTCTTTTACCTTCTAGGCAGTTCCATACTCAATGGCTTGTTCTCCCTGTATTCCATGTGATCTAACCTTGCTAACCAGTCTACCATGGGGAACCATGTCAAGAGCCTTATTAAAGTCCACATAGATTACGTCCACCGTTCTGCCTTCATCGATTCTCTTTGTTACTTCTTCAAACTCAATCAAATTAGTGAGACACGACTTCCCAAGCCAGAGCCACGTTGACTATTCCTAATAAGTCCTTGCCTTTCCAAACACATGTAAATCCTGTGCCTCAGGATCCCCTCCACCAACATGTCCGCCACTGATGCCAGGCTCACTGGTCTATAGTTTTCTGGCTTTTCCTTACCAACTTTCCTAAATAATGGCACCACATTAGTCAACCCCCAATCTTCCAGCACCTCTCCTGTAGCTATGGATGATACAAGTATCCCAGGAATCTCTTCCCTAGCTTTGCACAGAGTTCTAGGGTACACCTGATCAAATATTTCCAGCATTTGCTGTTTCTCTTTTAGATTTCCAGCATCTATAATTGTTTATTTGCTGTTACATTCTGTGCTTCTAATGAGAAAGAGACCTTGAAACCAATAAATACTTATTCTATTCTTAACAGAACTCATTTCCGTGTATCTAACCTTCTGTCTCCATGTCTGGAATAGTTTTAAAAAAAAGTACCTGTGATCAATTTCTCTCTTTGATCCCCCCAGAAGTGATCAAGTAAGTTCCAAAAGGTATTTGTGTTTAGAATAAAGAGTGGTCCTTTCAGTCTATTTCTATTTGTTGTCTTTAAGATTAAGTAATTTTCATCCTTGGATGCCTTACTTAAGATCAAAGATGGAAAGAATCTTGTTTTTATCACACAACTTCAGTCTGCGCCTGCTGGATTCTATACCTGAGTTTGACACAAGAAGTAATGAAATCACAATTTTACGTTGCTTATCTATTTTTACTTTGGCTTTTACAATTTTTCTTTGCCCCTTTTTCTGCGTGATTGTGATAATCCATTCTCTTTCATTCATATCTATATATATATATCTGAAGGAGAATGTAAGAATAAGAAAAACAGAGGAACTGTTACATTTGTAAAGATAAATAATAAACAGAATTATTTATAAATGGAGAAAAAATGCCCATATGAAAATCTTTCACTGAGACATAAAGACTGGTTCTGACAGGTATCATGCTCAGACAGAGTGAGAGTCAGGAGTTTTTTTAGATTTAGATTTTATTGTAATGTGTACTCGACTACAGGAATACAAGGGGGATAGTGAAAAGGGGACAAAGTCACCGTTCTCCAGCACCATCTTAGTATATATAAAAAAGGATTAAAAACAGACGCAGAAATAAAAGAAACAGCCAAAAGACAAGGAAATGTCTAGATCACTCCCTGCCTCCACTGTGAGTCCTCGCTGCCAAAAAAACAAAGCCTCAAAGTCAATCCCTCAGTCTGCGAATATTCAGGTGCCCTGAATGCCCACATGCTGCTGCCGCAGCCAGAACACCACCGCTTCTGCTTTCAGGTACCTAGGCCCAACCACGGCCTGGAGTCAGGCTGCCATTCTTTGACCGATGTCATCAATCCCATGAGTCTGCACTGGGCCGATCTTGGCCATGCAGCCGCCATTGAAGCCATCAGATCACAAAGTGGGCTCAAACTCGACGCTGGGCCCACCGCAGCGAAGCAGCTGGTGCCTCACGGGACTGCCATTTCAGTAAAGGAAGCCGTTACTGCCGGGCGCCAGGAAGGAACCACTCCCTCTGCTGCTGACTCTCCGGGAAAGAACTGCTTCCGCCACTGCCGACACTCTAGGGGTCTGCTTCTGCCGAGGAACGGGGGATAAAAAAAGGAGCAAAAGTTAAATAAAGAGAAAAATAGGAAAAAAATGCAAAATGAAGCGGACGAGCCCCAAGCTCAGGACCTGGGCCTGAACTTACTACTCTACTGCTGCCATCTTGGATATGAAAGATACACAGTTCTGTCTACTTAAGCCATCAGAAAGAGCTTGAGGAGCTGTGCGACTGTAATTTAAGAACACACGTTTTTAAGACGTAGAAGCAGAAAAAGGCCATTCAACCCATCGTGTCTGCTGTGCTAGTCAATGAGATGGTGACGGATCTGATAACTGCCAACTCCACTTTCCTGCCTTTCCCAATATCATGATTCCTTTACTGTTTAAAACTCAGCCTTGAATGTACTTAAAGACTCAGACTTGACATCCCACCGTCATAAAGAATTTCACAGATTCACTAACTTATTAGAGAAGAAATTCATCCTCATCTCTGTTTAAATTTCCTGGAATCGTTGAAGTATAAATAAAAATTCTTCTCTATCAATAGGATCTTTTGAAAAATCTTCACAAAGATGGAAAATCGCCAATTATTTTACGATTTTCTTGAGTTTACTTGATCAATTTTCAGTTTACAACTTCCTTCTAAACTGAAATGAGCTTTTTAAAAATGTCACTCATTTTGGCAAGCAATCTCAATCAATTTGGCCAGGACATTCCACTGTTTATTTTCTTGTCGCATATGTTACTGAGCATCAGACAAGCAGGGATCATTTGAAACCCAACACCTGCCAGGATCTAAACTCACTTGTTTTTCTCCATAAGACCAGTTAATTGGTTTCAGTGCTGCCCACATATAAGCCTAACACTTGCTAGCATCTGGATGTGAGGAAAGAAAGTCATCTGTTGCTGAAAGCCGACAGTCTTTAGATTGGCTGCTATCCAATGAAGATTTCGTATTGCTGTTCAAAGACAGCCATGAGCCACAAGCCCCAGTGATTCCTGTTGGATCTGATAAAGAGAAACAAACCTGTTAATGTGCCAACTGCACACAAAAGGTGTGGGCACCATCAATTTTTCAGTCCCGGTTAGATCTGAAGTTGTCATTGTTATTTACTTTGTATAATCACTAGAGCGTTATTTGCAATCAGTGTTTACCTTTATCCTCGTCACTTTTTCTTCAGCTTTTGGATAACTGATTCTTTATTTATTGGTGGGGGAGGGGGAGCCAAAGGCAAATACATGATGTCATGCAATGCTGTTTTATTAGGTTGTACCATTCTGGTGAAATACGAGCGATGTTCAACATATCCTGTGCTTGCCCCATGTGTTGTGAATATGTTCAATTATAGAAACAAACATAGAACCTAAGAGCAGAATTAGGCTATTTGGCTCTTCAAGCCTACACTATCATTCAATATGATCCTGGCTGATGCTCCATTTCAAGGTCATATTCCCACTTTCTCCCCATATTCATTGATGTCTTTACAATCTAAATATTTATCTACCCTTTTCTTGAATATATTCAGTGCTTTGGCCTCCACAGTTCTGTGTGAGAGAGAATTCTGTATGTTCATTATTCTTTGAATGAAGAATTTTTATTCTCCTCTCAGCCTTAAATGGCCTAGCACACATCCTGAGACTTTGAACCCTGCTTCTAGATTCCCCAACCAGGGAAATCATTTTCCTTGCAACTAGGCTGTCCAGCCCTGTTAGAATTTTTGATTGTTCAATCAGATCTCCTCTCATTCTTGTAAACCCTAGTGAATACAGGCCCATTCCAACAAATCTCTCTTCTAGGACAGTCTGGGTATTGGCCGACCAATCTTCCAATGCATATCCTCAATGTCAAGTATATCCTTTCTTAGGTAGTGAGACCAAAACAGCACCCAACACTCCAGGTATCATCTCATCAATGCCCTGTATAACTGTTGTAAGACATCCCTACTTCTGAACTTAAATCCTCTCACAATGCAAGGCCAGTTTAACATTTGCCTTTCTGATTGTTTGCTAAATTTGACTGTACACTTGCATTGATTGGTGTATAAGGACATCCAGATTCTTTTGTATATCCACATTTCCTGATTTATCACCATTTGAATGAATACTCTTCCTTTCTGTTTTTCACATTGAAGTACATAACTTCACATTTATCGATGTTGTAGTGTGTCAGGAGAGGTAATGGCCTAATGGTATTATTGTTGGACTGTTAATCCAGAGACCTAGGTAACGTTCTGGGGACTTGCCTTTGAATCCCGCTATAGGAGATGGTAGAATTTAAATTCAACAAAAATCTGGAATTAAGCGTATAATATTGACAATGAATTTTGTTGATGGTCAGGAAAAACCCATCTGGTTCACTGATATCCTTTAGGAAAGGAAACTGTCATCCTTACTTGGTCTGGCTACATGTGACTCTAGACCCACAGCAATGTCCTCTGGGTAATTATGGATGGGCAATAAATGCTGGCCTAGCCAGCAACACCCTCATTCTGTGAATGAATAAAACAAAAAAAAATTCCCACTCACTTAACTTGTCTTAATCAAATTGAAGCCTTCCTGCATCCTTCTCACAATTCACAACCCCACCTAGTTTTGTGTTGGAAATAAATTTGAAAATGTTGCATTTGGTTCCCTCATGCAAGTCATTTATGTATTCATGAATTGTTAAATCCAAGCATTGATCCTTGCGGTACCCCACTAGTCACTGCCTACCACCTGGGAAAAGAACTATTTATTTACACGCTCTGTTTCCTGTCTATCAACTAATTATCAGTTCCAGTAAATGTCATTCAAGGCAATTTAGACAGAAGAGGAGTTCCAGGGAACTTACTAAGAGAATGAAGCCACACGATTCTATGGTTTTGAAAAAAAAACAATAAATGTTAGAGCAGCAATGCAATCTACAATATGTGTTCAACCTTTTTCTAACAATGAGAATTAACATGTGTATACGGGTAATAAACAGACTGTAACTGAACAATCCACAGAGCACATCAAATAACAAAGCTAACAAGCCAGATCCTATAGATTTCTAAGCAACTCTCCTCAGACATTAATGACAGGCTGGGTTATTAAATCTGATTATATTTCGCAATTCTTGATTTTTGCTGATCCAGCCTTAAAACTCCTTTTCAAGAGTTGTTCTGTCATAAAGAGTCTCATCCTAGTCAATCACCCTCCTGTCCTGGCTCTATACTCCCCTGGACCTTGAAATTGCGCTCCAGTACTTATTCAACAGCTCGGTTCTAGCTTTTCACCAACTGTTAACTTCACCGAGCTAGATAGGCACTTGGTTTTCCCTGAGCCATAATCTTGGTCAGTTGTATGAAGTAAATTTATGCGTGTTTCAACACTTGCACTCTCTCAGCTGTTCTGAAATATTAATGCTTGCTGGCTTCTTCTGAGCCCCTCATAGCTTCTCCAACACAGATACAGTTCTCACTTTCTCACCTCTCTAGGACTTCCAAGTTATGACTACATAGAGCTAGTTAATTGCTCTTTACCTCTTGCTAAAAATCAGCATTCCAAACGTGGCATCTGCCCCTGTTTCTGTCCAGTTAAACACTATGCCCAAAACCACTTTTTCATGGCCCCTGAACAGTACTGGGTGACCTATTGAAACCCTTGCAATAAGTCCCGTTGCAGGGCAGAATTGAATGTTGCCACCTGACTAATGTCGGAACACTGCTTTGTAAATGTTACAGTTTCATAGAATACTAGAAATAGATTCTAACACAATCTTTAATTCTGGTCTCTTGGGCTTCCCTGATTTCAATGGGGAGACAGTGAATTAACTCCGAATTAGTAATCCAGAGACCTAGACTAATACTCTAGGGAAGAAGGTTCAAATTTCAACATGGCAGCTGGTGGTATTTAAATTAAAGTAATGAAACTGGAACACAAAGCCTACCCAGCACTGGTGTACACAAAGCTATCATCAATTGTAAAAACTTATCTGATTCACTCCTTTCAGACTCCAGACCTACAGCAACTTAATTGAGTGCAAACTACCTCCTGAAATGGCTTAGAAAGCCTCTTAGTTCAAAGGCAATGAGGTATGGACAACACCTGCCAGTCATAGCAAAAGCCAATGAAAGAATAAATACACTGTTTCACCATTGGCTGCGTGCCTTCAACTAACAAGGCGTTAATTCCAGAATTCAATTCCTACCCTTCTTGTCTTTTATTGCACTTCCTTGAAAGCTTCTTCTTCGATGGAATTTTCAATTGCTTGTCCTAATCCCTCTTATGTGCTTCAACGTCAGATTTTGCAACAGCGCCTTGCGACTTGTTTATATTGATACAAGTTGTGGTTTAAAAAAATCCCAGGCATGCTGTCAGCCAAAGTAAAATGCCTAGAAGGAAGCAAAATGCCTTTAAACAGAAACAGAAATTGTTGGATTCAGTTCTGAAGAAGGGTTATTGGACACAAAACATTAACTCTATTTCTCTCCACAGATGCTGCTAGACCTGCTGAGCTTTTCGAGCAATTTCTGTTTCTGTTTCTGATTTCCAGTATCCACAGTTCTGTGCATTTTTTTTTGTTTACAGGCATTCTCTTTTCAAGAGTATTTTTTTGGCAAATGTAATGGATATTTGATGGAATCCAGTTCCAGGCCAAGAGAGTTCCATCCCCATGCAAGCCACACTCGCCTTTGTCAAATTATATCAGGCACATAGATGTTCCATTCCAAATAAGGCTCTACAGAATGCATTGTGATCAGACATATCTACATTATGCTCAACATATGCAGGCTGGTTGTTTACTTCCCAACTGTGTGTTATAGGAAAGCACCAAAAGATATAACAATTTTCAAACCTCACATGTGCAGGTTCAGAATACCAACAAAGTTTTGCAACCACTTTATTAATTGCCTCACAGGGAACTTGCACCCGATTCACCTCTGTAGCAAAGGCACTGGCCATCTCATTACTGGGTACTTCATGTGAATCATAGAAGATTTAATTAGTATGCTGCTAAATTAGTTCTTTTGTCATATTTTGATCTCCACAGACCACATCGCTGTCAAACAAGCCTTCCAAACAAATTTCTCATTCTTTCCTCACGTTATGTACCACTCTTGTCATGTTTTATTTGATAGCATTAAAATGAAAATGTCATTCTCTTCAAAACATTGCAGGCACCTAATAATTCAAACTGGGATGCAGTCAATGCACTTTATTTCCAGGCGTACAGATATTGTTCTATCATCCAAACTGCAGGCAGATCAATCAAGAGGAAAGGTGCATATTATATTTCAAATTGAAATAAATAGGCTTTCAAATATTAATCAGTAAATACATTGAATATCTTTTCCAAGTTGATATTCAGGACATAACCAATGATTTAAAACACCCATTCTAAATGGTTACCTTCATATTTGGAGACATCTCATTAATTCGAGATCTAAATACCTTAATAAGAAACAGCCTGTGTGGATTTATAAAAGGTGAGCAGTCTGCCTGACAAAACGTTTTTGATTTCTTTATGAATATCATTTAGTAAGTCAATAACACATCTCACTGTAGTGCCATTTATTTAAAATTTTATATAATCTCTTTGGCAAAATGTCCAATGAAAGGCCTTTAGTTAACTAAATACAACAGAAAAAAGGGTCAGAATATGTGTCTGGAATATGAAGGAAGTAGTCCTTCTGAGAAGTCTAATATTGCAAAGGCTTTTATTACCCCTTTTCCTGATCTCATGGGTTTAACTCTAGATATCAATAACTCAAAGCAATTGTTTTACTGAAAGCAAGGTACACTACAAAAGAACTACAATAATAGTAAACCATCACAAGCTGACCGTACAATGCCTACAGGTACAAGTGAACCAGTTTTATGTGGACTTTAACTGAGGATTAGACCAGAGCAGGTGATCAGCCTGCTCTGTCTCAATGTCCAGTCTCTGACCAGACAACTCTCCTATGTTAGTTACCTATCACTCTGAAGCATGCTTTCTTATGTCCTTTTCCCATACAGAAAAGGTTGTGCACTCAAACTTTGACACTTTCCAGCAATTTGATCAGTTTGACCACACACACACGTCACTTACCGATGCTTGTTTGGTTCAATTGCTCATCAAGGCTTGTTTGTTCTTCCCAGGATGGAGGCTTATCTCTTGATTTTTAGCAAACCTTTACCTCAGCCTTAGCTTGCTCTCACTGGTGCCACCTATATGTCACCCAATCAACCCATATGATATTCATAAATATATGACCCCTCAACCTGAATCTTAATCATACAGAACAATTCTGTGCTCAAGAACACTCTGTTTAGCCAATAGTCACAGTATCACCTAGTTCACTGTGTCTGCTTTAAAACAGGACACCAGCTTTTCAGTGATACTGTAACAGTTCAGTCCTTTACTGTTGAGTTTAAAACCCTTAATTAAATACACACATTCCTTCAGACATAGAAACATTAAGACCAACTAAGACCAATTAAGACCTCACTAGTCAGTAGGTCAACACCTAACCATTGACATTTCAACAGAGCAAACTTCATAGTTTTTAAAATTTCATTTTTATTTCAACTAACCTAGCTAATTTAAGTTACGATTTACAGAAGGCACCATATCAGACTGGTCAAGAGTTGAGAGGAGTCATACAATGATTACAGGTTAGATTTATAAGGAGCATAGTTAGTTAATGAAACAACAGGTTTGATGACTATACTTAAATAAATAAAGACATGTGTTTAAATAGTACCTTTCATGAAAGTGCTTTATATTTGAAGTGTAATAACAATTGCAATGCAGTAAATGCAGCTGTCAACATAGCAAGATCCCATAAATGACAATAAGATAATGGTTGTGATAATAAGAACAATGCGTGTTTGAAATGTTGGATTGGTCAGCAGAGGAACTCACCAGCTCTGCTTTGAACAGTGAAATCATAGGAGCCCCTGAGAAGGCAGGCTTCCTTCTGCACTCCTCAAAATGTCAACCCATATTTTGGAGAGCAAGGTTTCAATTTGCTTGGTTTAATCTTGCTGCTGACTGCATTCCCACAATGCCTCTTTATGGGAAAACCTGCCAAATGACAAGTTAATTAGGCAGTAGGAAGGCCACTGGTGGGCTTTTCCCTGGAATCTAGCTGCCCGGAGCTGATATCTCACTTATTGAGAGCTGCTTTGGTCAGATACTGAATTCCTTTGCTTGAGGACTCTCCGCATCCAGCCCCGGAGTTGATCAGCTCAATGCACACTTTCAGTTACTGTGCAGTCTACATAGTGACAGGCCCACCCATCGCTGGGTCAATCACAGTAATAGCAGATGAGGACCTTACGTTGTCATTGATTGTCCACTTAAGGTCATAATTTGCTGGTGGGTCACGAATATCGAACATGGACCTTCCCACCTAGAGGCTAATTCAGACTGAGGTGGGAACTAGCTACGCCATCATCCTCCTTTAAAACTGTAAAACATTGAAGCAGAAGTAGGCCATTCAGCCTATCAAGTCTCCTGCGCTATTCAAAGAGAACATGGCTGATCTGATAATCCTCAACTCCACTTTCCTGCCTTTACCCCATAACACTTGATTGCCTTACAGATTAAATATTTGTCTGTCTCAGCCTTGAGTATACTTCATCACCCAGCATCTGCATCCCTCTATGGTAAAGATTTCCAGTAGCCTCTGAGAGAAGGAATTCCTCCTCATCTCAGTTTTAAATGCATGACCCCTTAATCTGAATTTATGCCTTCTGGTCCTAGATACTCTCACAAGGGGAAGCTATCTTTCTGCATCTACCCTGTCAAGAACTAGAAGAATTTTGTGTATTTCAATACGGTCACCTCACATTCTTCTATATTCCAACAAGTACAGACCCAATCTACACAATCTCTCCTTATAAGCCAGTCCCTCCTAACACGTTACCAGCCGAGTGAGTCTTCTCTGGAATGACTCCAATGCCAGTATATGTTCCTTAGATGTGGGACCCAAAATTGTTCAGTGTTCCAGCTCTGTTCTAACTAGTTCCTAACAAAACCTTCCTAATTTCATACTTCATTGCCTTTGGAATAAAGGCCAACATTCCATTTGCTTTCCCTATGACCCACACAACACGGACACTAGGTTTTGTGATTCATGAATGAGGACTTACATATATGGGTTGGCATATTTTAATTCTGGCTCTTATATCATAAAAGCTGTGGAATCATTAGAAAAGGCTCAAAGGAAAGCAGTGAGACTGATTCCACAATTCTGTGGTGTGTTCCCTCTGTGTAACAACAGATGGTGAGAGGCGGGATCCTGGAATCACATCCATAAACTTAAATTTGGAAAAAGTAAATTTAGAGCTGATATTTGGAAGAAGCTTGTTAGTTAAATAGGGGAAAAAATGCTGCAATGTTACAGTTAGTGTAATAAGACCTGTTAACTTGGGAGAGTTAATGGATTATAGAAATGGACTGAATCATCTTTTTTCATATCGGCCTTTATGGCCTGAAAAATTCACTTCATGTTTGCTTTGAGAACACCTTAGTCTGGGCAGGCAGAAGTGGGCAGGATTTGTTTTTCATTCTGTCAAAATTTCTACAAGAACTTAGAGTGATGACATAATGCATCCACCCAGAGGTACATGGTGTATTAATGTAAAATCTGATGAGGAAAAGCACCATACAATGTATGTGCACTCAACAGCCTGTGTGTCCCTCGCCTTTCACTCTGCTAAGGACCTTCAGGTTTTAACATTCAACAGGGAAGTCAGTAGGCCACATTACACTGATCATATAACCAAGTCTGGCATAAAACAGAACCAACAATATTTTCAACACACTTTCTAACAAATACGTACAAACAAGTTAAAGTGTAACACAATTTTGATGTGTGACATGTATACTAATGTCATTTATTTTCAAGCTTGGATTTTGAACTCATGGTATGTGGGTTTTAGCCTGTGTGTAGTAAGCAGTTTAATAATTAACTTGTCAATCTTCCTGAAGATATGCTATCTAAAACAGTATGTGCCAGATAGCAGGTGACTGGGGACCCTCCTGGATAGGTAATGAGAATTTATTTACGTTATGAGAGTGTTATAATTGAAGAGTGCATATATTGAAAGTCATTAGCTTGATTTTGGTTTAGAAGAATCAGGAAGTGATTTTTGTTTAAAAAGCTCATAGATTGGTTTTCAGTTTTTAGTTTTAGAAGACTTGGCTTAGGTCAGATGAGAAACGAATCAGAACAGTTGGGAAGTAGATTACCTCAGTGTAAGAGGTTATAATTTGAAAATACCAGACCAAAGTGTTTATTCAAAATATTATAGGGTTATTTGAAGTAAAGAAAATTTAAACTCAGGTATGTAAATGATAAGGAAGGGGCTATCAATTACTCAAGACTAGGAATTGAAAAAAGCAGTTATGTTAAACATATAAAAGTGTTTGAAAAGTGAACTCTGGTATTTGAATATTTTAAAGAGATGGTGGTGGGTTAGATTGTATTTTGTTCTTGCACACAGTTCAAAATCTTGCAGATTTTGTTATTTGCAAATTGTGTGGTTTGTTCTGTTATCTCTTAATTTCTTTTGTGCAATGAATTTCTATTATACTGTTAAAATTAAATGCAACATTGTGTATTTATATGTCAATGAAAGCCCACAATGTTAAATAAAAAATGCAAAATATTATTCATCAAGCCAGATTTCAACTTGGAATCAATCTTGTTGAGTAGTAAATTAAACTAACATAACAAAATCTTCAAACAGCAAAGTACAGCTTACCTCTCTAAAATACTGAAATAATGAACTATTATAAATTTACATATCAAACCAGCAATGATATGTAATACATCAAATACAGGAACAACAAAATAAATAAAATCAGTAATAATATTACCTTTTTTAATTGATGTATTGCAACAGTGACGACACTTCAAAAAGTCCTTCCATTGGGTATAAAGTGGTTTGGGTCATCCAATACATTCTTGAGAATTTGTACTCAAATTTTAATTTGTCATAAAACAATTCTCTTAGGAATATAATTGGAAAGCAGCAATATAGATTTTAAAAGTTAACACTTTGGTTCTTAAGAAGTATCTCAAAGAAACTTCTTAGGGAGAAGCAAACACAGAAAGTAGAGTAGATCAGTTCACGGTTATAATAGAATTGAGATGGTAGTAGGATTGCCTTTCCACTATTCTGTGAAAGCTAAACTCTGAATCAAGCTGAATGATGCAGTGTTAAGCTGCTTACATAAGTGAAAAAATAGGATATTAATATTTACAAGTGTAAAATTTGTACTATTAATTTACTACTTAAACATGCATTAAATTTGTTGGCAGCAAAATTGGACAATCATAGGCTCATCGTCCTTCTTGTTCTTTGTTTTAAATTTGACACATTACAATTTCTTAGAAACAACAATCACAGTAGAAATGCACCTGGGGCTCTTAATGTCTCACTTTTAATGATTGTGTGTGTTTCCTTTACACTAAATCTACATTTCATCAATACTTCCAAGGTCTGTGCTTGTTAGTAAAAATTCAGCTATGCACTGAATTGAAGATGATGCCTACCCAGACTTGTGAGATTCTACTGTGGGTCTTTATGTGACTGCACAGGGTGAGCCTCAACTCACAGGTCTTTGCGCGCACTGAGCAAGATATCTCACTTGCTAGAGAAATCCAAAGTACAGAATTTGCTTCCATTTCCACC
Source organism: Rhincodon typus (assembly GCF_021869965.1). Classification (NCBI taxonomy): domain Eukaryota; kingdom Metazoa; phylum Chordata; class Chondrichthyes; order Orectolobiformes; family Rhincodontidae; genus Rhincodon; species Rhincodon typus. Next base: position 21,825,346 of record NC_063339.1, read on the forward strand.
TTCACTGAGCCTCATCATGAAGAAATTACGACTCGGCGTGTGATGGAGCTTGATGGATAAGTTGTGTCATTTAGAATAAATGGTCCTCTCTTACACCAACCCCTTGCAAACACACCATCTTCCAAAGCCTGCTATACCCGTGCAGGAATGCTTCCCATTTGGAAGCTGTGCTGCTTGGTTATGCAAGGAGTAAGAAGTGATGCCAGAGTAAGGGAGCCTGTCTCCACACTTCTCTGAGAGGGACCTGGAGGTCCTTGTGGATGGCTGGTGGACTGAGGACTGTCAGAGCACCACCAGTGACTGGAGTAATGCTGAACCTCGGGAATGTTATGTATGTAATTCCTTCATTTCATAATCTCTTGTTTTCACTGTTCATGTGCTAGTTGCTGCCTCTGTGTATAAAACAGATGTTTCATTGCACCCTGCGGTATCACTCCTTGGGCATTTACAAGGCACAATAGTGCGGGATGAATGATAAGCAGTAAAGAAATCACATGCGAGCAGGGGTTGCAATGTGTGAGCATGGCTTAGGCTCACTCCAACACGTTATGTCGGAAAATACAAAATATCTCAAAAAAAACCAAAACAACTTCACAAATTTTCATAAACACTTCTATATTTCTATACACCTTTAGAATTGCAAAAAAAAAGCTTTATGTTACAGCTTTCATGTGAACTATTCATATCAATATCAATCCATGTCTTTGAGGAACAATTGCTGTTAAACCCCATTGAAGACAACTTTGACCCACACTCAGCGCATTTCTACGTTTGAAAAGTTCCTGCAATTTACCTGCTTTTTGAACTAAAACAATGTATGCAACCCATTCACTGCTCATCACTTCTTCTTTGCCTCTGTCTTTCTAAGCTATTCTGCTGCTTAAATACTGCTTCTATCTGGGCAGAAGCCATTGGCCTAGCCTTGCAAAATGTCAGTTGTACATTGGACTGATTTTTCCTAATTTCTGACAAAGTGTTTTCTGGATGAAATTGATGTGTTGGCAGCCATGATGCATGTTGACATTGCTGGTGCAATCTTCCACTCTTCAGCTCATTAATTCTGCAACTGGCCTGTCCATCACTTGTTTCATGGAATCATGCAGCTGCAGAGGTGGTAGTGCTTACCATGGGCAGGGCTTTGTGACATTCATACTGCTGGCACCACATCTAAAACTCAGCTCTGCAGCACTTCAGGAGCTCCAAGCCAGGAATTGGCCTTCAAACTCTGGTGTAGCCCTCTTGTCATTGAGGACCACTATTATTGAGAAAGGGAAGCTCACACCCCATTGAGCTGATAGGCACATGGAGTCAAGAGCATGCTGGAATATGTCCCATTTGCCTGGATGAGTGCAGCCCCAACAGCACTCAAGAAGCTTGATACCATCCAGGACAAACAGCCCGCTTGTTTGGCACCACATCTACAAGCATCCACTCCCTCTGCCACTAACGCTCAGTAGCTGCAATGTGTGTTATCTACAAGATGCACTGCAGAAATTTATTAAAGATCCTTAGACAGCACTTTCCAAACCCATAGATAGCAAGAACTGCTGATGCTGGAGTCAGAGACAACACAGTGTGGAGCTGGGGGAACACAGGAGGCCAGGCAGCATCAGAGGAGCAGGAAAGTTGACATTTCAGGTCGGGACCCTTCTTCAGAAATTTCAGAAATACATCCCACAAGTGAATAAGAGCAGAAGTTGTAGGTCGACAAGTAGTAGAAATGAGGGCAGTGGTTATTTCCTGCTGATTGACAAAGGAGGCTATACTGCCAGGATTTAGCCAGCCTGGATCAAGAAACATAGTGCCCAGCACTGCAGGGTAGAGTTTAATGATATTCTGTGCTCCTCAAAGGTAGGCACCACCATCTTCTCCACTAATTTGCATGCTCGGGTCCACTGCACGCTCATCTTATCAAACAGTTCTCAATATTACATATATGATGTAAATTCAGCAGCTTTCGCCCACCTCATCCTCCCAAACTACTAAGCCTTCCAGGCCAGGGAAACAACAAGGGTCTAAACCCTTCTTCAGAAATGGGGGAGGGGAAGGGGGTTCTGAAATAAATAGGGAGAGGGGGGAGGCGGATAGAAGATGGATAGAGGAGAGGATAGGCGGAGAGGAGACAGACCGGTCAAAGAGGTGGGAATGGAGCCAGTAAAGGTGAGTGTAGGTGGGGAGTTAGGGAGGGGATAGGTCGGTCCAGGGAGGACAGACAAGTCAAGGAGGCGGGATGACGTTAGTAGGTAGGAGATGGGGGTGGGGCTTGAGATGGGAGGAGGGGATAGGTGGGAGGAAGAACAGGTTAGGGAGGTGGGGACGAGCGGGTCTGGTTTGGGGATGCGGTAGGGGGTTGGGAGATTTTGAAGCTTGTGAAGTCCACATTGATACCATTGGGCTGCAGGGTTCTCAAGCGAAATATGAGATGCTGTTCCTGCAACCTTCGGGTGGCATCGTTGTGGCACTGTGGGAGGCCCAGGATGGACATATCGTCCAAGGAGTGGGAGGGGGAGTTGAAATGGTTCGCGACTGGGAAGTGCAGTTGTTTGGTGCGAACCGAGTGTAGGTGTTCCACAAAGCGATCCCCAAGCCTCCGCTTGGTTTCCCCGATGTACAGGAGGCCACAACGGGAACAGCGGATACAGTATACCACATTAGCAAATGTGCAGGTGAACATCTGCTTGATGTGGAAAGTCTTCTTGGAGCCTGGGATGGGGGTGAGGGAGGAGGTGTAGGGGCAGGTGTAGCACTTCCTGCAGTTGCAGGGAAAAGTGCCGGATGTGGTGGGGCTGGAGGGGAGTGTGGAGCCAACAAGGGAGTCACGGAGAGAGTGGTCCCTCTGGAAAGCAGATAAGGGTGGGGAGGGAAAAATGTCTTTGGTGGTGGGGTCGGATTGCAGATGGCGGAAGTGTCGGAGGATGATGCGTTGGATCCGGAGGTTGGTGGGGTGGTATGTGAGGATGAAGGGGATTCTGTTTTGGTTGTTATTGCAGGGAGGTGTATGAGGGATGAGTTGCGGGAAATGCGAGAGACACGGTAGAGGGCGTTTTCGACCTCTGTGGAGGGGGAGTTGCGGTCCTTGAAAAACGAGGACCCTTCCAGGCCATTGTGTTTTCTATTCACCCTCCGGTGACACCTGACCACCTGTATTTCTCATTCTCTGCCACTAACTGCTCTCCCCTTCATGGGAAGATGTCATTATACCCAGCCTTTCCCTTCATCTCACTGCAGGATAGCCCACTCCCCACACTGATGTTTCCGCAGCGCCCTGACTGATGTAGTTGTAATCTGTAGACTTGCACTTGAGTTGCAGGACTGACTATGGTCCATCCCTGGACTGGAATCAGACAACCCTTTTGATTGACCCTCAACTAACTGAAGTCTCCCTTGACCCCAGTAGGATCTGGTCCCCTTTGACAATCAGACATGGCCATTTGGTTGAAGCACTTGCAATACATTGGTCATGTAATCTGCTGGCAAATGTTGCAGTTGTGACTTTGATGTAGCACAGTGCAATACAGCAACACGTCCACTCCCTTCACTGTTCAGTGCTCCAAACTGTGAGAAGCTGCTGCTATCTTGTATCAGTAAGAAGCAATGCAAACCACAAGCGAGTGCTAAGAAGTGAAGCCAAGTGCCATTAGATGCTTCCTGTGTAGATGCATGAGACACATATGTCCCCATGTGCAAATCCACCTGGCAGAAACATGCACGTTGTAGGTGTTCCTGAATTTCAAAGCAAAGTCCTGAAGGGCTAAAATGGGGTCGCTATTGGACCAAGAGCAGCCTTGACGATGTGGTGGTGTTGGTGGTTTGTCAGTGTTGACTCTCTTGGACGAAGGGTAGAAGAGAATAGTGACATGGAGCATACAGGAACTTTGCAATGAAGGTATAGAGTTAGATGAAAGCCTGGAGAAGCTGGAAGTGATCTGTTGTTGCCAAGTTATTGCTCTGACTTTATTTTCAGGAATTGGCCCTGAATAATTTCTTAAAGATGATAAGATGAATTGCGAGCTCCAGAGAAATGAGGTGAGATGAGCTAAAAATGAAACGCAAATAAGGTATTCTCTGTTCATGAGAGAGATTCTTGACTCACCATTTAAACCATGAAGAAAATCAAAACATTTTTTCTTGAAGTAGCGATACCAACTCTTTTGCTGTCACTTTGTTCTCGCCATTTGTGCTGTCTTACCACTCCGCCATGTCAGATGTACTCTTAGTGATGTCTACTGTAAATAAGGCAGCCCAGTTTAGCCATATCTTATTTATCCAATTCCTTCCCTCAGGAAGATGTCATTCCGTCCTACTGCTAATAGTACCATGTAATTGAATGAATCAACATTTAACACATTAACATCAAACTCACCTCACACTGGAATAATGTTACTGCAATACTTGATAGTTGAACACCAATTTTGCATAAAGGAACATGACTTAGGAACTTTTTGTGCTATTTCTTGCAGCTATTTTGTGACCAAAGATTTCCAGACTATTAAGGGATGTTGTTGTTTATTGTATCACATGCAGCATACACAGAAATGAATAACTGGAAACTTGCATTCGTGCCAGAATTTCAGATAGACACTGGGCCTGTTTGGGCATGGACATTTTCGTGTGTGAAGGACATTATCCTTATCATGGTCGATTAGTATTCAAGGTGGTACGAGGTTCAATAAGTAACATCAGCTACCACTGAAACATTTATGTGAGCCCTACAGGAGATGTTTGCCATTACATTATTCTGAACCTTGTTTGTTACAATGGTTCACAGTTTGTTAATGAGATGTTCAAAACATTTAGCAAAGACAATGGGCTTTCAACATTTCACACATTTGCACATGTACCCTCAGTCTAATGGAAGGGAAATAGGAGCAGTTTAGACAGCAAAGAATCTGCTAAAAACAATCCAAGAGTTTTTACTGATCTGTTCATTTACCACTCTTTCCTGCTTTTCTCAGGGCTGCCCCAATCAGAACTATGTTGAAGTGCAGATCAAAAGCTCAGCTTCCGACAGTTCTGAGCTATTTGCTTCTAAGGGACAATAATGGGATAATTCCGAACACTTCACAGAAGGAACATCAACTCCAGAGCAGGAAGGCACAGACTTATAATAAATGTTACTGCACCAAAATGTTACCTATTTTGGAACTTGAACAACTGCATTGATATACAGAGGGATCTTGGGGTTCAAGTTCATAGATACCTGAAAATGGCCATTCAAGTAGATAGGGTGGTAAAGAAGGCATGTGGCATGCTTGCTGTATTGGTGGGGGAGCTCAGTACAAGAGGTAGGATGTCATGTTGCAGCTTTATAAGATTTTGATTAGGGTATTGCATGTAATTCTGGTCACCACATTAAAGGAAGGATGTAGAGGCTTTGGAGAGGGTGCAGAAGAGGTTTACCAGGATGCTGCCTGGAAAGGAGGGTATGAGCTAAATGGAGAATCTAGAACAACTTGCAGCAGAGGCTGAGAGGAGACTTGATAGAAGTCTATCCTGTTATGATGTGGAGGTGCTGGTTTTGGACTGGGGTAGACAAATATGAAGACACAAGACAGCAGGATACAGCCCAACAGGTTTATTTGAAACCATAAGCTTTCGGAGCACTGCTCCTTTGACAGATGAAGTCAATTATAGTCAAACAGGTTTATTTGAAATCCAAAGCTTTCAGAGCACTGCTCCTTCATCAGTTGAAGTCAGGTTATAGTCCAAAAGGTTTATTTGAAATCACAAACTTTTGGAGCACTGCACCTTCATCAGGTGAAGTGGTTTTGTTTGAAATTACAAGCTTTCAGAGCGCTAACTTAACCTGACGAAGGAGCAGTATTCCGAAAGCTTGTGATTTCAAATAAACCTGTTGGACTATAACCTGGTGTCGTGAGACTTCTGACCTTATAAAATTATGAAATGCGTAGATAGGGTTGACGGTCAGAATCTTTTTTCCCAGATTTGATATGTCTAAAACTAGGGGACATGCATTAAAAGTGAGAGGGGAAAGTTCAAAGGAAATGTGAGGGGCAAGTTGTTTATACAGAGAGTGGTAGGAATGTGGAACGCACTGCCAGAGGTGGTGGTGGAGGCAGATACAATAAGGGCATTTAAGGTCCTTCTAGATAAGCACATGAATATGCATCGAATGGAGGGATATGCATCAAGGGCAGACAGAAGGGGTTAGTTTAATTTGGCCTCATGTTCAGCACAACATTGTGAGCCTAGGGGCCTGTTCCTGTGCTGTACAGTTCCATGTTCTGTGCTCTACGTTCTAAGCTGTCAGGATCTGAGAAACAGTTTTGTCAGTCTGGTCAGACATTGTCTGGGCAGCATAAACCATCCCTTTAAGATACAACCGAACGTCCTAGTATTCACATCCACCATCACTTCATCCCATTGTTGTAATCTACCCACCTACCTGCACCTGATCTACCAGAACAAATCAGGAACCAACAACTATGTGCCACGAAGTGCCACTACTTTGACCTAATTCCTTGGTTCAGACTACCTTTCAGGGCATGTAGACAAGAGTCAGCTGAACTGAATCTTATTGTCCATGTTTTGGACACTTTGACCAAAAGTGTCAAAATACAGTCAGCAGAGTGGCTCAGTGGTTAGCACCACTGCCTCACAGTGCCCATGATGTGGGTTTGATTCCACCCTCGGGCGACTGTCTGTTTGGAGTTTGTATGTTCTCCCTGTGTCTGTGTGGGTTTCCTCCGGGTGCTCCAGTTTCCTCCCACGGTCCAAAGATGTGCAGGTTAGGTGGATTGGCCATGCTAACTTGCCCATCATGTCCAGGGCTATTCAGGCTAGGTGGATTAGCCATTGGAAATGGAGGTTTATAGGGATAGTTGGAGTCTGGGTTGGATGCTGTTCAGAGGGTCAGTGTAAACTTGATGGACCAAATGGCGACTTTCCGCACTCTAGGGATTCTATGACCAGCTTCTACATAAATTTATTTTACTCAGGTACTATACTTGTGAGACAAGTGAAAGCATTAATCTCAAGTTGCAATTCAATGCAATTTTATTCACAAAATACATGAAAGGGGCCATATGGCCAAATATTATCTAATATTGATTATTACCTGCTTTTTCAGTATAAAACTGCCAATTCTTACATCAATTCAGCCTACCAATCTCAACATTAGATCTTTGTCATAATCCTTATCTAAACTAAGACTGGCTACCAGACTAGGACCAGGACCAAGTATTACCCATGCCGTTGGCCAGGCTGTGCAGTTGGCTCTGGTGAACTAGTGAAGATTGGTCTCCCGTGTGGTCATCTGCACTCTCTCTCCAGGTGGTCGAAGCTCAGCTGTTGGGACAGGTTGAGTCTTCACCAAGGGAGTAGCTGCTAGGTGTCCCTCCTGATCCCTCCCTTCTGCATCCTTTCAGAATGTTCTCTGGACCTCAACCAATTTATGTTCCAGATCAAGGTCACGGAGCCCAATGGAATCTCTGATGTCATGTACGGAAGTTGTGAGGGCTGCGTCCAGCATCCATCCTCCACTGTGTCATGGGCATGAGCACTCTCCATGCATGGTCATAGCAGGAACCCAGGACTCAGAAGAATCTCTTTACCATACTCCATTGCACAAACCAGTCTAATTTTCCCAGGTAGTCTAGGATTCTCCTTGCCTGCCTTTGTCCTGCGTGGATGCTTTATGCTTGACCTGTCCTGAAAGTCCATCCGGCCTAACTGCTCAAATGTTGCCCATTCTGGATTTTGCCTAGCCATTCAAGCCCTGAGCTATCTGCCCACAATGTTATATGATGGAAGCCAACAAAGAAAAAGAAAGCTCATCAACATTATCACAAGTATTTAAAATATGGTCATATACTTTCCTTACCCAAAAACTGGGGGGGTTTCGGAAGATAAGGAAAACTGTCCATTAAATGTTGCAAAATGAAATAATCTGAAGAATTCCTATGATAATGCATATAAATGTTAATTAATGTTTATGGTGAGGGAAGAATGTTTGGGGAGTATTATTGTGTAAAGGTTTTTGGACCCTAGAACAACTTTGTGATGATGTCCTGGTGCTGCTCTTCACTGGACATAAATAGTACAGTGTGGGTTGAGTTAATTGGATTGGTAGGGAGTTGTGCGTGTGTGTGAGTTTTATACAGAGAAGCACTCATAGAGAATAATCTTTCAATAATGTAACAGTAAATTTAAAGCCTGGTATATCTCAGATTGCCAAGTATATTAGTAGTTAGTATTGATGTGCAATAAACAGCATTCAAGCCTAAGCCTGAGGATAATTCATAACCTTGCCTGCTCCAGAACCAGTCTATATTGAAACCAAGAACTTAGAAGTGGGCCTAAAACCATATAACAAAAGGTAAACGACCAACTAATGCCCAGAAATGAGTCATCCACATCTGTTTGGGTGACACCTCCAAATCATCACTTTGGAAATGTGGTTGGCATAGACAAGTTGGGCTGAAGACGTGTTTCCATGTGGTATGACTCTATGACTCTATGATAGTGGTGACTGACAAATGGGATCTCATATGAGTAAGCATATGAGTAACAGAGTTTTGGATTTTCTCAAGCTTATGGAGCATGGAATATAAGAAGCCAACCGGAAATGCTTGAGAACAGTCAAATCCACTAATTGTACAACTTTAGTGTGGCAGCAATGCTCTAATGCACAGCAGGCAAAATGCTTTTTGAAGGATCACACCAATGAACATAGGAAATTATTGGAGCATGAATTTGTAAGATGTCTAAACACACTGGTTTGATGGAGATTGTTGCAGAGATTCATTGAACAGTGAAACATAAGGAGATCCCTGCATTTTCTGCAAGTGCAAATCTGCTGAACCTTGTCTTGCTGTCCCAGGGGAGATGGTTGAGTAGTTTTTAATTAGCAGAGCAATACACAGACGCCAAAAATGCCAACCAACCCATTAACATTATCAACAATGACAAGGAATAATAAACACAAAAGAATCAAAAATGTATTAAGGAAGCGACAGCTGATTAATGATGCCGCATATATTTTCGAAAGCCACATGCTGCAGCTCTTCACATAGTAATGGATTCCAGCACCACCACTAAAGAAGCTAACTCTGTTTATTATTAGTTTTATTTTACCAATACTGTAGCAACAATGTTTACCTAATTGCTTTCAAATCAGTTTTAGCCACTATTTGCTAGAATCAAAGAAACAGCAGAAGCTGGAGTTATAAAACAATTGTAATAATAAAATGAAAAAAAACTAAATAGTTCTGTAATGTTTCGCCAGTAGATGCAGAAAGTTCACAGAGGTCAACAATTATTAAATTACTTCACGACTCTTTTTGAGGAGCATCACAGCTGCTGTAGCTGACAGCCGCTTCTGTCTCCTCCAACAACATACAACTGCGATCAGAGGCAGCACGGCTGTCAGATGGTCTGTGCTATTACCAACAATGGAAGAGCAAATGTAGTTAAATTCATGACAGGATGTAAGTGCTCTCACTGCTTATGACTATTGCTTGTCTTTAAAAATGTGTCAGATTTCTTACTTTGTCAATTTCCATTCCAATTAAAAAATTCAGCTGCAAGATATTGTGAGTTTAAAAAGAAACATTGGCTATTTATTCTTACTTACCCTAAATTAATGCAATTTCACACACTTGGTCTCTCTCACACACATGTTAACAGACAAAGATGGGGTGCAATTGCAATAGTGTACTTAGCCATTTTGATTCACTCCACTTGCTAAGAAGATACAGCTGAAAGACAAAGGCTGCAAAGGCTATGGGCTCTGACAATGTTCTAGCAATTGTACTGTCGACTTATGCTTCAAAGCAAATCATGCCCCTAGCCACACTATTCTAGTATAATACGACACTGATATCTATTAAACATTGTGGGAAATTGCCCAGGCATATCCTACACACAAAAAGCAGGAAACAAACAACTTGCTCGTTACTGCCATCAGTCTACTCTTGATCATCAGCAAAGAGATGGAAGTGGTCATTGACGGAACTATCAAGTGGCTACTTGCAAGGCAATAGTCTGCTTATTGACACTCAGTACTAGGTCAACCAAGGCCAATCAGCTTCTGACCTTGTTACAACCTTGATTGAAACCTGGGAAAAAGAGTTTAACTCCAGAGGTGAGATGAGAGTGACTGCCCTTAACATCAAGGCAGCATTTTAAAATGATCAAAGAATTAATAGCAGAACATTTGAAATATAGTCAGAGATAGTAGGAACTGCAGATGCTGGAGAATCCGAGACAACAAGGTGCAGGGCTGGATGAACACAGCAGGCCAAGCAGCATCATAGGAGCAGAGAGGCTGACGTTTCGGGCCTAGACAGGATTAGACAGAGGCTACATGGATTTATGAAAGAAAAATCAAACCTATTGGAATTTTTCAAGGATGTAACAGGGGAGTTGATGGCCTAGTGGTATTATCACTGGACTGTTAATCCAGAGACCCAGATAATGTTCTGGGGACCTGGGTTTGAATCCCACCATGGCAGATGATGGAATTTGAAATCAATAAAATATCTGAAATTAGGAATCTAATGATAACCATGAATCCATTGTCAATTGCTGGAAAAACCCCTTTAGGGAAGGAAATCTGCTATCCTTACCTGGTCTGGCCTACATGTGAATCCAGACCCACATCAGTGTGGTTGACTCTTAACTCTGGGCAATTAGGGATGGGCAATAGATGCTGCCTAGCAGTGATGCCCTCATCCCGTGAATGAATGAATAAAGGAAAAAAAACAAGTAGAGTTGACAAGGGGAGCTAATAGATGTGGTTTACTTGATCATTTAAAAGGCTTTCAATAAGGTTCCACACAAGGCATTAGCATGTAAAACTAAAGCACATTGGATTAGGATTAGTGTTCTGGCCTGGACAGAGAACTGATTAGCAGACAGGAAGCAAAGAGTGTGAATAAACTGTTCATTTTCTGAGTGGCAGGCAATGACTCGTGGAGTATTGCAGAGATCAATGCTTGAACCTCAGCTATTCACAATATATATTAATAATTTAAATGAGGTGACTAACTGTAATATTTCCAAGTTGCAGATGACACAAAGCTGGGTGGGATGGTGAGCTGTGAGGAGGTTGCAGAAATGCTTCAGTGTGATTTAAATAAGTTGAGTGAGAGGGCAAATGCATGGCAGAGGAAGTCTAATGTACATAAATATGAGGCTATCCACTTTAGTAGCAAAAGCAGAAAGGCAGATTATTATCCAACATCCTCTGGGGACGTTTGCTGTGCTGTTGGGGAGAGTTTAAACTAACTTAGCAGGGTGTTCAGATCTTCAGAGAAGATTCAACAGGGGGACATGGATGGCTAAAATTAAAAGAGACAGCAAATGAGTCAGGAAGGCATAGAAATTATGGAAGATTTAATAGCAAAGCACTTGGAAAGCAGTGAGAGGATTAGTGAGAGGCTGCCTAGAATTATGAAACAGAATTCAAGCTTGACAAATCTACTGGAAATGTTTGAGGATGTAACTAGTAGAGTTGATGGCAGGGGTGTGGGAGCAGTGGATGTGGTTAAAGCACAAGGGGTTTGGCACGGTTGAATCGTAATTAATGTAATTCAAGGAGTCTGATGAACAAGGCAGATGACACAGATTAAAACATGGGGGTATGATGTCATTATTGTCACTGAGACATTAGAGCGGCATGGTGGTTAGCACTGCTGCCTGACAGCACCAGGGATTCAGGTCTGATTCCAGCTTTGGGTGACCATCTGTGTGCAGTTTGCACATTCTCCCTGTTTCTGTGCAGGTTTCCTCCAGGTGCTCCAGCTTCCCCCCAACAATCCAAAGATGTGCAGGTTAGGTGGATTGGCCATGTTAAATTGCCATAGTATCTAGGAATGTGCAGGCTAGGTGGATTATTTACAGGAAATGCAGGATTAAGGAGAATTCCCATTGCTTGGGGTGTCATATAGCACCCCTGACAGTCCAAAAGAAATAGAACAGCAAGTATGTAGACAAATTTCAGGGAAGTGTAAAAGTAATGGGGTAGTGATCATGGAGGATTTCAATTTCCCCCACATTATCTGAGATAGTCATAGAGTGAATGGTTAAGAGGGAGAAGAATTCTTAAAATGCATCCATGAAAGTTCTTTTAAGCCAGTATGTAGAAAGCCCTACAAAAGAAGAGATAGTCCTAGATTTAATTTTAGGTGTGGAAGCCGGGCAGTTGGTTGAAATATCAATGGGAGAACATTTTTCAAGACAGCGACCCTAACTCCGTTAGATTCAGGATTATTAAGGAAAAGGAAAAGGTTGGACCTGAAATCAAATTTCTAAACTGGAGGAGTCATGACTGACCAATGTGATTGAATTTTTCACAAAGGTGCCCAGATGTATAGTTGAGGCCAATGCATTTGATATAGTCTACTTGGTCTTTGGAGAGGTTTTTGATAAGTTTCCACACGGGAGATTGCTAGTATGGTAGGAGCTCATGTAATCCAAGGAAACTGGCTAATTGGATCCAAAATTGGCTGAGTAATAGAAAGCAAGTGATGATTGAAGGGTGTTTTTGTAACTGGAAGCTTTGTCCAGTGGGTTTCCGCCAAGATGAACATCTTGGCCCGTTTTGTTTGCTATATGTATAAATGATTTAGACTTGAATGTAGGAGGATTGCTCAGTTAAGTTCATAGATGAAACAAAAATTCATGAGATGGTAAATAGTGAGGAGGATAGCCTTCGATTACAGGAGGATTACAGGGCTGGTCAGATGGGCTGATCAGTGGTAAATGGAATTCACTCTCAATACATGTGAGGTAATCCACTTGGGCAGGACAAGTAAGGCAAGGGAATACGAGATGAATGGCGAAATTCTGGGAAGCACTGAGGATCAGAAGACCCTTGGTATGCATGTCCATCGGTTCCTTAAGGGAGTGGGCAGGTAGATAAAGTAGTTAAGAGGGATATGGAACCATTGCCTTTAATAAGCGAATCACAGACTTTAAGAGCAGGGAGGTTATTCTGGAATTCTATAAAATGTTTGGTTCAGCCACAGTTAGCGCATTATGTGCAGTTGCAGAATCCGTATTATAGGTGGGACGAGATTGCATGGAGAGGTTGCAGAAGAGATTTCTGGTTTTGAAGAGAGATTGGATAGACTGGGGTTGATTTTCTTGGAGTATAGGAGATTGTATGGGGACATAAATAAGATGTATAAAATTATGAGTGAGTAGACATGAAAAAAAACTTTCCCCTTGGTGGGGAGATCATGATCAGAGCATAGATTTAAGGTAAGGGTCAATAGGTTTAGACGGGATGTGAAAAATAATTTTTTTTTTCACTCATAACGTAGTGGGAACCTAAAACTCACGGCTGCAAAGATGGTGGAGGCAGAAATCCTAATAATATTGAAGAAGTATTACGATGCACACTTGTGATGCCAGGGCATACAAGGCTACAGGCTAAGTGCTGGAAAATAGGATTAGAATAGTTATGTAGTTGTTTTTGACTGACTTGGATGTGATGGACCGAACGGCCTTTTTCTGAGCTGTGGACAATTTATTAACAATACAGTAGTTTTAGCAGAGCAAAGTTAAACCACAAGATAATCGAAGTAATGCTTAAGTTTTAAACCCAAACCTCTTTAGTTCTAGACCCAAATCTCACACAAAGATAGACATACTAAGAGAAACAGTTAAGAGCTAAATCAAAGAATAAAAAAGATATAACTGGCCAGGTCACTTAAGCAGTATCCACAATCCATAATATCACAGGCATATGGGTTTGTATCTTGTTTGGTTTTTGATGACACCAGCACATGCAGATAGTTTCCAGTAGGCTCTGTAGAATATTTATTTAATTGTTACAACTAAGATTCTATTCTCTGAATTTTCAGTAAGTTGATGATGAGAGGTCAGACAGGGTACAATCAAGCTTCTATCCTGTAGCTTTCACAAACACAATTCGTCTGACCCAAACATGGTCTAAAAGCAAATCAAAACCTGACCTCTCCCTGCCAGACAGACTGTCTCTCCATGAGGTCCCAGTTAACATTCAACATCTACAATGTGCTTGAGCATAAGGCCTCTCCAGAACCAAAGCATCTGTAAAGGAATTTTAACCAAGAAACAACGTTTAATTAATTTTCAAGGTCTGCCCTCAAAAACAGATAACGGTTTGCTTGTTTTTTTTTTGACACAAGTTGCTACTCACTGCCCAAAGGTCACTTTTCAGCTCTCTTCTCACAGCTCACAGCTTCAAACAGAAAATGATAAAAGAGTAAAATAAAATAATAATAGAAAAACCAGCAAGGTTTGGAACAGTTGTTAGTGACTGGCCTGAATAGCCAAAAGGCCCTTATCTGCACTGTAGACATCCATGACTCTATCTGAACAGCGATAGATTAGGAAAGGGGGAGGTGCATACCAGTCACTGAAAGTAAGCATGCTGGTGTAGCAGGTGGTGAAGAAGGCAACTGGTATACTGGCCTTCATAGTGAGAGGAGAAGGGATGTCTTATTGCAACTGTATAGGGTATTGGTGAGACCACACCTGGAGTATTGTGTGCAGTGTTGCTCTCCTAATCTGAGGAAGGATGTTCTGAATATAGAAGGACTGCAACAAAGGTTTATCAGACTAATTCCTGGGATGGTAGGACTGACCAGAGGTAGAGAGAGAATGGATCGGTTGAGACTATATCCATTGGAGTTTAGAATAATGAGTTGGGATCTCGTAGAAACCTATCAAATTTGAATAGGACCAGACATGGAAAATGCATAAAGGTTGTTCCCAATGACCAGGAAATCCAGATCAAGTGTCGTAGTCCAAGGATATGTGGTAGATCATTTAAAACTGAGATAAGGAGAGATTTCTTCACCTAGACAGGGCTGAGTCTGTGGAATTTTCTGCTACAGAAAGCGGTTGAGGTCGGAACATTGAATGTTTTCAAGAAGAAAATGGATTGAAGGGAATGGAGAGAAAGCTGGAACAGGTTATTAAGTTGGATGATTAGCTAGATCAAATGAATGTTGGACCAGGCTCAAAAGGTCAAAGGTCTACTCCTGATCCTATTTTTTGATGTTTCCATGTACTGAGTATGTGAGGAGTCCTAGTAAAACTGGGGTGAGTGAAAATCACTGAGGCAGTGGCATTTAAGGGGTGGCAGTGGAATAGCGGTAATATCATTGGACTTATAATCAAAACCCTCACGCTAATGTTTCGGGACATGAGTTTGAATCCCACCATGTCAGATCCAATAAAAATCTAGAATTAAAATATTAACCTAATGGTGACCATTAATCATTAATCAGCCATCATTACATTGATGCACTGCAGAAAGTCATTAAGCCTCCTTAGACAGCACCATTCAAACCTGTGACCTCTGCCATCAAGAAGGAGACTAGGGCAAGTCTTTGCAAGGGAATACTGCCAACTTCAAATCCCTCCCCCTTCCCTTCTCTTGTTCCCCCCACTCAGAGGCTTCATACCATCCTGACTGGGAATGATATTAACTTATCTTTCACTGTTTCTGACCCAAAATCTTGGAATTCCCTTCCCAGCAGCACCGTGGGATTCCTTACACTCCAAGGACTGCAATGATTCTTGAAGGTACCTCACCACTACCTGCACAAGGACAATGAATGCTGGTGTAGCCAGTGATATCCATATCTTATGAAATAATATTTTTTTCAAAAAAGTTTATAGATTACTCTTGAATCAGTATCTGATTTACAAAGATAGTAGGAACTGCAGATGCTGGAGAAACTGAGATAATTCATTTTCTGAAGAAGGGTCTAGGCCCGAAACGTCAGCCTTCCTGCTCCTCTGATGCTGCTTGGCCTGCTGTATTCATCCAGCTGTATACCTTGTTATCTCTAATTTACAAATATTGGTCTCACACATGGCAGGCTAATGGTTTCTTGAATGGATTTGATGATTACAAGTTAAATGAGGGTCTTGTAAATCAAAGGATTCACAGCAGGATATGAAGTTTCTTGTCGTTAAATGTCTCAAAAATTGTTTCTCAGGTCAACTTTGAAATTGAAACAGTTTAAGGATTTTAGCTGCTTGATAACTTGCGGCAAGTTCCAGAGATGACAAGGTGTAGAGCTGGATGAACACAGCAGGCCAAGCAGCATTAGAGGAGCAGGAAAGCTGACGTTTCGGATATGGACACTTCTTCAGAAATGGGGGAGGGGAAGGGGATTCTGAAATAAATAGAAAGAGAGGGGGAGGCGGATGGAAGTTCCAGAATTTACTTTTCAGACTGGTTGATTGATGGTTCTGGTGCCTGCAAGTTGCTCTTAGTCAATCTGTTTAAACAGACCACAAGATAGCTTGTTTCATCATGTGGCTTTTCACAAATTCAGTCTTTTCCGAAACAATGGATTTTGTTTATTTTGATTCCACATCTTTTGTTGTAAATTAACATGCCTGAGTCCATCTAATCCAGTTTGGGTGGGGGTAACCATGATGCAACAATGGTCAGTTAGCAGGGCCATTGAAATTTGATCTCCCATTTTGTCTAGGGCGAAAGATAATGACAGACAGTTTGGCAACACCATTTCTTTAGATGTTGGTCAATCCTTAAACAACAAAACATGTGAATTCAGTAGATGGCTGTGAGGTACCCTCACCTGTTTCCATATTTAATTCGGTATTAAATGTGTGTTGCCATAATTAATAAGCAGTAATTCCAGCAAATTACAACTCAGCAGTTGCCTGAATTTCACCATCTCCAGACTCCAAAAAGATACAAAGATAAAAGTTTAATTAAGAGTCTTTGCTTTCAGGGGTACCATTGATCCTTCCCTTTTCAAGTGGGTAGAAATCTTGCTACTCGGACTTTGTGTATCAAATTATCTAGGAGCTAATTGTCTGGGAGGAATGCCTACCCTTAATGGAGCTGTCTAACTTTTGCATTTAAATTACTGGACTGTAAATAGATTTGGCTCTGTCATGGTTCTATGCCCCTCTCCATCTAACTATCCTGTGTTCAATGAGTTCAATCAATTTAATACTCCATGAACATGTCAAGGAAAATTGGCCTCCATTAAGTGTTTAAGAGGCATTTGTGTTTTTTTTTAGCCCAGAGAAGCACATTTGGTGTCCTTGGTGACATTAGATGGCAACGTCTTGTGAGTAAACATGCATGGGGAGACAATATGTAGGTTGTCGTCAACTCCCCCTAAAACATGTTTAAAATCACGTTTAAAATCTGAAGAAGGGTCCCGACCCAAAACGTCAGCTTTCCTGCTCCTCTGATACTGCCTGGCCTGCTGTGTTCCTCCAGCTCCACACTGTGTTATCTCAGACTTCAGCATCGGCAGTTCTTACTATCTTTAAAATCACGCTATCCATTTTGGGAAAGAGCAGCCAATACTCTTGCAGTTAAAAATCAACCCATTATCCAAATGGGTAGTGTTTTGAAACACACAGCATTAAAGTCACAGGCCCGACAGCAGAAGAAAAGTGGACAGTGCTCAATACAATCTGCAGACAACATGGTCAGTTGCAACCCTCAGCTCCATAAGTGGAAGATGAGCAACAACAAACCCAGACCATATGTCACATCTTATCTAATTACCCGATAAGGTCTGCTGCATGAGGTGCATCACTTTTCCACTCGACATTTCAAGGTGACATCGAACGGAAAACCAAATGAAACATCCCATTATTAGTTTTCGAAACTTGTGAAATCCACATTGATACCATTGGGCTGCAGGGTTCCCA
>NC_063339.1:21848012-21864893 GCF_021869965.1 Rhincodon typus
TGGGAACCCTGCAGCCCAATGGTATCAATGTGGATTTCACAAGTTTCAAAATCTCCCCTCCCCCCACCGCATCCCAAAACCAGTCCAGCTCGTCCCTGCCTCCCTAACCTGTTCTTCCTCCCACCTATCCCCTCCTCCCACCTCAAGCCGCACCTCCATCTCCTACCGACCAACCTCATCCCGCCCCCTTGACCTGTCCGTCCTCCCTGGACTGACCTATCCCCTTCCTAACTCCCTACCTACACTCACCTTTCCTGGCCCCATCCCCGCCTCTTCGACCTGTTTGTTTCCTCTCCACCTATCCTCTCCTCTATCCCTCTTCTATCCGCCTCCCACTCTCTCCCTATTTATTTCAAAACCCCCTTCCCCTCCCCCTTTTCTGATGAAGGGTCTAGGCCCGAAACGTCAGCCTCTCTGCTCCTATGATGCTGCTTGGCCTGCTGTGTTCATCCAGCCCTGCACCTTGTTGTCTCGGATTCTCCAGCATCTGCAGTTCCTACTATCTCTGATTCCATTATTAGTTTTCCTGTCTTACAAAAGTAGCAACATTAGTTTAAAAACATTTTACTTGCAAACTTTAAACAGAATTTACAACCTTGCAGATGGTAAATAAAGGAGAAAACAACAAAAAATAACAACTTCAAACAGGACTTGATTATTTGTGGTAACTGCATAAACTAACTAGCAGTTGGGTATGAAATAGGTAGAAAGCAACAGGGAGCCAAAAGGAGGAGAATGTATCTATTCTGGTGGAACAATGGTACAGGGTAAAATGTTGATCACCAAAGAGAGTTCGGGGTAAAGTGCATAAATGTCTGAGAATGTCAGAGCTGTGTCGTTATATCAGAGAAAGGCGTTGTACTATTAAACAGATAGAGCAGAAATCAAAAGAGGCTGTGTTTTTGTGTAATGGATTAGTCAGACATTCAGGATTACGGCACTCAGTGCTCATTTTCCATTCAATAAGGTGGGCAGAGAGCATAATCTTGATATGAGCCAAATTATGAACAACTTGGCAAATTGGATCTGGCTGCTCTGCTGTGTAAGTGCAAGGATGTGTGCGAGAAGTATTGAGAAGATGAACAAAATGTCCAAATTAGAATAATATTGTTAATATTATTCAAGTTCGTGTCCAATACTTGACAACATTAGGAATGCGTAGGACCACTACCTCCCATTGGGTGTCCATGTGTAGCAAGGATCTTCTGCCTCCTAGTGTCAGACACCAGTTATTGCAAACTACTGTTAAGTTCTGAGAAGCTGCAGGTTCATCTAACGTTCCTTCCTCTTTTGCTGACACGAGGTCCTTTCTGTTGTGGGCATTCACCAACTCCCGGGTTGAGTAAGTGTCCTTGGCCTGGAAAGCCAAGTCAGTCTCCTGGGTAAGGATAATTCAAGAGGATTGTTTCTAAGGAAAATAATTGACAGCTTCTTGAATGAAGAATTTCTTATGAAAGAATATAATATTAGGGACACAATGAAATGACTCTACATAAACAGTAAGCAGCCAATTTCTGCTAAAAGAATTGTCTTTTTTTTTGCCGGTGAATGAATGTAAAACCCAAGAGTTAATTCTAGAAATGTATCACTGTAAGTTTTGTTAAAATAAAGTTTGGATGCCGTAAGAGTGCCAACTTTGCTGTAAATCAGTTACTGTAAAAGAGAATGAAAGATATCAGTAATGCTTCTTAGTAAATGGGCACAAGCTACTGAGATGATTCAAAGAGGCTGATTCACTGAAGTACAAAGCAAAATGTACTAGCTGACACCAGTAGCTTTAAATCACATAGCCTGGGAAACAGAAGCTATGACATTCAATTTAGTATTCCAAATAGAATTATATCATTCACCTTTGAGCTCCTACTGCAATGACCTTGTCCAGCTTCCTGTGCAGAAGTGCAATCATAATTGTGCATGTAAATAGCCCAGATACATCCCTCATACTGACACAATTATTCTAAGATTGTACGTAACATGTCAAGCCTGGTTTTCTGGAAAAAATAACATTTCACAGGAGTCAGCATGTTTTTTCAAGGCATCTCTTTCTGGAAACGATTATCCTGTTAGCTCAATAGAAATTCTGGGTACTACTAGAGTATTGCAAGCTGTGCACCACCCATGAGAATTTATATAAATTAATACAATTCCTCATTCATGGCTAAAATGAATTCAATTGCAGGGTGGTTCAATTGCCTAGAGGTATTTTGATAATATACAGAAAGCAAGACTGAGTCAGCAGGAAACATATACTCATTCTTTCAAGACTATTGATTTAGAATCAATGGGACAGATACAGCACTTGGTTAAATGCAATGTTTATAAGAGTCATACTTCACATGAGGTATTCCTAAGCCTTTTTAGCCCATTGGGAGCTCAAATGCATTTGCCTTAGTTGAAAGGATTGAGAAGCAGAAACCCAATGACAAGCATTTATATTTTGTACGGAAAGTTGAATCAAGAGGAGAAATAACTTACTGGATGAAGTTTAAAGGTGCCCTGGGGTTAACCAGGGTGAAATCTGAAGAAGGAGTAGAACAGAAGAGCTTTATGGTCAATAAAATAATTAACTTGCCTGAAACATTTTTTTTAAAAGTACAAAGAACATAATAAGGATAACACTTCAATCCAAAAATTTCATCAGGGACCCTTAAAAGTTGAATCCACATTAAAAAATCTTTTGTGTTAATTGTCATTTTTTCATATATTTTACTTATGAGTGACATGTTGGATCTTAGTTACAGTACAATGCCATATCAACTTTGTAGACCAGACTTCCATTAGCGAAATCATTTCCCTTCTGCATTTATCAGGCTTATTTTTATGATAACTAGACAGAATTTGCAATTTTAGTCTGACCAAGGATAAAAGCGATTCTGTGACTTACATTAACAATAAGTCAGTCAGTCTGAATTAAAGACACCTGCAAGCAAACAGAAAAATAGCCCCACTTTTGGTGCAGCCTGTAAACTATTGGAGCTAAATTTAGAGTACCATACATGAATTTAAAACAACAACCTTTGCCTCTCATTTGATTCGTCAACCAGTGATGTTTAGACAAGGAAGGAATTGAAGACGGGCAATAAATTCGATGAGAGAAACTTAAATATACTTTGAAACCCATATGTTGTTAGCTTCTGAGGTAGTTAGGCATGAAATCTAAGTGGCTTGTAGGCCTGAATTACATTTGGCAACATAAATTTACAACCAGTTTATTGTACAAAAGGAGGTATTGATTCCATTGCTTCAAATGTGATCGCAATATGCTGACATTGTTCACATGGTTCTAACATGAGTTTAAATTCAAACAGCTTGGAAACACAATATCCATTTTAAATTTAATGGAAAATTGTCAATAAGTTGCTGCGATCTCTAGGCCCTCTGAGTTTGTTTGCCATATGCTACAAAAACTTTTGTACACTTAGGAACACAGGAACAGAAGTAGGCCATTTAGTCCCTTGAGCTTGTATCGCCATTAATGTGACCATGGCTGCTTTGTGATGTTACTCCACCTTTACACCATACCTTTGGCTAACAAATAAAACGTCATTCTCAGTTTTAAAATTAGTAATTGATCTAACATTCTATTCCATCATTCAATCAGTAAAAAACAGAATCATACGCATATTGAGTTTTTAACATACATCTTTAGATTTTTAAAATAAATTTACAATTCTGAAATTTTTAAAGTTAAACTTAAAATAAAAACTGCTGAAAGTTGAATGAGCCTATATGTAAAATGATGCTGGGATTCAGAAAAGGCTGCATTGTAAGACCAGAGGTATGCAAGGGCAATATCTTTTTTCCCTTGTGTCAGATGGCCATCTCTACAGCTCAAATCAGACTTCGAAACAGTGGGTGAACCATATGCTGAGCTAAACTTTTCAATTGAGACGTAAAATCCATAGATATAAATCAATCTGAAGGCCTATTATACCTTAAGTAACCCCAGTACGATGCACAATTCAAATGAATGTTGCGCATATGTGACTTGTATGGAGTTAAACATTAGATAACAGTTATCCTTTCCAATAAAACGATGCTGTGTGAGTTAAGAAATGAAACCCTTGCATTCAGAATCGAAAAATGTCTTGAGATTTGAATATCTACACATTCTGGTGCAATTTACTGTTCAAAATGGAACCTTTAATGGTTCCTCCCGAAAATACTCGGTGACTGTAATTGCACAGAAACCTCTATTTTTTGTGTGACAGAAATACTTACACAGTACAATAAGCTGAAAATCTCTCTCAACACACCACAAGAGGTTATTGATTTTAGAAAAGTTCATCTTGTGCACAATTAATGAGACATTGCTTAAAATCAATAGCCTAAAGGCTGTACCTATACAGACACTTTTTATTCAATTTAAATCTCATCTCCTTATGCATACATTTTGTATCTGTTGCTTTTAAAGATTACAAATATCATGCATATATAAACAGCGTAGAATATATTCCATTCGTGCATGTTACAACAGGGCAGAAGCTTTTTAATTTGAGTTGAGGACATTGGTGGGTAGCTTTCAAGCAAAAGCGTTGTAACTGATGGGCATTTGTTTATCTGATTTGTCTGCTGTACAATGCCAATACCTTTTGGATGGCTTATAAAATGCTGGTGATCATTTTCGGAAGGTTTCCTATGTTACAACACTGAGAACGTTTGAAAATTTGCTGTAAAATGCTGTGACATATCCTAACCTTATGAAAAGGAGTGACATAATGCACTAAAAAAATGCACTTAGATTCTGTCAGTTCACATCCGGATCTAAATCAACCAGTTCCTTTCTAATTCCCGAAATTCCATCTCTGATCACTTTTTATTCTCCACACTTCTCTCTTCCTTAAAACTTATTTCTATCTGCCCATATACATATGCTCATCATTATTTTCATGGTCCTTGATGATAACTTCCCTTATGTTTTAATGAAGTGCCTTAAATATTTTTGCTCATTAAGACTGATATTGCCAGGTAATTTTTTTGTTGCTTTCTTATTCATCTTCAAGGCTGGAGCAGTGTTGGCAGCAACAGTGGCGGGAGCCTGGACTCCCAGCGGCGATAGGTCCAGAAACTGGATTTCTGGTAGTGGTAGGCCCGGAGCCTGGAGTCTTGGCAGTAGAGCTGGGGTCTCATGGGGCATTGGCATCCTCGTTCCTGTTCTCGGAATGGGACTTCTTGAGGACCGGAATACTTTGCAGAGATCCTGCAGAAGCCCAGAAGCCATACTTGAGACCCCAATTTGAACAGAAGATGAATTTTTATTTAAGTAATTTCTTTTTTATCCTTATTGCAAGTCAAAATGGTGCCAGATTGTGGCGACAAAACACTTCTAACCGTGTCTTCAAGATATATGTGACAATAAATAAATCATTCATAATATCAGCAGGAGAATCACTAGACATACACCATGTATAAGTAAAAGGCCTTGCATTCATATAGTAACTGTCACAACCTTGTGATATCCAAATGCACTATAGACCTAAAGAAGAGCGTTTAAAGTACCATTTACTGTTGTAATGTTGCTCAATAGCAAAATCACACACAGTAGGATCATGCAATAAGCAATATGATAAGGAACAAACAACATCTTTTTTTAACTCTGGTGGAATAGTTGGGGGATAGACACTAGCCAGGACAAGATGCCCGTTCTTCTCTTCAAGCCGTACAACAGAATCCTTTATGTCCACCTGAAAGGTTAGAAGGAGTTTTGACTTATAATTTCTTCCACATAAGATGGTATCTCTAACAGGGCAGCACTCCTTCAGTATCGCACCAGAATATTAACACTAATTTGGTGCTCAAGCCTTGGAAGAAGGTCCCGAACCACAAATCTTCTAAAGCAAAGGCAAACATGACCCTCCCAGCTACTGTTAACCATTGTTAAATTCCTGTCTCTCCCACTGTAACTGGGTCCTTTTCTCTCACCAAAAACAGTATTGGTCATCATTGTCGAAGAACTATCTTCAGCGCACATCCTGAGTGTAGTCCTTTCATGTAGAATGGGAAATGAGATGTTATGCTTAAATTTTACACTCTTAGTTATAGTTCACTGTGAGGGTATATGTTTCACATTCAGGCATCATATTGGCAGATTGTTTAAGTGTTTGATTGTTTAAGATGTGTATTTAAGATTATTTAAGGCCACCTTATAACAGAATATTACGGACCATATATGTGTTGTCACCCGAAATATGGAAATATATTGGCCATGACATTTCCACAGTATTGCAGTGAAAGAGTAGAGATAGGGCCTAAGAACACTCAGAAACCTGGAAATAAGTTTGGGGCACCTGCAAATATTTAATGCAGCCAATTCATTGCCACATTACTACCACGTTTGCCATTCATTCAAGGCAAATGCATGATGAGGGTCCAAATCATGTGATTTCAGCTCCAATTTTCAAGACCAAATGCATCATGTAATTTGGAGGAGTTTGGATTTTTCAGCAATGAAGAAAAAAGCCTCTGTATGAAATCAAGACATTGAAAAGTTATGCAGCACTTGATGTGCCGATAGAGTCATTGGGAAGTAGGATGTTGGCCATATTCCCCATAGGAACAAAACATAAGCACAAAAGGAATATATGAACAAGGAACAAGAGTAGGCCACTTGGCCTTTCAAGCCTGTACTGCTATTCAATAAGAGATCATGGTCAATATGATTTTAATGTCAAGTCTACATTCCTGCATACCATCAGTAGTCTTTCACCCCCTTCATAATCAAGAATCTATCTATCTCCAACTTAAAAATATTTAAAGATTCTGCACCCAATACCTTTTGAGAAAATCCAAAGAGCCACAATCCTTGGAAAGATTATTTTCTCATCTCTGTCTTAAGTAGGCCCCCTGTTCTTTTCAAACTATGACCCCTAGTTCCAGTTTCTCTTAAAGAGGGAACATCCTTTCCATATCCACCCGGTAAAGTCCCCGCAGGATCTTGTATGTTTCAATTAAGTTACCTCTGACTCTTCTAAACTCCAGTGCATACAGGCCCTGCCTGTCCAGTCTCTAGTGCAGTCCAGAAATAAATCTTTTGCTAACTCCTGAAGAAGGTATAGCTAGAGGCGGCTCAGTAGTTGGCCAATAGGAGTTTAGTGGCACACTTATGCTTTCAATGTAAGAAGAACTTTAACAAACCAGTCAAGTCATGAAAGGTGAATACGTTTGTACATTTAGCTACTTCTGTTGTGCATATCGCTCCAATCCCTCACCTTGCTTCCTAAAGACTACATCATCCCTTCTCTCCTCACAACCATTTACTTTTCATGGCACCTGCCTTCACTTTCTATATAATTCCTCAAAGTTCCAATTATCCATTCTCTATTTATATGCAATACCACAAATTTCCAACTCTCCATCCTCTATTACCACTCACTCTCACCTTAAGCCATATCACGGTACTCCCTTAATTCCATCTTTGGCTGAACAAATACCATTTGTAGGCCCATTCTCCTAAATGCAGTAGAGGAGGGCACAGAATATGAGGTTGAGAGACTCTGCACCTCAGAGGTGATCAGTATAGTTTTGTTCTCTGTTTGTTGGAAATCGGGAGTGAAGCTCCCAGCTACAATTAAATATCAGCACCCTAACGTCATACAGCTCTCAGTTATGTTGGCTTGATCATCTTCATAATGATAACTTACAACATTCTTACTAGGATCATTTATATCTTTTTTTGTAGTAGCTGAGGCCTGGCTCGAGTACTCACACTTCACACGGCCCTAATGGACTAAAAGTTGAGTTCTCACCAGATCACTCAAAGGATACTGCCCTCTCTGAGCTCTGACAAGCTGGATTCAGGTTCTGTAAACATAGAAACATAGAAGATAGGAGCAGGAGGAGGTCATTCAGCCCTTGGATCCTGCTGTGCCATCCTTCATGATCATGGCTGATTGTCCAACTCAATAGCCTAATCCTGCTTTCTCCCCATAACCTTTGATCCCATTCACCCCAAGTGCAATATCTAGCTGCCTCTTGAATACATTCAATGTTTTGGCATCAACTACTTCCTGTGGTAATGAATTCCACAGGCTCACCACTTTTTGGGTGAAGAAATGTCTCCTCATCTCCATCCTAAATCATCTACCTCGAATCCTCATACAGTGACCCCTGATTCTGAATACACCCACCATCAGGAACATCCTCCCTGCACCTACCCTGTCCAGTCCTGTTGGTATTTTATAAGTCTTTATGAGATGCCCCCTCATTTGTCTGGACTTCAGTGAAAACAATCCTGTATTCAGGGGACAATTGAAAAAAAGTAGAATCTTTGAGAACCTGCAGACAATATGTGATTCATTAGCTAGCCTCTGGTCCCCATTCACCAGCCGTGCACAGGGAATGTAAAAGCTCAGTTCAAGCGTAATTGACGTGATATCAGAAGCCATTCAGATGATGTCTTCTTCCCTGGATAAAGTTCAATTGACCATGGAGCATTAATACTGCATGATCATGGTGACTCTGGATTGGCAATATGTTACTTACAGAGTGACAAATGTCTGAACCATGGCCATTCTGATCAGCACTATGGTCCAACACTGTTGAAGGAAGAAAGCACAGCTAGGATAGGCATGAATTGCAAAAGCAGACGTGGAATTGGAAACCCTACTCCAAGCACTTCCGCATCTGAGGAACCTGCATTAGCCCAGTCACTAGCCCACATGCTGCCTCATTTTTCAATGGCTGTGTAACAAATGCAGGTTAACCAATCTTTGTCAGTGTTCACAAAGGCTCCAATATTCAAAGGCTGTTAGCCAAGGGCATTCAGCATCAAAATGATGATCTGAACAACTAACCTCTACATCAAGCCACAAGATTTTTGCCACGTAAACATTCCTAGAGAAAGAAGCCAAAAGCATTGTATTTGCACAAAGATATGCACAAGTGTGTTTGAAAAAATGTATGAGGCCTCGTAAATATTATTTTCTTATAACACTGTTATGTCTTATCCATTCTTGTTGCTGCATGGAGAATTGCTTTTAAGTTCAAGTTTTAGCTCCACAATGGGGAGACATGAATTGATGGCAACCAACACAGGGATACTGAAAGGGTGGTTTGTTTACAGGGCTGCTTTGTATCAGTGACACTGGGGATGGACCAAAGACTGCTGGTGGGAAGAGTGCTCAGATTTGCTTGTGATTGAGAGGCAACCTAAGTGAATCTTGCATAAATAGAGGCATCACACATACCTCAAACAGTGGTGTGAGCAGCTCGTGATGTATTTTGCCCACCACAGCCTTTTCTTTGTGTTTCTCCAGCTTCTCTTTCATCGATGAATTGTCAGAAGAGATGTGAGCTCTTCAACATGCTGGCCTTACAGCCTCAAACCTTGCCACTGCTCAAAGTTGTGGAGAATGCAGGATTCTATGCAGGAGACTGTATTTTAGGTTAATGGTTCTGAGGAGGGTTAATGATCAAATTGCATTGACTGTACCAATTCTAATGATATCACACACAATCTGTGATGATTCTAGCTTTTGGAGGGAGCAGATGGATCTGTAACAGCACCCCAAATTCATTGTAATTATGCTTGTCCAAATGTAATTTTGCTTATTGGTAACATGCAATAAACCTTCTTGTTCTCTTGGTACTGTTCCTCTCATCAGCCAAGTTTGCACTGGATGGCCCCGTTTACAGTGGTGTTCCAGCTTGCAATGGATATCCCTTATTTTTTAGCAGCCGCTGCTAATGTACTGGGGTTGGAGCTGTCAAAAAGCTGGTACTGAATATTGACCAGCTTCCCAGGAATCATGGGCAATTAAAACTGTTGGCAAATACTCTTGGTTGTTCTGAAGAAACTCTGATTGCTACATGTGCATAGTCAATGGTAGTGTACACATGTACAAAGACAGCCAGATAAAACCAAACTTACATTCACCGCGATTGGCATAATTGTTGACAATAATTACCAGCCCGAGCAAACAAGCCATCTATGACTTCTTAATATGCATGGTCTTTGACTGGAAATTTGTCAGAATGCCTGCAGCACAACCCTGGGAGGGTCAGGAGGCAAGAATCAACGAAAGTGGTTGAAACTTTGGCAGCCATTGGTAGCACATGAACACTCAGTCCAATAGCCAGTAAATCCTCTTTGAAGCGGCTTCAAATGTCTGTTATCACCTCATGTGACATTCTGAAGAGTTACTGTTCTGACATATGTATTTATATACTGCAATAGTGCCTCCGCGAGCTGTATCTCTCAACTATTTCCCTCTCTGCTGGTCACCTCCTGTGCAATACTGGTGATGGTGCTGTCAAAGCTCATTTTACTCTTTACCTGATCCCCCAGTTAAGACAACCAGAGCACTACCTATCCTAAAGTGAGAGAAGAAATTCATAGCAAAGGTTTTGTGAACATCCTTTCTCAAGTTGAAAAAGCAGTTGTAAGTATGGAGTACATATGTCCACATTTCCACTCAATGTATTGACCTCTCTCAATTGGCATTGTGCTTTCAGCTTGCTTTCACTGGAATTCAGGAAACACGTGGGCTTGACATTAAACTTAAAAATCTGTGTAAATACCGCTTGAATTGACCAATTAACATATGGAAATTGACAACCTGCCTGGGCCAAGGGGGTTGCTCGTTTCCAAACTAACATGCGAGAATGAATGTGGAAGCCAACAGTTTCAAGCTGGTTTCCTGACATGTTTCATTTTCCCTGGATTTAACCCTTCTTGTGAAAATTCCTCAGACAGTTTTCGCTACAAATTTCTTTTCCTATGTTTTATTTCTTTTGTTCTGTGTTTATGTCAAACAATTTAGTTATATCGTCAGCATACAATGCATGCTGGAAATTAATTGTAATCTACCCTATATATTTTACAGCTCTTTACTTAAGGTCTGCTATAATGCATGATGATATGGAAGGAAACAGCCATCAATTCATTACACAGGTACATAATTCTAAACACTATTATACTTAAGTTCACATCGGAGGGGGAACATATAATTGCAAGGGCAACAGACTGCACAAGATCTTTAATTATCCCATACATAATTATCCCAGTTCAATTGAAGTGGTAATTAAGACATGCCTCTTCCTGTCATTAAGTGGCAGACAACTGATTTAGCACGCTGACTAAACAGTCAATGTACTGGTTCAGTTTGCCTATGTTGCACTAATCTGTAATACTGCAATATATACGTCAAAATCCATGGACGGTTCCATTTATCCAAGGGAGGATTTTATGCAGCTCAAATTAAACTCCATGGTTGAAGAATACAACCACAAAGTCCTTATTTTTTTGGCACAAAATAACCTATAAAGCTCAAAATACGGTGAGCTAGTAGCAGATATGCATTTCCAGAGCTGTGTCATTGAATACTTTGGCAGCAGAAGCATGTATTGGGAGCATTTTATTGAATCATAACATCCCTACAGTGGAGAAGCAGGCCATTCAGCCCACTGAGTCAACACCGGCCCTCTGAAGAGCATCCCATCCAGACCTAACCCCTACCCTATCCCTGTAACCCTACATTTACCATGGTTAATCCTCTTGGCCTGCACATCTTTGGACTGTGGGAGGAAACCAGAGCACCCAGAGGGAATCCATGCAGTCACAGGGAGA
Organism: Rhincodon typus; assembly: GCF_021869965.1. NCBI lineage: Eukaryota > Metazoa > Chordata > Chondrichthyes > Orectolobiformes > Rhincodontidae > Rhincodon > Rhincodon typus. Next base: position 21,859,579 of record NC_063339.1, read on the forward strand.
ATGTGCAAACTCCAAAATATTAGCTGCCCGAAGCTGGAATTGAACCTGCATCCCTGGTACTGTGAGGAAGCAATGCTAACCACTGTGCTGCCCCGACATTTAAAGGTCAGAACAACTTATTTAAATTTTGGTGTCCTCTTCATATCTTCAGGGCCCATTTTTGATTTTTCTCAACCCAGTGCTTTGGGCACCATTTGAGTTTTCACAGATTAGGGAGGACTCTGATCAAACGGAAGGTTCCCATTTTTATCTGAATGAGGAGACAATAGGATCAGAAGGGTTCTTCTTGATATGATACAAAAGACCACAGACTGCTTACCTCCTCACTGGCCAGTGCTACCTACCTTCATCCACAACTGCATTATGACCCAAACACTCATCTTTTCTCAGCATGGGTCTAAATCATTCACCCTTTTCCAGCCCAAATGATTTGTTATCATTTCCTAGCCTGAGACATGATCGTTCACTTTTCTCAATGAAACAAAATTGTTCACCTTTCGCAACCCAATACCCGACTGCCCATGCCTTCCCAGTTCAAAGTGCAATTAGTGACACTTATTAGCCTAAGGTCAGTCACTCATATTCAGCAGCTTGAAGCCTGCTCACACCTTGTCCCAGTCCAAGGCTCACCATTTGACAGAATGTTTGGTTGATCTCCAGTACATTTGGTCCCTTCATTCAAGTCATTGATACGCATTGTAAATATTTGACACACCAACATTGATCCTTGTGGTATTCCATCTGTCACATCTTGCCAACCCAAATTGACCCCTTAATGTCACACTTTGTTTCCTCGAAGTAAACAATCCTTTAATCTGGGGTGCTGGCTGTTTCAGAGATTAGGCTGGTGGCAGCCTGCATTAATGTTGTTCAGGTATGTTGTAAAAAGGTAAAAACTTATCTGCCCTTTGATGGCTTTAGCCTTCCCCTTTAATGAGCAACAGTTAGACCCTGAATAATTCCTTCAAAAATGGCCAGCCCTTCCAATTTTTGAAGGCAACATGGAGCACAGATCAAGTTTATTTGATCCAAACATTCATGCTGAGAAAATGGTCTTGCACCAAAATTTGACATGAAGTTATAAGTGAGTCTACATATAATTCATGCATAGACAAAGGTCCACATTTTGGAAAGTTGAACTTCAAGCTGTAAATTATATATGCCAAACCAATGATTTCAATAGAACTAAAAACAGTTAGGCACATAAAACGGGTTACCAATTCACTGCCACCTAACTAGCAAATACAATCACCAAAAGTCAAAATCTTTGTATCTGACAATAAAATCTGAATTGGCTTTATTGTTAAATCTTTGCAGTGTTTAATTATAGTACAGCTGTTAGCAATAAAATATTTTACTGTGTGATCAAGAGAAAAGGCAAACACCAATATATGTTTTGATTCTTTAATATTTTATCTTGTTCTTGACTGTTTGCTATGTTTGCAAACATAGTAAAAATAAACCAACTTCCACACAACATAACTCAGTGTAAGTTTTGAATAGATAAACAGGATTTTAATATGTTTGACAATCCTAAATAAATATTCTGCAACCAACCCACAGAAGGCAAATGCTTACTTATTTGCTATAAAATCAATATTGCTTCTTTTCTCTTCATTTCTCTGCCAGTCTCACTGAGAAAATAAGTTCACCAATTATCATTTACAGCCAGGAGGAGCATAAAGCCAGAGCACTCTTGGCATTAATTATCATCTCCATGCACGGATTGTAGATTTTATTATTACTGCACAGTATGCTGTATGCTTTAACTCTTCCTGACAGGCTACTAATCAATAGTAAAGTCATCTGTTGTCTCTTTCTGCCTTGTCTCTGAGCTGCTCTAGTCACAGCCACCCTGCCATCAACATTTATTTTCTAGTGCATTGAATTAGAACTGCAAAGCAAAAGGGTATAAATATATTTAAAGACTGTCAATGATAACAACCTTTAAACTAATAAAGCATTTTTCACTGTCTTAGTTCAAAACCTCAGTTTTCTTCTATGAAGAGGTGACATGCCATTGAAATATTAATATTAGTTCATTGGCTGAATGAACAAACCTCATTCCTGTTTCAAATGATTCTACTTGAGGGAGCACGGTGACTCAGTGGTTAACACTGCTGCCTCACGATGCCAGGGGACCTGGGTTTGATTCGAGCCTTGGTTGACTGTCTGTGTGGAGTTTGCACATTCTCTGCATGTATTTCCGCTGGGTGCTCTGCTCCCACAGTCCAAAGATATGCAGGTTTGGTGGATTGGCCATGCTAAAACTGTCTGTGGTGTTCCAGGATGTGTAGATGGATTAGCTATGGTGGATATAATAGGAGTCTGGGTGGGATGCCTTTTGGAGGGGCAGTGCAGACTTGGTGGGCCAAATGGCAGGTTTTGGATAGTTTGTGTTATAGGGAAAGGCTGGGGTTTTCTTTCCCTGGAACATTGGAGACTGGGGATGACCTTACAGAGGTTTATAAAATCATGAGGGGCATGGATAGGGTGAATAGCCAAGGTCTTTTTCTGCAGAGTAGGGGAGTCCAAAACTGGAAGGCATAGGTTTAAGGTGAGAGGGGTAAAATTTAAATTGTACATGAGGGGTAATTTTTTCACACAGAGGGTGGTATGTGTATGGTATGAACTGCCAGAGGAGGTGGTGGAGGCAGGTACAATTGTAACATTTAAAATGCACCTAGATAAGTATGTGAATAGGACGGGTTTAGAGGGATATGGGCAAATGCTGGCAAATGGAACTAGATCAGATTGGGACGAGTTGGAACAAAGAGTCTGTTTCTGTTCTGTATAACTCTGTGACTCTATAACAGTGCCTCTTCTGAAGGTACCTTATGGTAGTGTGTCTTCTATCACTAATCACTAGGTAGGTGCTAAAAGCAAAGCACAGACAAAGAAGGATTGTTTGCAGTGAACCACCTCAAACAACCATCAATAACTCATACTCTCAACAGTATAATTTAATGGTAGAACTGGCAAACACTCCAAGGTACCAAGAGTAATCATTTAGGAAAATGGGTTGAAGTATGGTGTAAATCTGATTCCCACCATAAGCAGTAGAAATGCAGGATACTCAGACAAATAAAAAAAATCAAGCAATTTAGTTTACCACTTTAAGAGCAAGGCTATTTTAAGAAGATATGGATAATTAGTCAGCAATTGAAAGGTGGTTACCAATAAAGAGTGATAGCAACAGCTGTGGTAGCAACAAAAATGCAAAACTTAATTCAGAAGCTAGTGTGTAGTGTTAGGGCAAGAGTGTAGGCTGGAAAAAGATAGAATAACCAGCTACGCTTAGAGCACACATTAGAAATTAAGCTGTACAATGTTGAACTGAGGCTCCAGTAGGTGAAGTTAAAGAGCCTTAAAGGAAAAGGGAATAACTTCAAACAGTTGCAAGGACCAGAAAGGGAAACTAAGGGATTGCAATAGAGACTTCTCACCTCTCACAGCAAACATCATTACCATCAACATTAGGCTCGTGAGGCTGCATTTATTGCCTGTCCCTAATTGCCCTTGAGAAGATGGTGGTGACCTGCCTTCATGAATTGCTGCAATCATGAGCTGCACGTACATGGAAGAGCCATTCAGGAAGGAATTCTAGAATTTTGATCAAGCGATAGTGAGGTTTCAATGGCACTGGTGGAAAGAGTACAACAAGTTTGTAGAATAGCAGGATAAAGAAAAAGATTGAAACAATGCATATTTAAAATATCTTCACATTAGTAAGATTAATAAGCACATTAAAAATTCCAGAATCACAATTGTTATGCTATAGAAGGAAGCAATTTAGCCCCTCATGTTTTCATTTGCTGCCTGAATATTTCAACAGTGTCAATCTTCTGCTTTTTCCATGTAACCCTACATATTGTTTCTACTTAAATAATGACCCAATACATTCTTGAATGCCTCATCTGAAGCTACCTCCAGGAAACCTCCAGGCATTGTATTCTATACCCTAACTACTAATTGTGTGAAAAAGTTTTTTTTTCACTATGCACTTGTTTCTTTTTCAGTGCACTTTATAAAACTGCACCTTCTTGTTCTCAATCTACTTACAAGTTGGAACAGTTTCTCTGTATCTACTCTGTCCAGACTCCAAACAATTTTGAAACCTCAGTCAAATCACCTCTTGTCCTTCTCTCCATGGAATGCAAGCCTAACTTCTGTCATTTTTGTCGACAACTGAAGTGTCTCATCCTTAGAACGATTCTCAGAAATCTCTTCTGAATGCTCTCCAATACATTCGCATCTTTTATAGTGTGCTACCGAGAACTTTATTCAATACTGCAGTCTTACTAATGTCTCATATAAGTTAATTGTGCCCCCTAGCTCTTGCACTCTGTGCCCCGATTTACAAAATGTAGAAGAAATGAAAAAAAAAAATTCTTAGCATATTTAAGATTAGGAAAGACGATATAGAATACAAGGTTGGACGTCATTGAAGTGACAGTTTTTGAGGTACAGAGTCACTTCGGAAAGACTAAGTCTGAAACCAGTCAAATTAACATACTGTTATATTCAATGTGTTATTATCAGATGTATCATTGTGAAGAATACAAAGACTTTTGACAATATCCTAAAAGCTTTTAATAATTACTTCAATTTAAATAAATATTTAAAAAACTAGTAAATATAATAAATAGTAAGTCAAGAATCTCTTTTCAGTATATTTAAAAGTGTTTTTCCTCACTGTGCAAGATGAAGAAACCTTTATAAAAGTCCACCAGGAAAAAGGATGTTAGCAACAATTCTACCAAATAGTTAATGAACAGTGGTAAAGATTCCTCTTGCAACATGAAGGTAATCGGCGTGGATTCCATTTAGTTGCCATCTATACAATGGAAGAAATGTAGGTCTGAAGATTTTGTCAGACACAACTTTAAGAAAACTGCTCATGCAGACAGTGAGCAGCTGGAAGAGCAGAATATTTGAGAACCCTACAGCTGGTGGCAAGATTCAACATGGCAAAATCTACAGTCAATAGTATAAAACATTCTGGACTCAGTGTGAGACACGCAGGAGCGAGAGTGGTCTAGGAAGTCCCTGAACCTAGAGCATTAGTCACACTAGGGTGGGGGCAGGTTGGGGGATCAGTTGTAGAATGCATCGGATGCCAATGGTCTGTAAGATCAATCTTGAATCAGGGTTCAGCCAGACAGCAAATAGAAATGAATGGTTCCATATGTAAATTTCGGGTGTGCAAGGGAAAGTTTAAAAGAAAATTCTACAGTTTGCCTGGTGAGAAACACGATGTAAGAGAAACACTGAGATAACAAGGTGTAGAGCTGGATGAACACAGCAGGCCAAGC
>NC_063339.1:21884893-21914774 GCF_021869965.1 Rhincodon typus
GAGAAAACAGAGTTAACGTTTCGGGTCCGGTGACCCTTCCTCAGAACAGAGGAAAGTTAACTCTGTTTTCTCCTTCACAGATGCTGCCAGACCTGCTGAGCTTTTCCAGCAACTTTGTTTTTGTTCCTGATTTACAGCATCCGCAGTTCTTTTGGTTTTTATTTAAAAATAGTTTGGGTCTCCTGCCCCCTTTTCAGCAAGCAAGTGAAACAGCCATTGAAAACAGAAGACTTTCACCATTGTTTCCTCTCATGGAAAGTTTAGAATTAAGTGGTCAGTGATTAAGAATAAAGCAGGATTTATGACACACTTTTGGTCATAGTGTCAGTGTCTGAAAGGGAGAGGCTCTACAAAATTTCCTGTCCCTTGCCAACGTTTAAAAGTAGTACAACACATGGGGAACACGAAACATAGAGTTTAGCACACACTTGTCACAGCTGTGGTAATAATCAGCTGTAAAATCCTGTCAACTTCCACAAATACACAAGCGGTGGTAGAAAATTTGATAAAATTGCTCAACAACAATTCCTGAAAACAGATTGTGTCTGGAAATTGTCCCTCAAGCGCTAAGAGTTAATAGTCCAATTTTTGACTCCATTTTGTTGCCATGTGTAATCAAATTGGTTATGAATCTCTTGATGGAGCTTATTAGATTGTTTCTGAAACTCATTAGACAGTACCATCAACATTCCTCAAAGAATTCACAACATTGGATTTATTTCCTTAATATTATCAAGGATATGAACAGTTTTAACAATGCCAATCAATTTATTCCTGTTTTATGTCTTTACCATTTGTTGCTCTGTTTATTTTCTTCTCCTGTTCCCACTACTGTTCCAATATTTCCATGCAAAATTTCATAAAGATTCTACAATATTTTTCCCTCTTATGGAACATTTGCTTTCAAGATTTTAGCATGATTTTATGGAGATGTTTAAAATTAACTCCAGTGCAGACTAAAATCTATTTTTATTAATTGAGGGGAGGGATGTGGCTTCTCCATCAATATTTTGTTCGTCTTCTGATTTTCTTTCTCTTGTTAATGACAAATTAGACTTTCAAATAGAGGGGCTACAATAACGTTCATATCACAATCTATGACTGGAGTCACACTACTGCTGCAATTTATTGCAGAACATGTTATTGTATGTGTGCCTCAGCTAGAGTTACTCTGACATGGATGGATGAGAAAGCACTGGAGAGGGCATCTATGACCAGGGCAATGAGGGCATTGGGAGAGGATCTGCCTGACTCATCCATGCCTTTCCAAGCGGCTGTTCCACAAGAGACTTAAACTCAGCAGAAAGAGAATCACTGCATTCTGCCAACTGACATGGAAATGCAACCACTATGAAAGGCTGCTTTAACATTGAGAACAAGACTGACAAACATATTGAACTTTTGCACTTCTAATCCTTCCAGCCACTTTTAGGGGACACAGCAAGTGTGAGGTAGTACATGGGCCACTGCAGCTCCTGGGACAACACAAATACAGGCTGCTAACATTGCACTACCTTTCTTCAATTCCCTAATGATCAAACAAAATACATTCCAGGTTATGGTCACCATGATATTATAAACAAAATTGATTATTCCATCTGAGCACCGGTGTACAACGGACCACAGTTACTAAACAAAAAAAAATCCATTAACATTAATTGAAAAACGCCACAAGATAATAAACATTGCTGCATGATTTACAGGACCCATGGTCACCTAAAAAGTCATGAATTAGAAATTCAGTTATCACATTTCATGGTCATAGATATTGTAATATGCAATTTCCCTGCATACTTTCAGTTTGAGATGAAGTAGTAGATCTGGTGCACATTTTAGACCCTAAATTCTTGTATGCTCATATGATCGTACAGACAATTGAAATTGATGTGTTGGGGGAACAAAAGCTGGTGAATTAAGCCTTTCCAAAGCCAAGACAATCAAAAGACCAAATTCAGGAAACCTGAGAATAGCTGTGTGAATCTCAGCCGCTGATATTCTTATCACTTTAGAAATGTTTCTTTCCAATCCACCTTCCAGGGAAATGGCAAAACCATCATCTGTAGGTATTAGAGATAGTAGGAACTGCAGATGCTGGAGAATCCGAGACAACAAGGTGCAGGCCTGGATGAACACAGCAGGCCAAGCAGCATCATAGGAGCAGAAAGGCTGACGTTTCGGGCCTAGACCCTTCATCAGTTTTTTTCTAACCAGCTTGTTACTCCTCATTTCTGGTAAAAAGACAACTTGTTTTTCTTTTCATTTATTGATGTGTTGTGAGCATCGCTGACGATTTATTGCCCATCCCTGCGACCTGTTGAGCAAAGGTTCACCTATAATGCTGTTATGTGGGGCACTAAAGATTTTGACTCAGCAATGCTGACAAAATGGAAGTATATTTCTCCAGTGAAGGAGGCATGTGACTTGCTGGGGAGCTTAGAGATACTGAGGCAGGAGCCAAGTACTGCACATGTTCTAACATGACAAGGGTCTTGTTCATGGCTTGTCAGGGATTCCCAAACATCACTTCACATAACTGGAAACTGTTGAGATCTGCATCAGTAAATTGCCTTGTCACCGTAAGGCAAATATTCATGCCTTCAGCAGCATAAATAATGTTCATATTTCCATTCATTTTATCAATGCCACTGCCTTTGTTTTTAATGAATATTCCTGTTTTCTTTGCATTGCAATGGGTGCCAGTGGATTTGGAAAGATGGATATCAAGTGACAGGTTGAATTTCTTGGATCCTTGCTTTGATGATTGGGAAGGCATTTACGACATTTAGCTCACTGTGACTAATTGGATCCAATCACTTCAGAAATAAAACCGAGTAATCCTGCCCTTGCTATAATTTATTAGATAACTAAAATAAAAAGGCCTAAAATAAAAGGCTGAAAATAATATATTGACTTTACATACTGCGATCTTATAGCCTTCCGCTCTGACACATCTCTCCCCATCTTCAAAAGTATCCTTAAAATAAATCTTCTTGCCATACATCTTCAAAGAGTACTTTGGCAGTTCCTGCTTTATTAAATTAGTTCCAAATGTGCCAAAATTCTTTTTTGTAAATCCACAATTTTTCTACAATGAATAAATTACAAATGCACACATTCACAAACTACGCATGCTGTTTTCTGGCTGTTGAAATTTACCAGAATTCTGTTTCTAAAATTAATTCAGAAACATGTGGCTACAAATGAATAGTTATGCCCTTGTGTGCATTTTAATAAACCTTCCAGCCTTCACAAATTACCATACATTAGTAAATTAGATGAACAGTTTCTGTGGCTGCTGTTTAAGTGACACAAATTATCCAACGACAGTACTATATTGTCACAGTGCTTCAATCTGAGAACATGACTGCTACTGCAGGATTTCAGGCTGCAAGACAGAAACATAGCCCCAGGGGAAGGATGTTCAAGCTGGTGCTTTCTCTACAGCACATGTTCTGATAACGGCAATGTAGAAACTCTACATTGAACCTGACTTATTTTACAGCCAGTGTTGCTAAAAGTCATAATGACATTGACTCCGAAAAGAATAAAAGTTACCACTGCATTTTTGTGCCTTGGGTACTTTCCAGAGCCCTTTAGGGACCTATCAAACATCAGTCAAGCCATTGATGTTCTCCTGTGCATCCTAGATAACTGCTTTTCTTTTCAAATTACTGTCAGGATAGGCCAGCAGCATTAACAAGTCAAAGATGATTTATTTTTAATGTCATTTGTTTCCCAAGGTGTTTCATATGGAGTAGGGTGGCTGACCATTTTTGTTTGCGTACAGTGCAGTATACAACATTTAACAACAATTTGAACAACTGTTCATTTGAATAATTGAATGCGTTGCAATTTACGATCTGTAATATCTGTTGAAATACTTACCTTTGTAGGCTGTTGTATACGCATGGTTCAGTTTTTTTTTGCTGAATACAGATTCTTCAACATTTTAGAAATGTGTTTAGGCATCTTTGATTTAAGTTAATTCATGCTGAAATGTATCAAAAGATTTCCAGAAGTAGCATAACACAATAAAGCTTTGAAATGAAAACATGGAGCTACAGTGCTTTGACAGTACTATTATCCTCCACCGAATCAGAAAAAAAACAGAACCCTTTGGATTTTCCACTAAAGAACAAGAATATAGGGACAATGCATATCAATCACACATTTTTAATATTGAGTGCTAATTTTAGAAATCTGCTCAAAATTCTAAGACTGTTCGTCTAATGTTATGAAAAAAAAGGAATTACCTGTCACTTAACCTGTTTTCATGGCTTGTTACCTCCAGATTTTGTTCTGTGAGTTGCAATGCTGAACACTAACAGTTTGTGTTTGGGGGCAGTTTGAAACTTAACAAGTGTAGGCTCTTATCCTAAACAAGTTAAGGCTTACTGCATCATAGCAATTAGATATAAGTAATGTTAAGAAGTCGGACATTGATGCTGAGACTATGAGGTGATCTATGATTTAAGAACATGGGGACACAGTGAAATAACTCCACAGAGGCAAGTATCTTGTCACCAAGTCACTGTTGTTTCCATGTGGACAGTCCTTGATACTGATCCAGCTTCCTCAGAGCCAGCTCTTGGAATGAACAGAAACAGACCTGTTCCTATCTGTCAGCCAGGGCTCCCTGATTGGACCAGGTTAATAGCCCCAATCAGGTAACACATGTTCTATGAGGCCTACCTGGCTGACTTAATTATAATCATTACATCCCTTCCCCTCTGAGTCCGAGGGCATAGGCTGGTTCATTTTTTTGCAGCTATTCCTGGGGTATTTTAGCACCGGGTCAGGTTCTTCCAACCCTGCCAATGAAACGGGCAGCATGTAATGCTTGTTGCTCACTTCTTGCACTCAGAGTGTCTCTTCAGGTGGCAAACACGTCAAGCTGGCAACACCCGCCATGTCCATCATGGATTCTGAGATATCTTCAACACTTGAAGGAGAGAGAGAATCCACGGTTTCCAGAACGGTTGGAAAGGCTGTCGAGGAACCAGGCACATTTTGGTCCTGCACCATTTGTGAGTTTGCAGCTTTCATATGATCCACATACCTGTTCAGGACCTTCGCACCTACCCGAACCTTATACATTGCTGTACCTGATCTTGTGTTGGCCGTGGCTCTTACCCGTGCAGAGCCATTCCCATGGTTTGCACCAAACTTCCTGCACTGAAGTGAACTGTCTCTCTCATTCAGCAGAGTCTTGTGTCTGGCATTGACATTCCTGATGTCATTTCACCCTCCCCCGCTAGGTCCAAGAAGATGAGGTTTAATCTGGTGCAGAGTCTTCTCCCCATTAACAACTCTGCTGGAGCTATCCCCGCAATTGTACTGAGGGATGGTCCAATCATCAAGTAGGAACTGGAACAGTTTGGTATTGAGTGAAGCTATAGGCTGTTTCTTTAAGCCTGCCCCAAAGCCTGGACTGCTCTTCCTGCCAGACCTTTAAATGATGGATGATATGGAGCTGTCCTTACATAACGAGTGCCATTCAACTTTAGGAAATACTCAAATTCTCTGCTGGTAAATGATGGCCCATTATCTGTGATCAACATTTCTGGGAGTGTGCATATCACAAAAGGTATGCGCATGGATTGTCAATCATCCCCGTGTTTGATGAATGAGCTCTATGCACATCCAGTCAATGGGAAAGGGCATGCACAATGAGTAAGAATATCGAGCCAATGAAAAGACCTGCATAGTCAACATGTGCCTGAATCCTGGCCGCACCCATGACTGTGGGCAGCTGCTGGCAGTAACTTTTGTCCTTGCTGGCACTCTGGGCACTGTGCCACCAACATGACTATGCCTGCATCTAATCCTGGCCACCAGACATAAAGTATCACCAACATCTTCATTTTGGAAACCCCTAGATGACCCCTGGAGTTCAGCCAGTATCTAGCAGCAACCTTTGCTCGGGACAATCACTCGCGCTCCCCATAATAATGTGATGTCCTCTACTGTGATCTGGTCTCTCCGGGTCCAAAAAGGTTTCAATTCTGGTTGTGCCAGCCCTTTGGATTCTCCCATCAACACCAGCTGTTTCAGTTTTGCCTGGACTGGATCTTTCTGCATCCGCAGTTCTTTTGGTTTTTATCTGTCATAAATTGCTTGCCTTTTATTCTGAACTTGTTTCCTCTGGTGCCAGACTCATAACCAGGGAAACTATCCCTTCTGTATCATCCTGTCTAGCTCCATGTAATTTTTTTGGAGCTTGTCACATAAGGTCTTCACTCTCCAAAATCCTACAATCTTCTGCTTTTGCCACACAAATTTGTATGACACTGTCAGATTGGGTGGACCTTAATACAATCTCCAATTTTCAGGACTATTACTTTATTCAACTTCTCTAGTAGCTTCCTCTTTTAATACGCCATAGTTAACATTTATACATCTAATTACATTTACCACTAATCTAAGATTCAAAATTTCAGGCTGTCTGGAGGTTTCACAATTCTTCCAGAAATTGTTTCTATTCAGACTTTGAAGAGACGTAGGTCTCTGGCTCGTGGACTGTCAGTTTTATTCTGTTCTTGCACGATCTGTAAAGTTTCTCTAAAACAGAGGACCTTTTGTCATCAATGCCCTTTGCAAAGGGAGTAGTTGCTGTTAAGAAAGGTAGTCAGTCCATTACCTTTGAGGACCATTAATCTCCTGACTTTCTTTTACAGAGGAATTGCTGAATGTAAAAATTTGGGGCATCTTTAATCTCTTAAATTGCCTTCATGAAAGGCAGTTGCTTCTTTATTTAAAAATTTCAGATTTTCAGTATGTGAAATATTTTGGTTTTATTTGAAAGACACAGCACTTACAGCTTTGAAAGCTACAGTTATGACAGAGCATGCATATTTGTTAGAACAACAATCTGCAAATTGTGAAGCCGTTAAAAAAAATACTCAATGCTTATGAGCTTATCAAATAAAATTTAGAACTACAAGAAAGAAACTAATCAGATGTTTGTCAGAGATAGTAGGAGTTGAGGAGGAATATCTTCACTCAGAGAATAGAGAATCTTTGGAATTCTATGCCCAGAGTGGAAACTTCATCATTGAGTAAGTTCAAGATAGGGATTGATAGATTTCTAGTTACTAATTGTATCAAAAGATATGTGTGTGAATATGAGAATGAGGTAGAGTTTGTCGAATTTTCAATGGAAATAGAAATGCTTTGAGATCACTGATTTTAATGACTGATATTTGAGAAAATTTTCAGAATGTAAGGGAAAATAATAAAATGGAAGAATTCAGAAGTAGCATCTCCACAAACTTAAAACCCTATTTAGATTAGTGTTAAGAATCAAAGATTAGAGAAGCAGCAGTTCAGGCAGATAGCTGTGATATTTCACACAGATAATTACAGATGGAGTTATGGCCATATGGTAATCCACAAGAAAATTGGAGGAATAAAAAGTCTGCCGATAGAAAAGACACTAGTTTTAGGGAACAGGCAGAAAAACACTAAAGGGTTCTGTACAGATTACAGCATCTGCAGTGATTAACTACTAGATGATGAAGAACTGTCTGGGTTAGTGGTCTCTCAGTGGTTTTAATCAATACTAACTGATGGATGGAGTCTCTGTAGTATGACTGATCCCCCATGGAGTTTTCTGTTCACCTCTACTATCTCTACTTAGTATTTGATCTACTTTACTAGCTAAAGAATAATGAAAATTACCCACAAAACACTTATGTTCTTCTTTCCTGGGATATACAGATTAGGATTAGAAACCAGGCCTCCTTAAGTTAAATTCAAGATACAATTGAACATTGAAAGTTGCTCGACCACAAAGCCCCTCTCTCTTTGATAAGGGATATGATTTTACTCTACTGAGCACCTTTTTTAAAAAATAGGATGGTTTTTAATCTGAGCATTGTTCTAACTACAGCACATGTTGAAATATTGTCTTCATATGTTAGAAATTATGAAATAGTTTCTCTTATTAATGCATATCCTATTTTAAAATAGTCTGCCACCCATCAGATAAAGTGTTTTGACCTATCAAATAACCACTATCATTCATACTTCACAGTTGCATAAAGATCACTTTTGCAAAAGCTGGCCAGGTATTTATATCTGCTTATTACAGTTCTGCACATTCAGGCAAATACGTTGTAAGACTTTGCAGATGACACCAAAATTGAAGGTGTAGTGGACAGCAAAGAAGATTACCTCAGAGTACAACGAGACCTTGATCAGATGGGCCAACAGGCTGAGGAGTGGCAGATGAAGTTTAATTTAGGTAAATGTGAGGTGCTGTATTTTGGACACGCAAATTAGGGCAGGACTTGTACACTTCATGGTAAGGTCCTGGGGAGTGTGGCTGAGCAAAGAGACCTTGGAGTGCAGGTTCATAGTTCCTTAAAAGTGTAGTCCCAGGTATACAGGATAATGAACAAGGCATTTGGTACGCTTGCCTTTATTAGTCAGTGCATTGAGTATAGGAGTTGGGAGGTCATGTTGCAGCTGCACAGGACATTGGTAAGGCCACTTTTGGAATACTATGTGCAGTTCCGGTCCCCCTGCTACAGGAAGGATGTTGTGAAACTTGAAAAGGTTCAGAAAAGATTTACAAGGATGTTGTCAGGGTTGGAGGGTTTGAGCTATAGGGAGAGGCTGAGTAGGCTGGTGTTATTAAGGGTGAGGGGTGACCTGATAGAGGTTTATAAAATCATGAGGGGCATGGATAGGGTGATTAGTCAAGGTCTATTCCCCAGGGTGGGGAGTCCAAAACTAGAGGGCATGGGTTTAAGGTAAGATGGGAAAGATTTAAAAGGGACCTAAGGGACAACATTTTCATACAGAGAGTGGTGCATGTATGGAATGAACTGCCAGAAGAAGTGGTGGAGGCTGGTACAAGTGCAACATTTAAAAGACATCTGGATGGGTAGATGAATAGGAAGGAGTTAGTGGAATATGGGTCAAATGCTGGCAAAGGGGACCAGATTAATTTAGGATATCTGGTTGGCATGGATAAGTTGGACCGAAGGGTCTGTTTCCATGCTGTACAACTCTATGACTCTATGACAGGGAAAGGCTGGAACCAAAATGTCATGTAAAGAAATGCATATGCTTCCATTATTATGAGACTCGACATAACAAAGCTAATTGTTAGAACTTAAATGGGAGACTGATTGCAGTAATAGGAATGTCTAAGGATTTAAACTTTGGTGGTAGAATTAAGATAATTTGTTTCCTTGAAATATACTAAGAAGGGAGAGATGACTATATACTGTTATGAAAATTCTTCTTTGAATGATAATGTAGAGAATCACACTCCTGCAAGTTCTGAGTATTTTATTTCGAAAGGAAAGATATTGCCTTCCAAATCAAATCAAGGAGGTAAACCAGCAAAGATATTAAGAGACACTGGAACAATTCAGTCACTAATGCTGGCTGATGGTATTAATTGTCTTCCAGAAGGAATAATGAGGCAGAAATTTTAATTGGAGGGATGCATGGAGATTTCAAGTGAATCCCATTTTACTACGTTTGATTACAGAATGATTTAATCAGCAAAGAAGTTGTAAGTGGAGTAGTGAATCAAATCCCAATAGTAGGAAATGATTTTGTCTTGGAAAGTGTTTCAAAAATATTCAGACTCACTGAAGGTGGTGATCAAATTTTGGCTGAGATACCGACACATCAGACATGACCAGAAAGTGAACTGGACTAGTTATATAAGCCCTGTGACTACATGAGTAGGTTGACGCTATGAGGACTGACTTCCCAGAGTTGCCACCACATGGAAGGCACTGTTCAAGATTATCATGAAATATTTGCCCGGATGAGTGTAGCTCCAACAACACTCAAAACATTTGATACCATCGGGGACAATGCAGCCTGCTTGATTTACATCACATCCATAAACTTTCAAACTCTCCACCATTGACTCTCAGTAGCTGCAAAGTGCACCATCTACAAGATACTCAGCAGAAATTTACCAAATGTTTTCAGATGGCACCTTCCAAACCCAAGACCACTACCATGTAGAATAACAAAGGCAGTGGAGACATGGGAATGCTACCCGTTGCAAATTTCCTTCTGAGGATCACCATTCTGACTTAGAAATATATTACTGTTCCTTAACCGTCACTGGATCAAAATCCTGTAACTCCCCCCACAGCAGCATTTTTGGTCTTTCTACCCCAAATGAACTTCAGCTTCTCAGGGGTAACTAGAGATTAGCAATAAATGCCTGCCCAACCAATGATGTTCACAATCCATGAATGAATATAAATAAAATGTGTTCAAGCAGAAACACCAATCACCAATGGTTACAACATGGCAACATTGAGCTCAACCAAATCAGCTTTTTTACCTCTCTTCTGCCCTTGTCCCTTCTTAAACAGGGGTGTTGCATTGGCCATTTTCCAGTCTTCTGGGATACCCCTCTGACTCCCTGATTCTGAAAGATCATCACCAAAGCCTCCAAATTTCCTCAGCTATCTCCTTCTGAACTCTTGGGTATAGTCTATCCGATCCAGGTGATTGATCCATCTTCAGATTTTTCAGCTTCCCCAGCACATTCATCTTAGTACAAACCACTACACTCACCTTTGCCCACTGACTTTGTTGAAGTTCTGGTATGCTACTGATATTTTCCACTATGAAGCCTGATGCAAAATGCATATTCAACTTCTCTGTCATTTCTTTGTTCCCCATTACGACATCTCCAGCCTCATTTTCCAGTGGTCCAATGTCTACTCTTGTCTCCATCTGAAAAAATTCTTGCAATCTTCTTTTATCTAAGGTTCTTGAGTAGATTTGTAGCTGGGGTTGTGGATGCTGTGGTTGGTTTGCTCGCCGAGCTGGTTCGTTAGTTCGCTGACGTTTCATTACCCTGCTCGGTAACATCATCAGTGCAGCCTCCGATGAAGCGCTGTTGTGTTTTCCAGCCTGGTATTTAATCTCTGGGGTCAGTTGGATTTGATTACCTCATTTCCGGTTTTCCTTCGCAGTGTTGTATATATTGGATCGAATCCTATATTGTATATATAAGGCCATCAACAAACACATAGAATTTCATTCCATCAGACCATATCATTAACATGAACAGTTTTTTGGATTGGAAATCAGTAACTAGTGGTGTTCCACAGGGATCAGTGCTGGGTCCTTTCGTGTTTGTAATCTATATAAATGACCTGCAGGAAAATGTAGGTGGTCCGATTAGTAATTTTGCAGATGACACGAAAATTGGCAGAGTTGCAGATGGTGAGGAGGATTGTCAAAGGATACAGTGCAATATAGATAGATTGCAGATTTGGGAAGAGAAATAGGAGATGAAGTTTAATCTAGACAAATGTAAGTTGATGCACTTGGGAAGATCAAATTCATGTTTGAATTATGCAAGAAATGGCAGAACCCTTCAGAGCATTGACATACAGAGGTATCTGGGCATACAGGTCCACAGATACCTCAAAGTGGCAACACAGGTGGATAAAGTGGTCAAGAAGGCGTTCAGCACACCTGCCTTCATCGGCTGGGGCATTGAATATAAAAGTTGACAAGTTATGTTATAGCTGCATAAAACTTTAGTTTGACCATATTTAGATTATTGCATGCAGTTCCAGTTGCTATACTACCAAAAGGATGTGGATGCTTTGGAGAGGGTGAAAAGATGGTTTACCAGGATGTTGCCTGGTCTGGAGGGTTTTTGTTATGAGGAGGGTTTGGATGAACTTAGATTGTTTTCAGTGGAAAATCAGATGCTGAGGGTGACCTGATAGAGGTATACAAAGTTATGAGAGGCATAGATAGGGTGGATAGCCAGACGCTTTTCCGCAGGGTGGAAAGGTTGATTTCAAGAGTGCATGGGTAAGCAGGGGAAAGTTTAGGGGAGAAGTGAGGAAAAACTTTTCACACAGAGAATGGTGGTGCCTGGAACATACTGTCAATGGAGGCTGTGGAAGCAGACGTGTTAGCAATATTCAAGGTGTATCTTGATAGACACATGAACAGGAGTCAAACAGAGGGATAGAAACCACGCATGGGCAATAGGTAATGGGTCTAAATAAGGATTAGAGATCGGTTTAGACTTGGTGCGCCAAACGGCCTGTTCCTGTGCTGTATTGAATTGTATTGGATAATTATATTGAAGTTAGTTTGAATGACTTTGCCTAATTCAGTGCTGCTAAAACTTGTGCATTTGTCAGCACAGCTTCCAAGTTGTCAAAGGCACTCTGACGTTCTTGTGTCCATTCAAATTTTCTGCCTTTCAACATATTTGCTAAAGGAGCCACCACAGTGCTGAAGTTCAGAATGAACTTTCAATGAAATCCACCCATGACAACATAACACAAAATTTCACCCTTCATCCTGGGAATGGGGAAACCCAAGATAGTCCTTCCTTTCATTTCTTGGTGTACTACTTGATCTTGTCCCATAGCATGACCCAAATAAGTCACTGCAGCTTTGGAAAAGTTATAACTAAATTTGTAATCAGATTGGCTTTTTATAACCAATCAAACAATTCAGTCAAGTGGTGTAAATGTTCTTCCCAAGTTTGGCTGGTTACAACCAAGTCTTCAATGTTACAAAGTCACTCAGTGACTGTGTTGGTTAATCATTGGCAAGTTACTGGCACATATTTTTATTCCAAACAGCATGACTTTGCAATGGTAAAGTTCAACTTTTTTTTCAAGATTTGATATTTCTCTGGCTCTCTCAGTCTGGCTGACAGGGGAATTCAGAGGCAGCATAATAGAAAAGAGAGAGCATACAATATGATGAAGATTAGTGGGAAGTTAAAGAGGCCTTAAAAATCAGCACAGAACAACTAAAAGAACATCTGAAAAAGCAATAAGGATGGGGAAAAAAGTAAAATGTGAGGGTAAACTGACCATTAATATAAAGGAAGATTACTGTGGTTGGTTGAAATGAAAATGAAATGGGGACCAAATGACCTGTCGATTAAAACAAAAACCCACTGAATGCATCGACGATGGAGAAAGGCATATTCAGTCTTGTAATAGATATAACACAGTGTGGAGCTGGAGGAACACAGCAGGCCAGGCAGCTTTAGAGGACTAGGAAAGTTGATGTATCGGGTCAGGATCCTTCTTCAGAAATGTTTCAGAAAAGTCTTGTGTTTGCTCTACATCTGTTTGAAATCTACATCACCAATAATAGTGTAGTGCCCAATCCTGCTCCTAAGTCCAGTGGAACTCTCTGCTCTTGGGCTTACCGGGATTCTCAGTGTTGTTATCTTATGGTAATAATCAATGATGCCCACTGCTGCTGCCATGTTGTATATATTGTGATACTAACCACCAGCGGTTTGTGTTTGGGATAGTTTGGTGCCACCAAATTAGCCCTATTGGAAGAGGCTTTGGCTTAAACAAGGTGTAATGTATCACACAACAGTAATCAGAAACACATTATATTTTTAGGATAGACAATGGGGAGAGCCTATGGATATATGCTAAACAATTCTGCCCTAATCTCTATGATATGGTCTGACTGGGTTGAGCTTAATTCAGATTCCAATATTAACCCTTTCAGAATCATTACTTTATACAACAGATACAGAATTTGCTGAAGAAACTCAGCAGGTCCGGGAGCATCTGTGGGAAGTTAACATTTTGAGTCCGGTGACTTTTCATCAGAACTGTTGGTAATTCTCCTGTGAAGAAGCTTTGCTATATCAAAGGCTCTATGAATAAGCAAATTATTGTTGTTGTAGTTATTGATCGCTTATAAAGCAGTAATGTGTGGGATGCTTAATATGGTGTCTTAAAAGTTTACCAGAAATCCACAATAAAACATTGAAATGTACACAGAATCACAAAGCTGAAATAAACAGCATTGCACTGTTTAAGGGTGGACATCAGATCCCGCTCAATATGCTCAAATAATGTCATAAGACATCCAGGTGAAGCTGAAACCTGGAAGGTTCATAGACTCCCTGGGCAGATCATTTTTACTGCATATTAGTAAATCCCAAAGCAATAGAATATTGAGAAGAGTTCCAGTAAATCCAATGAGATGTCTTATCATGCAGAAGAATATTAAAGCATATGAAGAGAAAATATGGAAAGGAGTCAAGTCAATCAGATACCTTCATTGAAAAATTTCTCATAGTGAATTTCTCACACCGTTTAATGGTAAAATGATCTGCTGTAAAGATTGGATTTATGTGCATTTTTGTTATTTTCATAACTAATTTCAAAGTTTTTATAATAAAAAGAACTGAATGAAACTTGTTTTTTCCTGATTCGTGGTGTGAAGCACATTACAATTTTGACAGGGAAAAAGGTGTAATTTGTGAATCTTGAGGGTTTGATAAAACCTCCAGTTACAGACTGAACAACAGCCATGTTCTGAAGATCTCAAGGATAATATAGGGTTTACCAACATTAAACAAGAATAGTAATGATGAAGAAAATTGGAAGTCAAATATAAATCCTCAGCAACTTCTTCCAAAATGTTACATGCTAAGAGATTGAAAACTTTATCCCTGAGGAGTGGAGAGTACACACTTTTCCACTTTAAAGTTCATCTCAAACAGCGCAATCAAGATAGAAAGAAGGACAGATTATCTGAGTAAAATGGGGCAATTATCACAATATCTTATTTCTCCTGCAAAGCATTACCTGATAATTCAGTACTTTAATGTCTCCAAGAATTTGAAAAGAAAGAAAGTCATTATCTGTAGGGCATTTTCATCAAAGAGTTGATTTGATTTGATTTGATTTATTGTCACATGTATTCTGTTACAAAATGCAGTGAAAAGTTGTATAGTGTTGCCAATCTCTGGCGCCATCCTAAAACACAGAAAAATAAACCAAAACATAGTATGTAAAGGCAGAAGATTAAGCAAAGAAAGAATAAGTGTTTAAATTTACAGTTCTTCTTGTTAAGTGCTGCACCGTGGGTCAAGGGCCTGGTGGCCAGGCATGAGTCCCCTTTGATGCACTGCCGCCACTGGAACTGGCACTCTTTTGGCATTATCTCGCCTCCACTGCGGCCTCACCGCCAAGAGTCCTCGCTGGACCTCGCCAATGCAGATGCCACGGATGCTGTCGGATGCCAGACCAGGTGAAACTTGACTCTGCCACTGCCATGAGTCGGTTTTGGGCTCACCTCACTGTTGCAACCACTGTTAACGCCACCGGGTCTCATACTGGGCACAAACTCACCTCTGCTGACACCTCCATGAATCTGCCACCAGAAACCCAAACTCTCTCTGACGCTGCCACCACGCTGGGCCCACTCGCTGCTGTCAATGCTGTCGCTGCGACTAAGCTCTTTAACAAGAGGTCAGTAAATTAAAAGGAAGAGAGCAAAAAACAGAAGAATAGAAAAACAAAAGAGAAATAAAAAGTAAAAAGAAATGCAAAGAAAAGCATATGGAACAGTCATGCCCCAGGCTCAGAAGCCTGCTCCACTGCCATCTTGCAGGAAATGAAGTGCAGTGATTTGAACCAGGTTGACCTCATTGACGACAAGGTTCTTGATTGGCCCAAGCTAACAACCCCAATCAGGAAAGCCCTGGGTGACCAATATAACCGGGAGATTAGAATCTCCTCAGTTCAGGGGTCTGACTCCAAGCTGGTTGGCCACAGCTACTGTACTATGTGCAAGCAAATAAAGGGTGAATTGGTGACAGGATACTAGCCGTTGTGTAGTTACTTCAAAAAAGAAAAGAATTGAAGCAGGATGGTGTGAACTAATGGTAAGGTGAACAACATCCAGGAACGATTTACCTATATAATATTAGACACTTAGAAGTATTAGGATTGTAGAAAACACATAAGGGTGAGAAGAAACTTGTATCAATGATTGAATTAGGCTATTGTGGTGACAAATCTTAATGTGCAGAAAGACTCATTAAAAACAATGGGCTATTATCACTTCCTAATATTAATTTTAGATTGCTACCACAAGATTTGGCCCAATGGTGGGAGATCATGAGAAACATTCCTTGAGGTTAGAACATTTCAACAAAATGGATATTTGTCAGTGAATCTTCATATAAATTTTCAATTGATCAGAAAAGGAACCATCAAGAAAAAATAGAATTGTGTGCCCTTAAATAAAAATCACGAGGGTATTTTTTTATGTGTCATGTATAAATGTCCTGTTATTAATTTCTTACTTTTCTTTGAGTGTCCACCGAAGCTACAGATGTTTTATTTAATGTTGTACCTATTATTACAGAAACTGTGCAAAGCAACACATTCAAATTTCATTGCATAACACAAAGTACATCCCAAAAACAATTTTGATCAATAGAGATAGCAAGAACTGCAGATGCTGGAGTCAGAGACAATACAGTGTGGAGCTGGAGGAACACAGCAGGTCAGGCAGTATCAGAGGAGCAGGACAGTTGATGTTTCAGGTCGGGACCCTTCTTCAGAAATGGGGAGGGGGTAGGGACCTGGGAAATAAATAGAGACAGGAGGGTGGGGCTGGGGCAAGGTAGGTGGGATTGTGATAGGTGAGTGCAGGTAGGGAGCGATGGGGATTGGTTAGTGGGAAGTGTGGGGTGGATAGGTGGGAGAGAGGATGGACAGATTGTGTCAGGTCAAGGAGGCGGGGATGAGATGGAGGGTTGGACATGAGATGAGGCCGGGGCTGAGGAGATTTTAAAACTGGTGAATTCCATGTTTAGGCCATCAAGCTGTAGGTTCCCAAAGCAGAATATGAGGCATTGTTCCTCCAGTTTGTGGGTGGTGTCATTGTGGCACTGGAGGAGGCCCAGGATGGACATGTCACCCAGGGAGTGGGAGGGGGGAGTTAAAATGGTTGGCGACCAGAGGAGTTTAACTCTCGTTCTCACTCCCTGGGTGACATGTCCATTCTGGGCCTCCTCCAGTGCCACAGTGACACCACCCGTGAACTGGAGGAGCAACACCTCATATTCTCCCTCAGGAGACTACAGCCCGATGACCTAAACATGGAATTCACCAGTTTTAAAATCTCCCCAACCCTGGCCTCATCCTACGTCCAAACTCCCCTCTCATCCCCGCCTCCTTGACCTGGCACAACCTGTCCATCTTCTTTCCCACCTATCCATGGAACATAGAACAGTACAGCACAGTACAGGTCCTTTGGCCCACGATGTTGTGTCGACCTATTATCCTACTAAGATCAATCTACCCTGCATACCTGACATTTTACTATCCTGCATATGCTGGCAGCGCATTCCACACGCCCACCACCCTCTGTGTGAAGAACCTACCTCTGACATCGCCCCTATACCTTCCTCCAATCACCTTAAAATTATGCCCCCTCGTAACAGTCATTTCTGCCCTGGGAAAAAGTCTCTGACTATCCACTTTATCTATGTCTCTCACCATCTTGTAAACCTCTATCAAGTCACCTCTCATCCTTCTTCACTCTAATGAAAAAAGCCTGAGATCCCTCAACCTTTCCTCATAAGACCTGCCCTCCAGTGCAGGCAGCATCCTGGTAAATCTCCTCTGCACCATCTCTAAAGCTTCCACATCTTTCCTGTAATGAGGTGACCAGAACTGAACACAATATTCCAAGTGTGGTCTAACCAGAGTTTTATAGAGCTGCAGTATACCCTCACGGCTCTTAAACTCAATTCCCCTGCCAATGAACACACCATACGCCTTCTTTACAACCCTATCAACTTGGGTCACAACTTTGAGGGATCTATGAACATGGACCCCAAGATCTCCGTGTTCCTCTACACTGCCGAGAATCCTGCCATTAACACTGTATTCTGCATTCAAATTCCACCTTCCAAAATGAATCACTTCACACTTTTCTGGGTTGAATTTCATCTGCCACTTCTTTGCCCAGCTCTGCATCCTGCATCTGCCCCACCTTTCCCACTATCCAATCCCCACCACTCCCTACCTGCATTCACTTATCAACCTCCCACGTACCTTCCTCAGCCCCACCTTCCTGTCTCTATTTATTTCCCGTTTCCCCTCCTCATTTCTGAAGAAGGGTCCTGACCCAAAATGTCAACTTTCCTGCTCTTTTGATGCTGCCTGGCCTGTTGTGTTCCCCTAGCTCCACACTGTGTTGTCCTTGATCCATAAATACTTTGAGTAGTTTAAACATCAGTCATTAGCATCACTTGAAAGTGTGGAATTAATCATGATCTAGAGGTCATCAAATATATTAAGCAGACTTTGGAGATGTTAGCTCTTTTGCCATCACTGGAGATTTTCAAGCAGTTCAATAAGATTTTGAATTAATCTATAGGTTTAAATGCCTGCATGTGCAGAGGAAATTGTTTGAAGACAAATTAGTTCAAATTAGCAAAAACAGAAATTGTTTTAGGAGTTTTAGGAACTCAACTGGTCTGGCAGCATGTGTGGAGGCAAAACAGAATTAACATTGCAAGTCCAGTAACACTTCTTCAGAGGTCATAGAGTCAGAGACTGATAGACAAAAACAGAAATTGCTGGAAAAGCTCAACAGGTCTGGCAGCATCTGTAGAGAGAAGTCAGAGTTAACATTTTGGTGACCCCTCTTTAGAACAGTTCTCAAACTTCTGAGCTTTTCCAGAAATTTCCGTTTTTGTTTCTGTTTTACAGCATCTGCAGTTTTTTTCAGTTTTCATAGAGTCATAGTTGTACAGCAATGCAACAGTCCCTCTAATCCAACTTGTCCATGCCAACCAGATGTCCTAAATTAATCTAGTCCCATTTACAGCATTTGGCCCATATCTCTCCGACTCTCCCTATTCATGTGCCCATTCAGATGCATTTTAAACGTTATAATTGTACCAAACTCTACCACTTCCTCTGGCAGTTCATTTCCGACATGTACCACCCTCTGTGTGATAAAGTTGCCTCCCATGTCCCTTTTAAATCGTACCCGTCTCAACTTAAACTTATGCCCTCTAGTTTTGGACTCCCCTATCCTGGGAAAAAGACTTTGGCTATTTACCCTATCCATGCCCCTCATGACTTTATAAACCTCAATGATGTAACTTCTCAGCCTCAGACATTCCAGGGAAAGAAAGCCCTAGCCTATTCAACTTTTCCTCATATTTCAAACTCTCCAACCCCTACAACATCCTTGTAACTCTTGTCTGAACACTTTCAAGTTTAACAACATATTTCCTATAGCAGGGAGATCAGAATTGAATGCAGTATTCCAAAGTGGCCTAACTAGAGTTGAAATGTTAACTCTGTTTTCTCTCCACGGATGCCGCTAAACCACCTGAGCTTCTACGACAGTTTCTGTTTTTGTTTCAGATTTCCAGAATCCACAGTTCTTTATTCTAGTTTAGTTCAGTTTAGTATTGAACTGGATGTCGTTGCCAGAAGATAAACCTGGAACACATGAAGTCCTGAAAATCAGGTTAATTAGGTTGGACTGCTCGTTTATATATAATTGCTTCCAAAGGTAGAATTTGTGATTCACATTCCCAAGGGCTGAAAGTCAGGGTAGCTCAATTACTGAAGGCAAAATAGAAGCAATCTTCTTTAAGGTGTAAAAGATGCGATTACAATAGAGATGTCTTTGTACTGTTTCTTCAATTGTCAGACATTATAGGTCATACATACAATGTGTTATGCAAAGAGGTAAGAAATTAAGTTTCATTAGATCTGAGACTGCAATAAGTAAGTATTCATTTTCACTTCTTGTTTTAATGCATTGTTAAGCAGTCAAAACCTCACTTCTGCTTTGATGCGTTAAGTCCATAAAATTTTACTCATTTCATTCTCTGAAATATCAATATGTTACAACCAATGCATATTTCTGGAGTCGAGCTGAATCTTTTAACATCATGATGTTAGCTGCTGCATGCACTTACTAAATTGCAAACCATACATTTCATGGTATCAAACCTGTGTAGTGGAGATAGCCCCAGCGATTATTACTGTGTCTCAGTCAGACGATAACTCCAGAAGCTAAATTATTAACAAGTCTTGTTTTAATTCATGTTCATAAGAACAACTATTTAGCTTTTATTTCTTGTCCATTAAATGGTCATTATGTTGAATGTAATAATTTGAGTTTGCTATCATGTGGCTTACAATTATAAGAAAGCCAAACAGCTACCAATGATAATATTGAGAATTAACATATTAGTATTCACCAATGAAGTTAGAATAACAGTATCTCAATACAATCATGCTTGTTGCCCAGAAAAAAATGCCAGACAAATCCAATCCAGCAATTTACCGTGCCATAAGTGTGCTCCTGAACACCAGCAAAGTGATGGAAGGTGCTGTGACAGTGTTACCAAGTGTCATTTACACAGCAGTAAGCTGCTCATTAACACACAGTTTGGGTTCTACCAGAGTGCCTCAGCTCAGTAACACATTACAGCCTTGGTTCAAGCATGGCTGAAAGAGTTAAGCTACAGAGGGGAGATGCCAGCCCTTGACAACAAGACAACATTTGATCAAGTGACACCAAGGAGCCCGAGTAAAGGTGCAGTCAATGGGAATCAGGAAGAACCACTCCACTGGTTAGAGTCACACCTCATTCTGAGGAAGAAGGTTGAGGTTGTTACATGATGATCATTTCAGCTCCAGGACATTTTTGCAGAAGTTCCTCAAAGCAGACTCCTAGGCCCACCATTTTCAGCTGTTTTATCAATTAAATTCCCTCCATATAAGGTCAGAAGTGGAGATGTTCGTTGATATTCACACAACATTCGGCACCATTCAAAATTCCTCAGGTACTGAAGCAATCCATGACAATGACAATCCAATCCACAACATCTGTCCACCACCAATGCTCAGTAGCAGCAGTCTGTATTATCTACAAGATGCACAGCAAAAATTACCAAAGATCATCAGACAGCGCCTTCCAAACCAACAAACACTTCCATCTAAAAGGACAAGGGCAGCAGATATATCAGAACACCACCACCTCCAAGTTCC
Organism: Rhincodon typus; assembly: GCF_021869965.1. NCBI lineage: Eukaryota > Metazoa > Chordata > Chondrichthyes > Orectolobiformes > Rhincodontidae > Rhincodon > Rhincodon typus. The sequence continues at coordinate 21,905,725 of NC_063339.1, forward strand.
TCTCCAAGCCACTCAGCATCCTGACTTGGAAATATGTCACCATTCTATCATTGTCGCTGGGGTCAAAATCCTGGAATCCCCTCCCTAATTGCCTTGCGGGTCAAACCACAGCAGGTGGACTGCAGCTCACCACCACCTTCTCAAGGGCAACGAGGGATGGGCAATAAATGCTGGCCAGCCAGCGACACCCACATCCCACAAATGAATTTTTAAAAAATATGCAGCAAGACTGGGCCAGCATTCAGGTTTGGGCAGATAAGATGCAAGTGACATTCCCACTACTCAAAGCTGGGCAATGACCATCTCCAACAAGAGACAATCTAACCAACGCCCCTTTATATCCAAGGGCATTACAATCAAGGACTCACCCACCATTAACATCCTGTGGTTACCACTGAACAACTGAACTGGATCTGTCATATAAATACGATGGCTACAAGAGCCGGTCAGTAGCTGGAAATCCCGGTGAGTAACCCTTCTCCTGACTGCCCAAAGCTTGTCCATCGTCTTCAAGGCACAAATCAGGAGCGTAGCGGAATAGTCCTCATTTGCTTGGATAAGTGCAGCTCCAGCAACACTTGAGCAGGAACAAAGCAGCCTGCATGATTGGGACCATATCCACCACTTCAAGCCTTTGTTTTGTCCTCAGGGGTAGTAACGTGTAGCCCCTATTCACCACAACAACTTACCAAAGCCTTTTTGACAACACCTTCTAAATTTGCAATCCCTACCACTGAAAATGACAAAGGCAACAAATGCGTGGGAACGCCACCAATTGGCAAGTTCCACATCTTAAACTTGGAACTACATTGGAAATTTGCAAGGAATTTGCACACTGCAACCTAATTTCAATGTTATATTCATATCATGCTCATGTTTGAAAATCTAGTTTGCACTAGTAATTTTTCCACTGGCTTTGAGAGCCCATATTAAGCATATTGATTAGCTGTAATGAAAAAAAAACACCATATACTCTTTTTCAAAAATACTGTAGTTTTAAAAAGAAATAGATGATAGAATGTTTCTATTTAAAGCCATGTCTCATTTGGCAGCACCCTTGACTCTGAGTCACACAGTGCTGTGTTCACTTCCATTTCAGGGCTTGAACAAATAGAAATCAAGACTGATATTTCCAACACAGTCCTGAGGGTCCTCTGTACTGTTGGATGCGCTATTCTCCTGAGATATTAAAGAAGGCCCCATCTACCTCAACAGCTGCACATGAAAATCCCATGATATCATTTTGAAGAAGAACAGTGGGGGTAAGCCCCAGTGTCCTCGCCAATATCTAAGACTAATCAACACCACAACATTTGTACTTATCACATTGTTAAACACATTCATAATTTAAAAGAAATGTTAGCAAAACGTGCATGATCATTCGTGATGCTGACACAAGAAGAAGCAGAAGATGGTACACCATGGTGTCACTTTTACGGTGGTAAGGGGAGTGATTTGCCCCAAATGGTGTAGAGATTCTTGAGCTGTTCTGGAGTTTCACTCATCCAAACAGGTCGACTATTCCATCACATGTGTGCCCTATAGATTGTGCAAGGAATTTAGGTTCATTGGGTTAGTTACACATTACAGAATTTCAGCTGTTGTAGAAACTGTTTTTATGTGCTCAGTCCAGCTAAATCTTACGTCAATGTTAACCTCTAGAATGTTGATGGTAGAAGACTTAAGTACTGTCAGCGAGTCATCAAAGGGAGATGGTTGGACTAACTCTTGTTGGAGATAGTCAATGTCTGGCACGTGTGGTGGAAATGTTACTTGTCAATCATCAGCCCAAACTTGAATGCCATCTAGCTATATTGTAGACAAAGTTTGCTTCATTATCTGAGGAGTTACAATAAATTTAGCGAAATGTGCAAACACCAGTGAATGTTACCACTTATGATGAAGGGACAGTCACTGATGAAACGGTGAAAATGATTGACACAAGCTCACTGTCCTAAAGAAGACCAGCAACAGTGTTCTGGCCTGAGATGATTGGCCTCCAACAACCATAATCATCTTCTTTTGTGCCAGGTATGACTCCAGCCAGTGGAGAGTCTGCCCCTTGATTTCCATTGACATCAATTTTGCAAGGGCTCCTTGATGCCACATTCAGTCAAATGCTGCTTTGGTATCAAGGACAGTCACTCTGACTCTACCTCTTGAAATGAGCTTTTTTTTGCATATTTGGACCATAGCTGTGTTAAAGTCTGAAGCTACTAAACACAACCATCTTCTCCCTCTCAGGTGTATGTAATACATCCTATGGTGTTATTCAACAAAAAGCAGCAGAATTCTGCTTGTATCCTGCCTGATATTTATCCCTCAACCCACTTATCCCTCCCTAAAGCAAGTTATCTGATCATTCATCTAATTGCTTCTTGTGACAAAGTTGCTGCATGTGTGTTGGCTGTCATTTTTATCTACATTACAACAGTGACTACAGAACACATTGCATCAGTCTGAGGTTGTCAATGTGCATAATATATAGTGGGAATATCTTCAAAGGAACAGAACTGCAAATGCTTGGAAATCTGAGGTCTGAAGGACAACCAGCAATGTGTGGAAAGGGAAAACTTTGGTTAGACTCCTTTTATCAGCTCACAACAGCAGAGTGAATAAATTTGATGCTAATTCAACAGTCCACATGTTATCCAAAATCACATTTGACAGTCACAGCTAGAGCTTGTTTAGTAGATTCTGCTTTGGATACAGTTGGACAAAGATTAAATCTAATAATATAAAAATAAAATATTAAACTCCATCAACAGTAAAATCTCAAAGAAACCTTTATTAAATAGTTACACACCATTGCATCTTGTGGAAATATAGAGGCTTTCAATGATACTAATAGCAATAGAATTGAAAAAAAATAGTTTAGATTCAATAACTGAAAAGAAGATCTTATATTTAGCCATCAGTCATTTTATTTGATGTGAATCTGATTGTACAAGGATATGCATAAGCTAGCTTCTTAGATTCACAGCTAGCTTTGTCACAGACAATCTGGAACCATTGCTCTTTAATTGGTTTCTTAGCAGCTATAAATTTTTAATCACTACTTTATTCTGTCTCTTTTTTATACCATTTAATATGCTGATCCCCCTTGGAAAGCTGAAAATTCCTGAAATCTTCCATCCGGCTCGCACACTGATTTTTTTAGCAATATAAACTTGGAGATGATTTTTAGCCTATGCTTTTTCAATCTCTAAATTACTTTCTCTGCAGAATATGAGAACATGACCTTTCAGAATATCGCAACATTGCAATATAATGTAAACATATTAGTTGTAAGCATTGAATTGAACAGCTTTACTGGGAAATTCTTTAACACTTGTTTCATAAAGCTTCTTGTTGAATCAGTAAGTCTGATAAATATAGAAATTCTGTCAGATGTGAAAATGAGAATTAACTGTTGCATTTTAGTTTAATCATGTAAAGAAAGAACTGTCATGTATAAAGTGCTTTACATGACCATCAGATGTCTCACAGAGCTTTGCAGCCACAAAGCACTTTAGAAATGTAACCAAGATTGTAACTTAGGAGGCAGATATTTAGCATATCAATCATTTTACTTCCCTGTATTGTCAGGCTGAATATTACAGCTAATGGACACAGGTAATAGTTTAAAGTGATGGTACTGCATCATCAATGCATTCTGTAAACTGCTTGATTTTCTTTATCATTGTCGTTACCTGTTTTATGCTCACTCTAAAGTCCAACTTCGCCCACAAAGTGTCATTTACGTTTGATTTGATTTGATTTAGTTTATTATTGTCACATGTACCAAGATACAGTGAAGAATATTGTATTGCGTGCTAACCAGAAAAATCATACCTTACATAAGTACATCAGGTTAATAGAACAGAATGCAAAATATTGTGTTACAGCTGTAGAGAGGGGCAGAGAAAGATCAACTCGAGAGGTTTGTTCATAAGTCTGATATCAGCGGGGAAGAAGCTGTTCTTAAATCTGTTGCCATGCATTTTCAAAGTTTTGTATCTTCTGCCCGATGGAAGAGGATGGAGGAGACTATAACCAGTATGGTAGGTGTCTTTGATTATGTTGGCAGATTTCCTGAGACAGTGGGAAGCATAGACAGGGTCAATGGAAGGAAGGCTAGTTTTTGTGATGGACTGGGCTACGTTCACAACTGTCTGTAATTTCCTGTGGTCTTAGGCAAAGCAGTTGCTATGCCAAGCTGTGGTGCATCTATAAAAATTGGTAAGTGCCAATGTGGGCATGCTGAATTTCCTTAGCTTTCTGAGGAAATAGAGGCATTGGTGTGCTTTCTTGACTGTAGCTTCGACATGGATGGACCAGGACAAAATATTGGTGATATTTACTCCTAGGAATTCGAAACTCTTGACCACCTCCACCTCAGCACCATTGATACAGACAGGAGCATGCGTTCCACTCTACTTCATGATGTGGATGACCAGCTCCTTCATTTGCTGACATTGAGAGAGAAATAGTTGTCTTTACACCATGCCATAAGCTGTCTGTCTCCTTCCTGTACTCTGTCTTGTCGTTGTTTGAGATCTGTTCCACTGCGGTGGTGTTATCAGCAAATTTGTAAATGGAGTTAGAGTTGAACATAGCCACACAATTGTGAGTGTATTCAAGTATAAGGGCTAAGTACGCAGCCTTGTGGGGCAACAGTGTTGAGGGCTATTGTGAAGTGTTGTCCTTTGTAATTTCTTTGTTGGACATTTTAGGGAATAAAATCAGAAAGCAGCAGCATAATTCCTGAGGTGCCTGTTTGGGTAACAAAATATAGGTTTCCTTGAAGGCAGCAATGACAATTTTCTGTTTTTAATCCACAATGACTGAGTCTTTTGCTGTATTTGATGGGTGGATTGGACAAATAGTGCAGTTACAAAATCAGAGAAAAAACATAAAAACCATCACCTTTCTAGAGTTATCTTTGGTGCTAAAATACTGTTAGACCAATCTGACAGTTCAATGAAAGCATGAAATATTTGAGGTTATTAAATAAAATATAATCAGACATTTAATGAAAAGCTTGTAGGCCTTTTAAGAGGTAGCAAATGGGAAAATTGCCTGTAGTTCAATTGGTTGTACTGTTGTCTCTGAGTCTCAAGGTTCAAGAACCATCCCAGGCTTTAAGCATGTAATAAACCTGGGCTGATTCCCTCGCTACTGCACTGTTAGAGTCACTGCATTACAGGTGAGGTATAAACCAAGGTTCTATCTGCTTGAACAGAAAGATGGAAAAGATTTTATGGTATTTCTATGGAGAATAACAAGGGAGTTATTCCTGCTGTCCTTGTCAAAGTCTATCCTTCAATTAACATCTCAAAAAGAAAGATTATTTGGTCATATTTTTCATCATTAGCCATGCTCATAACGAAAATAATGCAGGCAGAAAATGAATGCTAATCTGTGATGTTGACACAACCAAAGAAGTAATATGTATCAGATTCATTTTATTTAGCTAGGCAGTCGAATATTTACAAAGAGTGAGTTGACTGGTTTGAAATATATAATGACATCAATAGAGTGAGTTCAATTCCTATATCAGCCATGAATTCACCATGAACGTTCAGCCTTCTTAACCTGGCATGTCATCTGAGGTGTGGGTGACCCTGAAGTTAAACTCACCACCAGTCATCTCCCTCTAATGAGAAAGCAGCCCGATAGTTCACGTGACTTTATTTTTTGAAGTATTTGCAATTAAAAGGGACATTTTATGCAGTTTTTCCTCTCCTGATACTGTGCCACAGTTCCCCCATTCATCAAACAATCCAGTGAGTGCAGCCTGCGAATGTTGGGATACTTACAGCTAATGTAAATAATATCATAGAATAGAATCCCTACAGCGTGGAAACAGGCCTTTTGGCCCAACAAGTCCACACCGAACCTCAAAGCATCCCACTCAGACCCACCCCACTATAACCCACCTAACCTACACAGCCCTGAACACTACAGGCAATTTAGCATGGCCAATCCACCTAGCCTGCACATCTTTGGACTGTGGGAGGAAACTGGAGCACCCGGAGGAAACCCACGCAGACACAGGGAGAATGTGCAAACTCCACACAGACAGTCGCCTGAGGGTGGAATCAAACCTGGGTCCTTGGTGCTGCGAGGCAGCAGTGCTAACCACTGAGGCACAATACTGCCCTAATATATATTGCCCTGACAATATATACTAAGGCTGATCATGCCATAACCTGGTAGATTTCCTTTGTTCACAATTTATTCTGAACTCATAAACAATGATATAAATATTATGATTTTGCTGCAGAAAGCTAACATGGGAAATGTTCTGCCCAAAATCAACAGAAGTATTTTTCATGTTCTGCTGACAATTAGGAGTAAGGATCCTAGCTCACTGTTTGTATTTATGAGATTCGGGGCACTGAAGCCAATTGTAACCTACTGCTATAATGACCATTGTTTTGGGAGTGAAGATACAACATAGATTTTAAATAACAGGTATGACAGAGTTACAATTGTTGGAGATACTGCAATCTGAATATAATTGCAAACTGCAAGGTGTATGTGCTAGCGGGTCTTTATTACGTATTGGAAAGAATTCAGGGAGAAACCAGCACAGGCTCTGACATACAATTTTTCAAAATGCAAAATGTGCCAAAGTGGGGAATAACTAAGTTACTATAATACTCGTAGTCAAGATGAGAGTGATGGATAAACTGGTTAGCAATAGAACATGGGTTTTATGATAATCCAAAGCAGGAAGTATTGGATCATCTGTCCATTAAACAGATAGACTGATATTTTGTTCTATTCCTGGAATTGCATTATTTTGTGAGTGGTGGGGGTATTATCACCTACTTTGTTAAATCGTCAAAAGCTAATTTTTACACCCTCAAGTTTAAGGTCAGTTGTAGAATAGCTTTTAGAATCAATAATAAATGATAAAACTCCGTTAACAATTAGAATCGAGGGTAAACAACCTGACTTTGATAAAGATACTTGATACTTGATAAGTTTAGTACAAGTTTTTTTTACAGTTGACATATTGGATTGATAAAGAGGATTCAGTACATATAAAGAAATGAATCTTCTCGAAGGTGTTCCATCAATTTTCTTTCATGAAGTTTGTTGGAAAAATTTAGATGAACGATATTAGAGAACAGTAAGTAACTTTGTAAAAAAGTTGGTTAGTGTACAAATGAAAGAGGATCATTTTAATTGTCAGAGATATATAATAAAGCTACACCTGTATGCTGCAATTAGTCAAGTATTTGCAGTTTTTAACTGTATAATGGGAACTAAATGACAATGAAAGTGACCTTATGGCATAGATTCATCAGGACAAAGATAGAGAAACTGTAGTAATGAGGGAAAACTTCTAGGGAGCTTTTTCCACTATTTCAGAAAAGGTTGAGACAAAACTCAATAGGAATTTATAAAATCATGAAGGCTTACGATTAACGAAATAAGAGAAGGCAGTTTAGTATTTATAGGGTCATTGATGAAAGGTTACCAATGATCATAAATGGAGTGAGAAGGCAGATTAAACATTTCTTCACGCAGCAGGCTGCTGGAGAATGGATCATTTTGTCGCAGGGATTAATTGAATAGTTGTGACAAGTGCATTTTAAGAAAAGAAATGGAGAGATATTTGAAGAACAACAAAATGCACAGCTATGCAGAGAGAGGACTGTTGAATGGATCTAACACATGATGAGATGAGTGGCCTCCTTCTTGCTGTAATCTTCCATGAGTCTACTCAGGATAGATTAGTAAATGAAAGAGGAACATTTCTGGGTCATTTGGTGGCATCTTGTTTCAAGTGTTCCACTGGGTCATGGAGCATTTCGTGCAACCTTATAATTTTATTGTTAGCATGAATGTTTCTCCATATATACTTTGGAACAGTTCACTATGTTAAAGGTTCTATATAAATGAAAATTCTTGTTGAAAATCTTTGATAGAGCTGTTTATTCGATACAGAGTTAACATGATTGAACAATTGTCTATGGATAATTCTCTGTAAATTCTCCATGAATTTAGACAGATAAATAAATAGATATTAATAGAAACGAATAAAATTTACCAATCATCAAGAACAAAGGCTGTATGGCATAAACAGAGCCATGTGTAGCCATTTGCTAACATTTTAGCTTTGCTTTTTGCAAAAGGCTTCATTCCAGGAGAAGGCTGGCTGCAATTGTATGACTGATGGTTGAGCGATATTTATTTAAAAATTTAAACCTGTGCTTCTTGTTATTCCAAAACAAAATGCCCTGTGGGTTAATAAAGTAGGGAGTGTCAAATAGGAATTTAATAGGATTTCGGCACTGTTAGGATCCTACACCTCCATCCCATTGCAGTTTCCATTAATGGAAATGAATGGATTTGTTTAAGGCTAAGTTGTAGATTGGAAGAAGGAGAGATCAAAACTTATAATACTAAAATATTTATAAAATAAGGAATGAACTTGTTCTTTACAGAATTTCTAGTTAAACATAAGCGCGAGGCAGTCTATGCTTTCTGATAATATGCAAATAACATCATTCATAACTAAATCTTTCTAGTTGTAGAGGTGACTGTAAGCATCTTTGATCATTTTATGATTTATACTAAGAAAAGTTATTTATCCAGCAACCTCTTCACATTTATATTAGAATATTATAGCATTCACGGCAAGGCAAAATGATCTGGATTATGAACCTGAGGTTGAATTTATCCTTTTGATAATTTTAGAAAGTTTAAAATAATTTCATAAGTGTAGTAATTGAATTTCAATATTGATATCCCTCAATGAATTGGAGATTTCAACACAATCATCAGACAGGAAATACCAGAATCTATCTTTAATTCAGAGATCATGGCAAGAGATCCAAATTGCATGTGTTAGTAAGGCAAAATAGATATCATGATTTGAAAAAAAAACCAAAGAAGTCAAAAGAAGTCATAGTTATCAACTCCTTTGTCTGCCCAACTGTCTTTCTCTTCCAGAGATAGTAGGAACTGCAGATGCTGGAGAATCTGAGACAACAAGGTGTAGAACTGGATGAACACAGCAGGCCAAGCAGCATCAGAGGAGCAGGAAGGCT